>NC_142696.1:25100000-25426875 GCF_029641045.1 Salvia hispanica
CGAGTGTGTGTGTGCGCGTGCATGCCTCAGAAGGCGTGCACATGTGTGTGTTCGTGTGCGTGTGTTGTGTGTGTGTAGAGCACTCATGCGCGACACGATTTAATGGTGAATTTGGAGTTGTTATTCGAATAAAAATGATATGCTAATCGTACCTTGATTTTGGATGATGATATTAAAGATTTATCGATGGGAAAAAGGGAAACGTGAGAACATGCATGATTTGAAATCAATGTTCAAAACTGATTTATGATACGCCTAATTTAAAGGTGATACTTCGCGCTCTCAGCGTGATAAACGAGGATAAGAGAATACTTTCGAGCTAAGCCGACGAGGTGGGCTTTCTTTTAAAATAAGGACATTGTCCTAAACTGATATTGATGAGAATGAGATATGTGTTATCATGCCTTGATTTGTTTTGTCGTGCCTATCCCTCGTGGCTATGCCACTATTGATTTAATCGAATTCGGATCCTTGTAGAGCCGCAAACTCTACTTGGGTTAGTGTACACCAATGTTAGACCGAGTGCTGGCGTACGGGTCGGCCGGTCTAGTGACCTGGATTGCAGCCGCATTCCTTGTCATGTAGAATGAGGATATAGTAAACGTCGATGTGAAAAATGTTTGCGCGACCGTGATATTTGATAAAGATTATATATTGTGGTGCCTCGGGCCTTTCTAAAGATAAAACCCCGATGGACACTTGAAAATGGCATGATAACTATTTTTGTGATAAAACTGTTTTCGGCAATGAGTCCACTGAGTATGATTATAGTACTCAGCCCTGCATGTGTTTTCCCTATGTGCAGGTTGAGTGGTGACGAGCGGGCGACGGTGTTGAGTAGGAAATAATAACATGATCTGTTGAAACTTTAAGTGTCGTTGTGTCTCCATACATAGCTTCACTTCTCTCTTAGTCACTTCCGCTATATTATAAAAACTTGTGATCTATTGGTTGGGTTAAATTCTTTTATTTCATGGGAATATTTTGGATATGGAACAGTTGAAATTATTTTGGAAACTTTGATAAGCATTTATTGCGATAGCCTTTTTGTTGGATTCCTTTGCTAAGGCATTATTCTTCTCCCATTTAATTGTTGGTGGATGAGCTTGCCTTAGCCAAGTTGGTGAACAAGTTCAATTTTAGATTGCCTAATGGAAAGAAAATGAAGGAGTCAGATGTAAGTGAATCTAGTGGAGTCACACCCCATAAAAAGTGTCCTTTGATTGTTGTAGCTACTCCACGTGATTGTTAGGTCCTTCCATTTTAATGTGATAATAATATTTTCGGGTTTTCTTCTTGATTCTTTCCCGAATCGTAGAGTCGAATCAAGCAGGGTTGTGATTCTATATATTATAGGATCCATTAAAGAGTCAAAAATCAAGAGAATTAGAAATAAAAGGTCTTTTCTCGTGAAACCCTTTTGTTCTTCACCGCCTCTGTTTTGTTCTTTGTTCATAATTTGCCAAAGCAAGTGCTCAAGCTTTTGTGATTGGATCAATGGCCTATCACTTCAGGAAACTAATAGGACTTTAAGAAAGTGAAATATTTCTATAAAGAGTTTGACCAAAATATTTAATATTCCAATAACAGAGGGAAAATCATAGCAATTTCTTAAATCCAATGACAAACGGTTACTATTTCATAATTTATGATCCAAGAGTAGAAGGGGTTCAAAATATAATTGCGAAAAATAGTATTATCTCAGCGGAAGCATCCAAGAGTAAGGGTGACGCCGGGTATGAAGACACGACGACCCTCAGAGTCCAAAATAAAATCCAACAACAATTCAGGTTCGACTCAGCACCATCCCAAGCTCGTCGCCACTCAACATGCACATAGGGAAAACACATGCAGGGCTGCTCAGTGGACTCATGTCGAAAACAAGTTATCAAAAATATTTATATTTATCATGCTCTTTCAGGTAACCATCGGGGTTTTAGCTTTTGAAAGGCCCGAGGCACCAAAATATTCCATTGTTCAAAATCGCGATTGCGCAACCAATTTTTCATAGACGTTTACCATATCTGCTAATACATGACTTAGAATGTGGCCACAAGCCAAGTCACTAGACCAGCCAACCCGTACGCTGACACACGGTCCAGCATAGGTTTACACTAATCCAAGTAGGGTTTGCGGCCCAACGAGGACCCAAATTCGATTTAAATAATAATGGCAAAAGCCACACCAGATAGTCACGTTAAAATTCAAAACACAGTATGATAAACACAATTTCACTTCCATCGATAAGATATTTAGGATATTGTCCCTGTTTAAAAGAAGTATTTTCTTCCCCTTGGTATCACGTTTTACGTGCGAGTTAGCACCTTTAGATAACACATATATCAACAATCAGTTTCAACAACCAACCTAAAAATCATGCATGCCTTGAACGTTCCTTTCCCCACTCACTCGCTTTATCTACCCTTACAACCAAGGTATGCTCACCATATCAATTTATTCATTGTGCTTTCACACATACATATTTATACTTCCAAATCCAGATCTATAAATAAATCCATAGTTATGCCCCAAACGTGCGCACACTCACACACATCACACGCACACACGCACATACACACACATGCTTTATATTCATCAATCAATTCCCTTTTCGCTAGATCTATATGCATGAGGGTTTCAAAATTTACCAACTAATTGGTTAGACATGAAAAGGTGGATCAAAAGTACCTTTTCTTGATGAAAACGAAAAGTAGCACAAATACTAGTTTGGGTTTTTCAACGATTCTTGAGTTTTCAACTTCAATTCTATCAATAGATGAAGAATTCTTGAAGATGAATGTAAGGCAAATTGAGAGAGAGTGGAAGAGAGAGTGGGCGTGAGGGAGAGAGGGAGAGAAGGAGAGAGGCGTGAGGTGTGGGGGCTAGGGTTAGGGTTAGCCACCTATATATAGATATCTCCAAGATTTGATTTCACAAAATAAAATAATTAAATATTGTGGGATTAGACGAAGAAAAGAAAAATAGCGTGAAGTTGAGGGAGAGTAGAAATAGGTGATTTTTGCCTATTAAAAATGTGTAGGATTTAATTTGAATTTTATTGGAGAGAAAGATACCATAGAATGGAAGAAAAATAATAAATCGTACCATTAAAATAGGGAGGGGTGATTTTTATGCTTCTCCCACAAGGATTAAATTCAAATCCTAATAAGATATGGAAAGATTTGCCTAGATATGGCAAGATTTGCTAGGATTATATTGAATTTAAATTCATGGAAAGAATTAAACAATTAATCAATTATATCCACAAAATAATTCATTCTCCTAATTCATAGGAGATTTCGAAATATAGAGAAGATAGAGAATAATTTGGTTTGGATTTAACTTGGATAAATATCCCGAGCAATTAATTAAATCGAAGAAAATAGAATTCCTCTTCAACAATTGATGTTGGTCGAATATTTCAAAAGGCTAGGGTAAATAGTGATGAACCTATTTAGTTTCACTCACCCTTAGAAAAATAAATCCCAACAATTAATTTCACCCCGCATCAACTATTCAAAATAGCCACGTCACATATTCAACGGAGTTGACTCAGTCAATCCAAATCTCAACTCCAAATCCACGTCACATATTCAACGGAGTTATTGAATTGACTCAGTCAATCCAAATCTCAACTCCAAATCAAAATAAGGTCACCAAAGAATTCACATAATAATTCCACCCATCATTTAATTCACAGACTTCGCTGCATTAAAAACATTAAATATAAAAATTTCAGGGTTCGAAAATTAGGGTTCAAAAAGTGGAGCCTTACAGATTTGCTGGAGAAAAGCTTCATGTGATACTGGGCTTCCGTGTTACAAACTGTGTTTGTGATTTTCGGCTTTTCTTTCATTTAATTGGACTTCATTTTTTATAGATGGGCCTAAAATGGATTGGGCCATGCTATATATAGGGGGAGCGAGTGTCAAAGAAATATTTTTTGTTATTCTAATAACTACATGCGGCATACCAGTCAACGAGATTGATCTTTGTACAAAAAATATTACTTAAAGATATCTAAAAATAATTGTTTTTGCATACATTTTTTAATAATAAAATATGAATGAGATGTATTAGTAGAATATGAAAAATAGTTATATTGAAATTGGTAGAAAAAGTTCCTTTCTATGGCGTCTCCTACCTACTTTGATCCCTCTCTTTTATGTACTCAAAATACAGTTTTTCTAATATATATTGATATGACGTGCGAACCCTAAAACGAAAAAAGGAATTAACAAGTGTAAATAGGCAACTAAATTTGGTAATTCGTACGTAATATGTGTTTCTATTTAAATTGAGAAAGTGGGGAGATTGTTTTGATCTATGCAATTATTTTGTGATACTCGATTATATTCTTTTTCTTAATGCAAACACAGTTGGAATCGTAGCCCGGTTAACGCAATTTGATGGGTCATACAAAAGTGACGAATAATTTAATTTTTAAACAATTAAATAATTTATAATCGATCCACGCTCCGAGTAGATGATTGTGGTATATTCACTTTCTCTAAGCCAATTCCCGGTGAGTAAGAAATAATATATTAAAATATGTCATGATATATAGAGATATGAAATTAATTAATTAATTTATCTATTTTGGACACGTAGACAAAACAATGTGGCAAATGAGCATACGGAGAAAGCTTCATAGAATGCGTGCACATTGATCAGGTCGTCCAGAATGCGTGCACATTGATCTAGGTACATCCATCTATTTTCATGCTCCATGATTGATTTGTAACGTTCGTAACTGCCGACCATTACAATTAGCCTTAATGGCTACCTTGAATCCTCTACATGCATTGGACTTGGCCTATAAATAGGCATGCATCTCTTGCATTCTACACCAATTCATAAGCACACAAAGAATAAGCTCTTTCCTTCTCTTGCATTGTTCTTCTGTCGAAGCTCTGCCTTCACCTCCATTCAGTTTGTCAGAGCTTTGTTGGTAGCGGTTCTGCTTCATCAGAGATGGAGCCGTTTTATCTTTAGGGACGACACGCCAATCCGAGAGCACTACTGGGGCGTATCTCGTCTTGCGGAAAGAGGTCTCCTCGACTCAGCTTACACTATTTTATGGTTTATTATTTCGAATTCTTCTTTGTAGTTATGTTTCGGTTTACTTTTCTTTATTTTTGCTTTTAGGTTGTATTACGCCCGACTAGTGTTTATCTTGTAATCCAGAAAACCAACAAAAACTCGAGTTCATTATGGTATGGATGGCATAACTATTAAAATATTTTCAGCATAATTCCATTGAGTATTTTATAGTACCCAACCTTGCATGTGTTTTCTTTATGTGCAGGTTAAGCGGCGACGAGCTTGGATGGTGTTGAGTCGAACCTTAATTTTTGTTGGATTTATTTTGAACTCCGAGGGGCGTCGTGTCTTCATACATGGCGTTATTCTTACTCTTTAATGCTTCCGTTGAATTATGACTATTTTTCTCCATTATGTTTTGAACGTCTGAATTATTAATGATGATAAGTTGTTGTCATTGAATTTGATGGTTAAGATATTGCTCTGAGTTTTCCTGTGTTACTTGAAAATTAATTATCTTGGTCATACTCTTTATCGAAACGTAGAAAATTATTCCTTTTTAAAGTCACATTAGTCTCATTATTCCCACGTAATATTTTTTTTGTCTCGGTATAAATTCCTGTCTTCGTCCTTACCCGACCACATGACGAAGGCCAATTCAGTCGGCACTTATGGTTGCTGAATTTTGATTTGTTTCCTTGTACTTTGTGACCACCTAGCTAACTGTAGAGCGATCGTAACTGCATGGAAGGATCTAGCATGTAGGGGCCATTCAATATCCTCACATATGAATAAATCATTTATTATAACATTTAATATATCTTTTTTTATAAAATATCCTCCCTAAACTCTTAAATTTTTCCATGTAATATTTTTGTTTGTCTCGGTATAAATTCCTGCCTTCGTCCTTACGTGACCACATGATGAAGGCCAATCTAGTCATGCCATGTAGCACTTATGAAGTTCAACTACGGATCAACATGTGTGATCCAACTACGGATTTATGAAGTTTTGAAGCCAAATGTTGTTTTGTGTTCAATACACCTTATAGGTCATGCATTACATATTAGTTTGAAATTATTAATTTCATAGCATGGAAAATGAAACATCAATTATGGAACACCATTTGAAACAACAATTGTACGAACGAATCGGGCTAGTGCACCTTATAGGTCATGCATTACATATGTTTCATGAAAAATAAAACATATCAAAATATTTGCAGTCGACTTTCTAATCAAATTATTAATTTCATTTGACTTTCTAATCGAATGCATCTACAAAACACCCTTTGCCATTTGCTTCTCCTCACACATTAGTCTCTCCAAACCTAAAATGATTTCCCTCTCACATTTGTTGGCTGTGCACCACATCTCGCTTTCTCTTCTTCCTCCAAAAATGGCGCCGAAGTCATTCTCCAGGGGCCCGGAAACGCCTGCCTATGTCTCCACCAAAGCTCCCGTTAATCGGAAACCTCCGCCAGCTGGGCTTAACCCCCCACAGATCTCTCCAGTCACTCTCCCACCGCCACAGTTTCCTCACACTAGAAAAAAAACTCACGATTTAGTGACAGGTCAGCGAAATTTAGGCAATTAACATATTTAGTGACAGATTAATTACTGACAGCTCCGTCAATAATAAGCTTGTCTGTAAAAAACAATTAGTGACGGATTTCCGTCACTAAAGTTACATGACAGAAATCAAAGGCTGCAACCATGGCAGATTCTGACGGACTCTTCTTTCACGAATTAGTGACAAACATTTTTCAGTTGCTAATCCGTCACTAATTCCTGAATTTCCGCTGCGACAGTAATTTCTGTCACTAATCTGCATTTTTTTGTAGTTTCATGCTGCTCCACTTTGGCAAAGTCCCCGTTCTTATCGCCTCCTCGGCTGAGATCTTGAAAAACCAGGACCTGATCTTCTAAAACGGGTGTGCAAGTTGGAAAATAAAATTAGATTAATTGTACGACCAAATTTGACTATACGGTCGTATACCCAAAAATTTGGGGCCAGCCAAACATATGGGTCATCTGCTGGGGATTGGTGCCCCTTGCATAGTGGAAGACATCCACAAACAAATAAATCAAATCTACAGATCTATTTGACTGATTATTAGATTAATTATCTACAAGTTAAACAATCAAATTGCATTCAAGAACACAAATAATTCATGTAAAAGGAATTAAAACCCTAATTCATGAATTTCCTACGGTTTAGAATTACCGATCTGATTCTTCAAAGAATCGACGATTGCTTGCGCCTTCTTCACGTGATGTTCTTCGTACTCAACCACAAATCTTCTAATCTATATCCCGAACTCAGAATCTTACCTTTGTGTGGGCAAAGCTTGTCAGAATCGAAAAGGGCTTGATTAGAAAGAAGACATAATATTAGTTTTGTCAAAAACTGATTTTTCGTCCACTCCTAGAGGGGAGCACGAAAATTAATGAGTTAATTCACTGTAAATCTCCTTTCTAATCTCCTTTTATATAGAGTTTTGATGGGCCAGATTAGGGATCCATGGAGGCTGGACTTGGGACAAATCTGTTGGACTTTTACTAATTAAATTGAGCCCCAATTTAATACAAGTGTGACAGAATATTATTATCAGCCACTACAGTAAAATAATACTGACTTCCCGTCCAATCCCAAATTACGAGTAATCCGGGCTTTACCTCTTTAATTTATTATTTCCCGTGTTTAAGATATAAATATTCATTAATTAATTTTAAGTCTGCTATTTGACTTTAATTAATTAATATCTTTTTTCCAAGAGTTGTCTAGTTCAAAATCTTTATTTATTATTCTGGAAAGAATTCCAACCGGCCGGGTTTCTGAATAATAAAACCTTTTTCGAACACCTCTTGAGGATATTATCAAACTGGACTCACCCATCACACGATTCATTGCAATAACAATACTAGCACCTCTAGACATTGATCACCACTACCCAAGATATCAAGATTCTTGGATTGCGAAAAATCCGAACCATTTGATAAATCAAAGTAGTGCATAATCAATATCGTATGCTCAATGTTATGTCAACAATGATTAAGCAATAACAATCACCGAGACCACGTCTTTCAGTAAATAGCAAGAAAGACTCATCTCAACTGTTAGATCCTTTAGTGCTATACCGCACCAGTGTCGTTTATTTCCTAAGGTAAGGAAACATGCGGACTGACACTGCAACCTTTCACGATAGGTAGAAAAATGTGAAATTCTATTTCTCTTCTACAATGGACTGACTGCGTCACCTTCTGTGAACATTGTTCACGACCAGTCCACTATGCAGAAGAATTAGACTTGTTTGCTTCTTATACATTTAAATGTTTGAGAAACGTCTTATAAATGCACAAACAAACACCAATGCGATAAAATTACTTCTCACTTTGGGTTAAAAGTGGATTATAGAATATATTGTATACAAGCAATTTTATCCGTGCAACATGCTCGAAATATGCTTTTCAGTATACCAATCCTAACATCATCATATTCACACAAGAATATAAGATAATGATATCTAAGATGAGTAATTACAACGGCGCCAAACAATGCGGCTGTTGAAGAGTGAGGCAGGCTACAGGCGTGCTTGTCGACAACATAGATAACTGTAGAGCGATCCTAACTTCATGGAAGGATCTATCATGTAGGCGCCATTCAATATCCTCACATATGAATAAATCATTTATTATACAATTTAATAATTCTTATTTTTTATAAAATGTCCCTGATAAACTCTTAAATTTTCCCATGTAATATATTTGTTTGTCTCGGTATAAATTCCTACCTTCGTCCTTACCTAACCACATGATGAAGGCCAATTCAGTCGTGCCATGTGGTATTTATGGTTGCTGAATTTTGATTTGTTTCCTTGTACTTTGTGATTTTTAATGCTTCTAATTTCATTATTATTTTTTATTTTTTCTCAAAGAGTTGTTAGTGGCAAAAAATGAATTCCGAGAATATTAAAAAAAACACATTTACCCTCGTAAATAATGAGTTTAGGCTAACTCCAACATGTCTCATTGAAGATATTCAGCACACTTCTCCTCTTTTGTAATTTTAATTAAGTGATGGTGTTTTTTCTTTATGCAATTTCTTATTTTAATTTAAAATTATTAATTTTAGATTTGGCAATGGTAAATCAAACATCAATTATGGAACACTAAATCTCATCTATATAATACAAGCCTAACCCTATTTCTGAAAATATCAAGATATTTTCGGTGGAGTTTCTAACCTGAGCTTCTCAAACAGGCCTCAACTCAGCATCGCGAGCAGGCTGTTCTACAACAACCGGGATGTGGCGTTCGCACGGTATGTGGAGAGTACTGGCGGGATGTGATTTCTAGGGTGGCTCTGGGAAAGAAGTCTAGTTTGGGGAGTGATTATGTTAAGGATGAAGTTCCTTAACTCGGATAGTTCGCGTCGAACGTCGCGGGAGCTGTTGCCCGACGATCAATCCGGCGTCAAATTTAGGGATAAACGGTAGTCGCGGCAGCTTTGTCCGTCGATCAAACCAAACAAAGAAATTAAAATACGATAAACAGAAAATAAGATAAATTGATATTTCTTAATTGATCGAATGAAGAACAATGTCCACTATTTATAATGGTGGATACCCTAACTTAAAGAACAAGAAAATAATCCTAATAAATATGAAAGGATATAGTAGATCAATAACTAACTAAATAATAATATATGGGGAATATTTTAGGAGATATGCTCGTATCAACTTGTCACGCCCGCATTTTCTAAGGATAGAAAACACGGTTGATCGCGACTAGGGGTGGGTTAAAGAAGCGGGGAAGAAAGGGGAAAACAACAAAACTCGACCAAAGCTTGATATAATAGAAATAAGTCGAATAAAATCAGAGTATCGTTTCAATAATCAACAACTCCAAATGAAACTATCTCAGCAATACACGAACTCAAAAGAAACAACATTCAGCGGAAGCATTTCGAGAATAGAATAATGCTGTGTATGAAGACACAACATATTCTGAACATTTGATAGACATTCTTCACTTTTATGCTCAACACCCACCGCGCTCGTCGCCGCTCAACCTGCACATATGGAAAACACATGCAGGGCTGAGTACTTGATGCACTCAGTGAACAAATGCCAAAACAATTTGTAAAAACAGTTATGTCATGCCGCCATTGAGTGACCTCGAGGTTTTAATTTGAAAAGGCCCGAGACACTAAAAATCTCAAGCAGAAACTTTCAACGCATCCTCAAATCCTTTTCCTCATCATATTAAAACACAACCATTTCTCCTTGACTTATTTAAGAAACTGCCATATATGTTCTTTAGGGTACCGTGTAAGGTGCCCACTTTCCACGAGCACGAAAACCGGCCAACCCATTCGATGACTCACAGTCCTCATCGTGTACACTAGTCCGAGTAGGGACACACCCTTTCTAGGACCCGAATTCGATTAAACTCATAGTAGGGACTCACTCCCCACTAAGCAATCGTCAACATCATCATCTCAACAACCTAAACATCAACATCTCAAAAACCTCAACATCAACCTCAATAACATGTGAAATGAGAATGTGGTCGCAAACTCGATCACCGGACCGGCCGACCCGAAAGACGGCTCACGATCCCCAATGGTGTACACTAGTCTAACTAGGGACTCACTCCCTAGTCAGAACCGAATTCGATTTCAATAGGTCTAGTAGGGACAACTCCCTTGCTAAACAACACATAGGCATTTCTCAAAACAAAAACATGGCATGACATACCCTTTTGCAACCTCCGGTTTTCTCATAAACCGTATTTGAAACACAAATCATTTTCTCTCAAGTTCGAGCATCACATCATATCAACAAAATCGAGAAATTCACAACCACTCAAAAAGCTATACTTCGCAATAAACCACAATCACTTTCACTTCAAGCATACATATCACATCATCACGGAATAAAATTATAATTGCAATCACAGGCACTTCGTCACATAAAATGATGCTCGAAAAGATATGTTAAAACTAAAGCTCTTGAAAATATTTAGTTCGAAAGCCCACCTTGTTCGGTGAACACCTTATTTATCCTCCTGCTCCATCCTTGAAAAACGTGCATGAACAGCCCAAGATTTAATTCAGCCCATCCTTTACTTTCTCTTTTATCTTACGTGACCAGTGAACTCCCAAAATCAGAGAGCTCCAATTCCTCTTTTCTCTCCATCTAATCGACTCTCTCCAATTCCTCTTTTCTCTCTTTCGATTCTCAATCTCGTCACTTCTCTCTCTAATTCGCTGCTGCTGTCACAGTCTGCCGTCATCACCTTGCAGTCGCTGCTGAGGTCGCTCCCTGTCATCGCGTTCCAGCCGTGAGTCCATCGCCGTCACAGTCAGCCTTTGCTGCCCGTTGCTGATGCTGCAGCTCTCTTCTCCACGGCGCCGCTACCCGCCTGGTCTCTCCGTCGCCATTGCCTCCAAACTCGTCTCTTTCTCTCTCTCGGTCGAACGTAAGGCTGCACTTCCCTCGGACAGAACGCAGCGCCGTTGCTGTCACGGTGCATTGCAGCACTGTTGTTCGCACCCGATGCCTGCACCATCATCCTCCTCATCTCCTCCTTCTCTCTCTGTCGAAAATCACGGTGGCTTCAGCGCCGTTGCCGGTATCCACTCACGCCGCTGCTCTGACCCGCTCGGAGCCATGCCGCCATCGCTATCCATCGTCGTTGCTGATCATTCAGCACTGCCGCTGCTGTCCGGTAGATGCAGCGCCGCCTCTGTGTCTCCTTTTTCATCACTGTTCGGTCAAGGAACGCCACCGCCGGTGAGCGCCAGCCACCCTCTTCCATTTCACTCTCTTCTTTCTCTCTTTCTCTCAAACTCTATCTCGCTCAATTTCGATTCTCTCTGCACTCTATCTTTCTCAATTGTTTGAAACAGAATGAATGTGGTGTCAAAAAGTGTGAACGTGAGGGTGAGGAAGACGTGTTTATACTCTATTCCATATTTTTAGAGGGTGCCGATTTTGTGGAAACAGATTTGTGAAATATAACGACAGATTTAGGGTAAGCTAATTTGCAGAAAAATAATTAAGATGAATTGAGGCTCAAAAAGAATAAGTGGGCTTCCTTAAGAAAAATAATTGGACTTGCAAAAGAATAATTGTATAAAGCCTTAATTGTAAAATCATTCTCTCGACAAAAGAAACAAAGGCGGAAATTTTTTTTCAAGTGCACAAACGACGTCCTTTCAAGAACAAATAAAAAAGACAAAAAAGTCGGGGTGTTACACAACTCCCCCATGGTTGAAATCCACCTTGTCCTCAAGGTGGAAACCACGAAACCACGAAGCCACGAAGAGTTTCAATGAGGATTGTTTTGCGAGGGGTCCCCTCGATCCTGGATCAAAAATCATGTGCTTAAGATCCGAATGCTCTGCCTCATCTAATGTAGGAATTCTGCAATTATGTAGATTCATTTTCTTTTTTGTGGACAAATCCCTCCCTTGCACCATTAGAACTCCCTGAACTAGAAGGAATTTTTGAAGAAAAACATAACCTCCTGGATCAAATATGCATGATCTTCTTTTTGCACCAAATAGAAGAATTGTACATCTCCTTTCACCATCTTCATCAATAACATCCTTGTATGCTTCACCAACCTTAAGATTCCTGAGTCCTCCTACAGCAAATTCGGCAATCCATTTAATTTCAGACCTAGCCACAACCTTCGCAATCTTAGCATTTATTTCCAAATTTGCAATAGCCTTCTGATCATCTAAACTCGATGGATTAAGCATCCTTTGGTCTTGTTCCCTCAAATCATGCCCATCTCCACCGTAAAAGCTATCTGGACTGTCGTCAAGTGTTGGAAACTGTGCGTGGGTAAGATAATCTTCCTCATCAAGACTTGCAATGCAAATATGCAGTGTTGAGTTTTGTTGGCTGTGAGGAGTACCGGACTCTCTGCCTTCGTTGACACCCGCATCTCCATTTTTCAATTCATTGAGAAGGTCTCTCATAGTAAATGCCTGATTCCCTTCCACCTTGGAATCGGTCTCCACGTCCTGGTTTGAGTGCACCACGCGGGAATCCGCATCACTTAATTCGCTGGAGATTTCTCCTTTCGACGCAGAATTCGACAACTCGGGGTTCTCCGGCCACAATTCCCTTGATCTCTCAGCATCAGGTGGCTGTCCATCAGTGTCGCTGGGGTTAGGCTTCTGGAGATCTGTCGAAGGTTGCTGATTGTGACCCATGTACGACGGCCAGTTGTGCGACATCGGGTAACACACCAGGGTGGGCGGTTCGTAGGTCGCAAATCCCGTGTTGATGAACGACGGGTGGCTGTATGTTGATGCCGGTTCCGAATCAGGCTGATGTAACAAAGGCAGCTGGTACTTGAAGTAGGGTTCTGGCTGGTTGTCGAAGTGGGGATCAACCGGCGCCGGATATTGCAGTGGCACAGGTGCAGTTGGTGGTGGTGGCCAGCTGGTGTTTTTAACCCCTGAATTGAAGCTCGCATATGGCGGATGTTCATATGCTACTGCCAGTGGCTGATGGTGGTTGTATGGCTGCTCACGTTCGTCCATCGTGTCAAATCTCTTGTTTAATCTGTCACAGATAGCCATTATCCGGTCACATAGGGAAGACAAAACGATTTCCTCGTTGGTGTGAGCCATGAGTTGCGAAGATGAAAGCACCAAATTGTTAAGGATGAAGTTCCTTAACTCGGATAATTCGCGTCGAACGTCGCGGGAGCTGTTGCCCAACGATCAATCCGGCGTCAAATTTAGGGATAAACAGTAGTCGCGGGAGCTTTGTCCGTCGATCAAACCAAACAAAGAAATTAAAATACGATAAACGGAAAATAAGATAAATTGATATTTCTTAATTGATCGAATGAAGAACAATGTCCATTATCTATAATGGTGGATACCCTAACTTAAAGAACAAGAAAATTATCCTAATAAATATGAAAAAAGATACGATAGATCAATAACTAAATAATAATATATGGGGAATATTTTAGGAGATATGCTCGTATCAGATTTTAAGCAGATTTTTGGTGAGTTTGTGGAGCTGCTGGGCATTTTACTTTTGTGGGAGTACATTCCATAGCTGAGATTGATGAGAAGGTTTGGATAAGAGAGTAGAATGAGCTGTTGAAATCAAGAACATAGAGTTAGGGAGAGGAGAGAGGGAGATGGTGGTGAGCTGGATTTTGTGGACATATTGCTTGATTTTCAGAGAGAGAATGCAAGTCATACCCCTATTGAAAATGACACTATCAAAGTTATCGTTTTGGTATGAATTTGTTAAAAGTGCTATGACCCAATTTTGTAAAGATAATGGCATGATTCATCAAACCTCTTGTGCCTATACACCTGAACATAATGGGGTAGCAGAAAGAAAAAATAGGGTTATTCTAAAGATGACCCGGGCTCTTATGATCGAATCCAAAGTTCCCAAAAAATTTTGGCCTGAAGCCATTGCGACATCCATCTATCTCATCAATCGTCTTCCATCCAAAATCTTGAACATGAAAACCCATCTCGATATCCTATCCAAACAAGAAAAAATACCCGAATACCTTAGCCTCCCTCCAAAAGTCTTTGGTTGTACTGTTTACACCCATATACCTAAACATGAAAGAACAAAACTCTCACCTTGTGCTATCAAATGTGTTTTTGTGGGGTATGGGGTGAACCAAAAGGGGTACAGATGCTTTGATCCTAACACCAAAAAAATCACTACCACTATGAACTGTAATTTTTTGGAAACCGAATTCTTCTACTACACCCACCTTAGTAGTCAGGGGGAAGAGTGATCCAGGTAGTTCCGCGGACTATCTAAGTTGGGTCATGCCAGTTCCAAGCATCTCGATTGAGGAACCAACAGATCCAGTTGTCACTTCCGCCGAGCAGGTCTGACCACAAGAGCCATCTCACCCAAGTCCTTGTAATCCTTCTCCGACGATATCCGAGGTAATCTCTAAACCGAGTACAGTTGAGATTCCAGTTATCACTGACCCCGTTGAAACAGAACCTCAAGACTATACAGTTGATAGAGACACAGGGAGATATGTGCTCCTTATCGGAGCACAAGGGGAATTCCACCAAAAAGATACTCCCCAGAGAAGATTGGAAAGAAGAGTCGTTATGGGGTGACAAACTTTGTGCAAGGTAATATGACCAAAATGGCTCGAGCTATTGAGGCTGCACTGTATGAAGAGGAGGAAATTCCACAGTCAACTGAAGAGGCAATGAAACATAAAAAGTGGAGGGAAGCAATGTTCGTTGAGATGAAGGCGTTGATGAAAAACAATACATGGGTACAGAGCAAGTTACCCGAAGGGGTAAAGACTGTCGGCTGCAGATGGGTGTTCATGATAAAAAGGAGACCGGATGGTACGATTGACAGGTACAAGACTCGTCTCGTGACGAAAGGATACACTCAGACTTATGGTGTAGATTATGATGATACTTTCTCACCAGTGGCAAAACTCAACACCGTCAGGGTACTATTCTTAGTCGCCGCTAATAAGGATTGACCACTTCATCAGTTTGATGTGACCAATGCATTCCTACACGGAGTTGCCAAAACCAGTGTACATGGACCCTCCACCGGGATTCTCAGGAGACTTTTTATATGGGGAAGTAAGCCAACTCAAGAAGACATTGTATGGGCTAAAATAATCCCCAAGGGCATGGTTTGGAAGGTTTATGGAAGTGATGAAGAAGTATGGCTACAAGCAGAGCAACTCGGACCACACGTTATTCATCAAGAAAAGGGGTGGCAAGATAACGTGTTTGATTATATACGTGGATGACATGATCATTACTGGAGATGATGAGGAGGAGATAGCCGAACTAAAGAAGAATCTATTTTATGAATTTGAGATGAAGGATCTCGGTCTTCTCAAGTATTTTTTAGGAATTGAAGTGCTAAGGTCAAAGAAGGGGATTTTCATATATCAGAAGAAGTATGTTCTTGATCTATTGACAGAAGTTAGGATGATCGACTGCAAATCCGTGGACATCCCGATGGTGCAAAATCACGGACTACAGATAAGGGAAGGGGCAAGGCAGACCGACAGGGGGAGATACCAGAGACTAGTCGAAAAGCTTATCTACCTATCCCACACAAGACCACATATTGCATGCGCAGTAGGAGTGGTTAACCAATTCATGCATGCACCTCAAGAAGAACATTGGGAAGCAGTCTTGAGAATTGTTCGATACTTGAAGGGAACGGCGGAACATGGACTTATGTTTGAAAAAAACGGACACATGAAAATACATGGCTTCACCGACGCTGACTGGGCAGGGAACCCAAATAATAGAAAGTCAACCGCCGGGTATTTTACCTTTGTAGGAGGAAATCTTGTAATGTGGACGAGCAAGAAGCAGAAGGTAGTGGCACTGTCTAGCGCAGAGGTAGAATTTAGAGAAATCAAAAGTGGACTGTGTAACATCGCGAGTCTTTCTTATCTTTTTAGTTGATCTTGAAAAGACATCAAATGGATGTCCGAATTTTTATTATTTTCGTTTAATCTTCATTCCTTTTTCGAAAATTAAAGGAGTATCTCATGTTTGCAATCGATCGAGAGGAGGCGTAATTTATGTTTAGTACTTAGCATGCCACTAAAGTACTAATTGTAAATTTTATGTAATAAATTTAAATTCAAGAAATAAAGCATATTATAAATAAAAGAATTTATTTCTTATGGGCCTAAATTTAAAAAAAAAACTACATTATTTTAGAGCCCATTCTTGAAAAACCCAAATCACTAAAAGAATTTCTTCTTGAAGCCCAAATGTCCCTCTTTACATAAGTTGCAATAGCTTTCCTCCACCTTTCTCCTGCTTGATTACTCTCCTCCCATTCAAGCCACGTAGCCATCCTCTACCACCTCTTGCTTGAATACCCTCACCTCCACCTCCCGCTTGATCATCTCTTCCAACTCCTGCTTGATTACACACGTAGCTCCTCCACCTCCACCTCCACCTCCTGCTTGATTACACTCCACCTCCTGCACACTAACTCACAAGGGTAATCCCAATCAATTCCAAATTCTCAGTTTGTGCCTCATGATATCCACGGTATACTCATTCCCATCTTTCACAAACTGCAAACCTTTAGCAAATTGAGAGAGGAAGCCGAGAGGGTCAGAGAGTAGGAGAACAGTAATTCTTGCTCCAATTATCCAAGTTCATAGTTTAATTTGGGCCTCCTTCCTTTTGCTTTGGGTGTTTGGGCTCAATTCTTTTAATTGTGGAGAAATAAGGTGGGCCAAGTAAAATAATTAAGTCTTGGACCTTTAATAATTCTTTGGGCCAATAATTTAATTTAAATCATGGGGAATTATTAAATTAAATCCCGGAATAATTTTCGAAGTACAAAAGAAATATAAATGCGAAAGGAAATAACTACGATAATTTAACTATGAGCTTGAATAATTTTTGGGAATTTATTTCGATATTGTGGTAGAAATTACAAGGCGCCAACAGAGAAATATGGGCGTGTACGGCAGACCGGCGTTGCACGCAACACCTTGGGCGGCCGCCGAATAATCGAAAATATGCGAAACATGAGAAGCGAGATAAAAGGCTTTAATTAGGAGGCATGCATTCCTATTAAATTCTAAGAAATTCTTGAAGTCTGATTAGTATTTTATGCTTTATTGTTTTTCTTTTCCTTGAAAAAGGATTTCTCCGCAAGTTAAGGTTGGAACGAGAAAATCAAGTTAAGGAAATTAAACAAACGGGGTGAACTCTTCTATCCTACATACTAATGTGGATGAAAATATAACCTTATGTTTGTTATTTGTGCAAATGATGTTGTCTTGCCATAAATGATTTGTTTTATGCCTATCTGTTTGGTTGGAACGTAAGAATCGAATTCGGGTTCGAGTGAGGGTGGTGTCCCTACTCGGACTAGTGTACACATGTGACCGTGGAAGGTGGCCAACTTCCACGGCACAAGTGGAGGCCGTTGGGAGGTGGCCACCTCCCCGGCTGGAGAAAGATGTAGGTGACCGTGGGAGAGCACCATCTCCACGGCACTTGGTGTTCAGATATGGCAAAGTATGAAAGAACTTAGACTGCGCAGTCGAACAAAGATTTTAGTAAGCTCGGGCCTTTTAAGAGAAAACTCTCGAGTGTTACTATGATGGCATGATAATATTTTCATTTTATGTATGTATATTCCGGTACTGTGTTCACTGAGTATTTTTATACTCAGCCCTGCATATATTTCTAAATGTGCAGGTTGAGCAGTGACGGTGGGGAATGCTGAGCAGAGTTTATAATTTTCTTTATATTTTAAGTAGAGACTCTCAGAGGTGCATGTCTCCATACATGTGACCGTGTTCATTCCGCTGCGTATTGTTCTTCTATAATCTGATAAATATTTATTGAAGAATAAAATTTCCATTCAAGCTTTGGTGATTAAGAGTTTGTTTGAGTTGTTTTCCCCTTTATTTCTAAGTGAATAAAAGTCATTAGTAATCCCCTTTCTATTCCCCTCCTCTTATTTTTCCACCCCTAGTCACGGTTTCCCGGCTTTACTATCCTTAGCAAAGTGCGGTCATGACAGACTGACAGAGATATTATGGCTGCGAAGACTGATGACGGAATTGGATCTCCAACCGGCCCTTCCGTGTAGATTGTTTTGTGACAACAAGACAACCATTAGTATCTCCGAAAATCCGGTACAACATGATAGAACCAAACATGTGGAGGTAGACAGACACTTCATCAAGGAGAATATTGAAGCCAAAGTAGTAGAAATGCCTTATGTTATACCCGAAGATCAATTGGCGGATATTTTGACAAAGGCAGTGAACTCTAAGTCATTTCAAGAGGTACTATAAAAGCTAAGTATCGGGAATCCCATTACCTAGCTTGAGGGGGAGTGTCAGAATAATATCGCACAAAATCGGGAGGATTATATGCAATTGATATGGGAATATATTGTGCCATTAATTATTGTAAATTAGGTTTACCATATATGTAGAGATACTCTAGCCTATATAATATTGTAATATCTGTATTCACGATACAATGAAAAGAAAGATGATTTCTCCTATGGATTTCTAACATCTCCGTTCACCAATACTTGTAGCCAGTATCCTTTTTGGTCTTTTCGCCAAAACGTGTTACTCTTAATTTGTTACAAGTTTTGATAATGCCCATACTTTTTTCACTAACTATTTTCACTCACATTATAATATAAAATTAATACTCCCTCTGTCCCATTATAAATGCAACGTTTTCCTTTTCTGGTTGTCCCATTAAAAATGAAACGTTTCCTTAAATGGAAACAACTCTATCTCTACTTTTTCATCTCTCTTACTTTACTCTCTCTTCATTAACTCACAAAACAACACTACATAAAATCTCGTGCCGATTCTCAAATGTTGCATTTTAAATGGGACGGAGGGAGTATATAAAAGTAAGATTCACATTTTACTAATTTTTTCATTTTACTTTTAATTATATTTCTAAAAATTCGTGCGAATCAAAGTATGTCAATTAATGACAGACGGAGGGAGTATTGATTAAAAAAAAGAGTATTGATTACAAAAAAAATCCTATGTTAAATAGCAAGATAGAGTGGACTTTCTAATAAAATTAATATTCTCAATTGACTTTCTCATGAAATCATTATTTTAAACTCATCCATATATTAATTATGAGAGATTTAAAAAAAAATTAAATTCACTGGAATTTTAAAATATAGGACTAATGCATGCGATTTTATTAGAAAAATGGTTCTTTAGTTATTCTCTTTATTTTTATTTTTTTCTTATTATTTCTCCTACTACAATTAAGAATTGACAAAACTAGCCCTAATATATTTACCCCAACAGATCCTGTAAACTAAACTGGGGCAAAAAAATGAGTTAGCGAATTATGCATGCCATAACTATAAGTGGTTTTAATTCAGAATTGTATGGTTAGCGAATTCTTGTAGATTGAAAAAAAAGCATCATGGAGCAAGGAGTGAAAACAAAACTAGGTAAATGTACTACTACTATAACAAGTAGTCATAAGGGAGAGAAAGAGAGATTCCATACAAATTTGAAACAACCCTAAAATTTCGACTTCCTCTCTAGGTTTGATTGCTATCCTATTCCAAACAGTCAGTTGCCACAAATCCACGCCCCTTTGGAATGCAAGGATGAAGACAACAAGGTTACGAAATGGGAGCTGTTAGCTATAGATACAAGGAGGGTGGAGCGGCGAAGGGGGTGATTTCAGATACGCAATGTGTCAGAATTGAGGGTGAAAACGATAAGGTAAAAAATATTAGAATTGAGGTGAAAATATTAAGGATAGTTTGGTCAATTTAAATATTGGAGGAGAATAATAAAAATAAAGAAAAACAAAAATGCAAAAACAAAAAATACCTTATTATCTTGATCCCATCTCTGAACGTCAACTAATAATCCCAAAATTTAAATAGTCAGCCAATTAAATCCTTCTTTTTGAAATCTCTCATTAATTACAAGGCCAATCCTAATTTTAAAAATAACAAGGTATCTCTAAAGAAATTATTGTCTCAGTGACTTTCTCATCAATTATTATTTAAAGGCATCTAGGAAACCATTTCTTTCTTACACAACAGTATCTCTAAACCAAAAATGATTTCTATCTCATATTTCTTTGTTGTGCTACTCTCCTCATCTCTCTTCCTCTTCTTCCTCCACAAATGGCGCCGAAGTCATTCTCCAGAGCCCCGGAAACGCCTGCCTCCGTCTCCACCAAAGCTCCCGTTAATTGGAAACCTCCACCAGCTGGGCTCAGCCACCCACAGATCCCTCCAGACACTCTCCTGCCGCCACGGCCCCCTCATGCTGCTCCACTTCGGCAAGGTTCCCACTCTAATTGCCTCCTCGGCTGAGGCGGCGCGTGAGATCATGAAAAACCAGGACCTGATCTTCTCAAACAGGCCCCAACTCAGCATCGCGGGCCGGTTGGTGTACAACAACCGGGATGTGGCATTCGCACCGTATGGAGAGTACTGGCGGCAGATTCGCAGCATATGCGTGCTTCATCTTCTGAGCAACAAAAGGGTTCAGTCCTATCGCGGCGTGAGGGAAGAAGAGACTTCCGTCATGGTCGACAAGATCAGAATGTTGGGTGCTTCTTCAAAGCCCGTGAACTTGAGCGACGTCATTCAGTGTATGACGAACGATGTGATTTCTAGAGTGGCTCTGGGAAAGAAGTATGGAGCAGAGAGTGATTTCAAGGAGACGTTTACTGAGTTTGGGGTGCTGCTGGGGATTTTTCCTTTGTGGGAGTACATTCCTTGCCTGAGATGGATGAGAAGGATTGATGGTTTGGATAAGAGAGTAGAGAGAGGTGTTAAGAAGATGGATAGGTTTTTGGAGAGCGTGATTCAAGAACATAGAGTTAGGGAGAGGAGAGAGGGAGATGGTGATGAGCTGGATTTTGTGGACATATTGCTTGATTTTCAGAGAGAAAATGCAAGTCGCACCCCTATTGAAGATGACACTATCAAAGCTATCGTTTTGGTATGACTGCTTTTCTTCTTAAACCCCAGTATCTTCTTTTTATGCCTGCCCCATTTTGATTGGATATTTCTTTTGCAGGATATGATAGGTGCTGGAACTGATACTACATTTACAGTTCTTGAGTGGGTGATGACGGAGCTGATACGAAATCCAGAAACTCTGAAAACTTTGCAAAATGAAGTGAGAGAAGTAGCGGGTAGTAAGGATGTAATTGATGAGCAAGACTTAGAGAAAATGCTCTATCTGAAAGCAGTACTGAAGGAGAGTTTAAGGTTGCATTCACCGCTCCCATTGTTGATACCTCGTGAATTAAATCAAGACACAAAAGTATTGGGTTATGACGTTGCATCTGGTACGCGTGTGATGATTAATGTTTGGGCAATTGCTAGGGACCCGTCATTGTGGAAAAATCCTGAGGAATTTTGTCCAGAGAGATTCCTTGAATTGAGCATAGACATTAGAGGCTTGCATTTTGAGTTGACTCCGTTTGGGGCAGGCAGGAGGGGGTCCCTGGTTACATGTTCGCAGGGGCGGTGGATGAGATCGCATTAGCCAAGTTGGTACACAAGTTCGATTTCAGATTGCCTAATGGAGCGAAAGTGAATGAGTTAGATGTGAGTGAATCTAGTGGACTCTCAATCCATAAAAAATATCCTTTGCTTGTTGTAGCTACTTCACATGCTTAATAGGTAACGCAATGTCAGTATTTTAAAAATCGGATTGGATCAATCGGTTTACAATTATGAACTGATGTGTTGCCCAGTCCGATCTAGACATGAAGTCTGCCTAATAAATAATTCACCAGCTTGTACCAGAATAACTGCTATTGCAATTATATTGTATATGCAATTATTCCTTATTATCCATGCACTTTTATTTTATAATGCAATGCAGTAATATTACATATGTAAACATTGGTTCCATATACTTAGAGGTCTGTTCCATGTTTAATTGGTAAGGATAAATCAAATGACACAGGAACTGAAGATAATATAAAATTTCATTAAATTCTCGTGTCACTCAAGTTAGAGTAATCTTTTTTGGAACAAAGGGAATACAAGAATATTCCCACTTCTGAAAATAACAAGACAAAGTAGACTTTCTAGCTAATCAAATTAATCTCAGTTGAATTTTTCATAAAATCATTATTTTAAGCCCACCATTATACTCCCTCCGTCTCATGTTAATTGAGACGTTTCTTTTGGATACGAGATTTAAGAAAGTTGTGTTTAAATAAAGTAAAATAAAGTAGAGGATAGAATAAAGTAAGAAAGAGTAAAGTAAAAGAAAGAATAAAGTAGATGTGATAATATGTTTTGTTTTTAGCCAAAAGGAGAAATGACTCAACTAATTTGGGATAACCCAAAATGGAATACGACTCAAGTAACTTGGGACGGATGGAGTATTAATTTGAGAGATTTTAAAAAAATGAATTAAATTCGCAACCTATTGACCATGAAATTAGATGATTTTTTGAAATATGGCGCTGAGATATGCGAATTTTTCATAATAAAGGATTTTTAAATTTTTATCTTTTATCTTTTTTTCTTTTTTCTTATAATTTCACCTACAGTTGTTGAGATTTAACCGAACTGCCGCAAATATTTTTACCCTAAAATTTTGTAAATTGGGGCAAAATTGAGTTAGCGAATTATACATGTCATAACTACGTTGGACCATTCTTGCTAATTATACATGCCATAACTATAATTGGTTTTCATTAAGCATTACGTGGTTAGCGAATTCCGGTAGATTGAAAAAAAAGGCATCTTGGAGATAGGAGGCGTGGAACAACAATATCTCCTTAATATAAATACATTATTTTCTCTTTCCACCTAATCCACAAAATATCTCCTAAAATACCGTGTCGTTCCAAAAATATGTCATCTATTATGGGACACTGATGCACTATTTTTTAGCATTATAAATACCTGCAAATATACAAAGTAGGAATAATATAGCTAAAGGTCAGTATCGGATATCGAACACGAGGAAAACAAACACAAAGTGTCTATCTTCTACTAAAACTCAATTACTATCTGGAGAATAGAAAGTTTTTTGAAATTTCGAAAATTGAAAACAATAGAGCAAATAACAACTAATTGCAGATAAATCACGAAGATAAAAGTATAGAGATAAGGGGAATTCCAGGGGTGTGCGTTCACAGTTATGGTTATACAAATTCCAAACTACAATACCCTAGCACAATTATTACTTTGATAGAACGAGTCACATAGCTTATGCTCATGCGATGCAAACGTTGATTACTAACATTAGGGTTGTCAATTCTAACACGTAACTCCAAAAAGCTCCTAAGACCCTTGAAAAGTCCTTACTCTCAATTAACAGTGCCGTTTGAAAGGAAGCTAACTGTAGCGTCTACTAAGTGGACCTAACTCGCTAGAACTCTCTCACAGTTATGAAGCAAGTTATATTAAATCATTTATGATTGTGTCACTCAATCATGAAGCATCAAGATTAACTTAGGTAAGAAACAAAGTAAAAACAAAATGGATATTAAATAGAAAAAATGGAACTGTATAACCAAAGTCGTTACTAACACATCCCTAGAATCCTATGAGTTTAGTTACACGTAGTGGAATAAGATAAACACATATATTGAAGGGAAAACAATTGGAACATAAAACTAAAGCAAATAAAACCCGTAGGTTGAATCCTTGTCGTTCTTGATATTCTTGAAATCCTTATTTAACTCCTTGCACAATGACGTACTCTAACTTTTGATCTATGGGAATTTATGTTGCAAAGAGAAGCTCTCATTTGATGAAGTTTGAGGTCCTATTTATAGGGGAAAGTCATTCCTCATCCTCTGGAGCGGAATCTAGGTCAAATCGGATTCGCCGCTTTCAACGGTGGGCCGCCGCACATCCTCTGGAGGTCGCCGCATTGCAGTCCAGAGTCTCTGTCTCTTCGGCAGCGGGCCACCGCACATCCTCGGGCGGTCGCCAGACGAGACTCTTTTCCAAGCATGAATTTCTGAGGCGGGTCGCTACACTTCACTGGCCGCCCGGCGTCGGCGGTCTCCGTACTCCTTGCGGCGGTCGCTGGTCACCGTCTGACCTCCAGACCTCCAGACTTTGCATTTTGACTGCCTTTTTCGGCACAATTATACACATTTATCACAAAACACGTAAAAATACCAAAATGTATAAAATATGTAATTAGTGGACATGTAGAGTGACTTTGACATAAAAACGGACCAAATAATGGCCTTAAAACAGTGCAATATCCGAGCGTATCAGACACACCTGAAATTTCAACTTTATGACTAGGTTTGATTATTAGCCTATTCCACACGGTCAGTTTCCACAGTTCCATGACCCTTTGGAATGCAAGGATGAAGACAACAAGATTACGAAATGGGAGCTTTCAGATACGAGGAGGGTGGAGCAGCGAATAGGAGGAGGATGGAGACGGTGATTTCAGATAAGCAATATATCAGAATTGGGGTGAAAATGAAAAAGATAAGATGAAAAATAGTACTCCCTCCGTCCACAAAAAATAGATCACTTTGTGTATTTCACGGGTTTTAATGTAGAATTGGTAAAGTAAGAGAGAGGGGGAGAAAAAGTAGGTAAAGTAAGAGAGATAGGGGGAAAAAGTGAGTAAAGTATGAGAGAGGGAAGAAAAAGTGGAAAAAGTATGAGAGATAAACTTTCCATTTTAAGAAAGTGATCTGCTTTTTGTGGACGTCCTAAAATGGCAAAAATGATCTATTGTTTGTGGACGGAAGAAGTACTTAGTATTAAAATTAGGATGAAAATATTAGGGATAGTTTAGTCAATGCATAAATATTGAAGGAAAAATAAAAAAATAAAAAAAAGAGAGAGATAGAAAAAAGAGAAAAACTCAAAAAATTAGCATATAATCTTTATCCAATATTCTAGAAGATTAGAAAATTTAATCCTAAATTTAAAAAAATAAACGAATATAATCCCTCTTTATAAAAATAACAAGATATATTCAATGGGCTCTCTGACGAAATTATTATTCTCAGTTGACTTTCTCAAAAATTATTATTTAAGGGAATCTGGGAAACCCTTTCTCCTTACACATCAGTCTCTCCTAACCAAAAATGGTTACTCTCTCACATTTCTTGGCTGTGCTACTCTCCGCATCCATCTTCCTCTTCTTCCTCCACAAATGGCGCCGCAGCAACTCTCTGAAGCCCCGAGGAAGGCTGCCACCTTCTCCACCAAAGTTCCCGCTCCTCGGAAATCTCCACCAGCTGGGCCCACTCCCCCACAGATCCCTCCAGTCACTCTCCCGCCGCTACGGCCCCCTCATGCTGCTCCATTTCGGCAAGGTTCTTGTTCTCATCGCCTCCTCGGCTGAGGCGGCTCGTGAGATCATGAAAAACTAGGACCTGATCTTCTCAAACAGGCCCCAACTCAGCATCCCCAGCCGGCTTTTCAACAACAGCCGAGATGTGGCGTTTGCACCCTATGGAGAGTACTGGCGGCAGATCCGCAGCATATGCGTGCTTCATCTGCTGAGCAACAAAAGGGTTCACTCCTATCGTGGCGTGAGGGAGGAAGAGACTTTCCGCATGGTCGACAAGATCAGAATGTTGGGTGCTTCTTCAAAGCCCGTGAACTTGAGCGACGTCATTCAGTGTATGACGAACGGCGTGATTTGCAGGGTGGCGTTGGGGAAGAAGTACGGTTTAGAGAGTGATTTCAAGAAGACGTTTGCTGACTTTGGGGTGCTGCTGGGGATTCTACCTTTGTGGGAGTACATTCCTTGCCTGAGATGGATGAAAAGGTTTGATGGTTTGGATAAGAGAGTAGAAAGAGCTGTTGAGAAGATGGATAGGTTTTTGGAGGTTGTGATTCAAGAACATAGGGTTAGGGAGAGGAGAGAGAGTGATGGTTGTGAGTTGGATTTTGTAGATATATTGCTGGATTTACATAGAGAGAATGGGCGTTGCTCACCTATTGATGACACTATCAAAGCTATCGTTTTGGTATGCATACTTTTCTTTTACAATATGAAGTATGTTTTTTTTGTTTTCCTATAGAAATTCTCATGTGTTTTCTTATAGAAATACTTTGATCTGTTTTACTGATTTATACTTTTGCAGGACATGTTTAATGCAGGAACTGATACTATATCTACAGCTCTTGAGTGGGCGATGACGGAGCTGATATGAAATCTAGAAACCATGAAAACTTTGCAAAATGAACTGAGAGAAGTAGCTAGAAATAAGGATGAGATTGATGAGCAGGACTTGGAGAAAATGCCTTATCTGAAAGCAGTGATGAAGGAGAGTCTAAGATTGCATTCACTGGGCCCATTGTTGGTCCCTCGTGAATTAACTCAAGACACAAGAGTATTGGGCTATGGCGTCTCATCTGGTACGCGTGTGATGATTAATGTTTGGGCGATTTCTAGGGACCCTTCATTGTGGAAAAATCATGAGGAATTTCATCCAGAGAGATTCCTTGAAACAAGTATAGACTTTAGAGGTCTGCATTTTGAGTTGACTCCGTTTGGGGCAGGAAGGAGGGGTTGCCCTGGTATTACATTCTCGATGGCGGTGGATGAGCTTGCATTAGCCAAGTTGGTACACAAGTTCGATTTTAGATTGCCTAATGGAGAGAAAATGAAGGAGTTAGATCTTAGTGAATCTAGTGGAATCACAATCCATAAAAAGTGTCCTTTGTTTGTTGTAGTTACTTCACAAGTTCGTTTTTAGATAACGCAATGTCGATATTTTAAAATTGTACTAGATCAATCGGTTCAACCGTGAACTAATAAAGGGTATTTCTATTATATTGCATATGCAGTTATACCTAATATCAATTCCTTTTTATGTATATAATGCAATGCAGTAATATTATATATGTAAACATAGATTCCCTATAATTAGAAGTTTATTCCAAGTTTAACTAATAAGGGTAAATTAAATGACACAAGAACTCAAGAGTTTAATTAATATGAGTAATTCAAGATTCTTCCAAAGAGGTTTCACATTTCTATCTTTAATAAGAAAGTGCAAAATTTTATAAATGGGCGAATCTGGAAAATTTGTTTCTCTCTATTGAGGTGGGACCCATTTTTTACTAACACACTTCTTTCCATTCCTCTTTTACTTTACTAATTTTCCTCTACAATCCCTGTCTTTTTAAATGTTTCTATTTTTTAGAGAACGGAAGAAAAATAGTCTAATCAAATTGATATTTTTAATTTAAAATAAATTAAAGGGAATCACTAATAAATGTTAAGTTTTTGTTTATATTAAAGTGAATTAATAATAAAATGTCCAAGTTAATATTTTCTGGCTTATCTATATCCGAAATTCCACTATTCACCCTAAAGTAATACTCCCTCCGCTCCTTAAAATTTGACACCACGGGTTTTAAGAAATGTAATAGGAAGTGAGTTGAAAAAGTTAGTGACATTCGGGTCCTATTTTTATATATTAGTTTTAAAATAAAATGTGAGTGAGGAATGAATTAGTGGAGTGTGGGGTCTGTTAGAGTTTGTATACTAGAAATCACGTTTCGAGTGATTGAATACTGTAAAACTCTTATTTTATTTTCCAATAAATAAAACAGATTATTTTTGTCATAATGTTGTTATGTTTTACATTTAATGGATGTTAATGCATGTTTAAATATATAAGTTAACTTAACAAAGTCTAAGTCTTTGTTTTAGTAGACCGGTTGTGGGCGTCGTCCACTTTAAGGTAACACGGTCAGTTCTAAACAAAGAAAAAGATGAATTTCACAACCTAGCTGGAATTTGACTATCCATCGAGAAAGGTTGCAATGTCAGTCCGCATATTTCTAAGCCTACTGAAATAAGATGACATTGGTGTGGTATAGCACAGAACGGATCTAACAGCAAGACTTGTCCTTAGGCTATCTACTGAAAGGCGAGGTCTTGATAAATATTTATTTCTTAATCAATGTAGGTTAGCATTGAGCATATGGTATTGATTATGCACTACTTTGACTTATCAAATGGTGCGGGTTTTTCGTAACCCAATTATCCTGATATATTCGGTAGTGGTGATCAATATCTAGCGGTGCTAGGATTGCTATTATATTGAATCGTGCACGAGCTGAGTCTCGTTTGATAATGTCCTCAAGAGAAGCGCGAAATGAGGTTTTATTATTCGGAACCTAGCTAGTTGGAGTTTGATTACTCTATGAATAATAAATAAGTGGTTCATACTAAGTCCACTCTTGGAATTAATAAGAAGTTAATTAATTAAGTCAATAGCAGACATTAATTAATTAATGGACATTTTAATCTTAAGCACGGGAAATGAAAGTTAAACGGAAACCCGGATTACTTGTAATTTCGGATTTGGATGGGGAGAGTTCAATATTACTTCTGTAGTGGCTGCTCGTAATATTCCAATTATAACTTATATTAAATTGTGGGTTCAATTTAATTAGTAAAAAGTAAATTGGATGAGCCCATATCCAAAACCTTCCATATATCCCTGTCTGGGCCCAAAAGGAACTTAATATAAATAGGAGAATAAAGGAGACAGAAATAACACAATTTTCATTGTTGTAATTTTCGAAAATTCTCTTCCCCAGCTGAGGAGATTTTCGAATCCCTCTCCTATTCCCAAAAGGATTTCTTCTGTCTTCTTTATTTAAGTCCTAGTATTCTAGTAAGATCAGCCCACACTGATATTGGGATACAGTTCGGGAACCAGAGAGAAGATTTGTGGTCTAGTACTCAAAGCATCACGTGGAGAAGAAGCTAGCCATCTTCAATTCTTTGGAGAATTAATTAGGTATTTTTCTGCTCCGTAGAAAAGCATGTTTTAGGTTTCAATATTCTTAAAGCATGATTAATTCAAGTTATGAGCATGATACATGTGATAATTACGCGAATAGGTTTTGTCTAAATAATCTGCTAAATAGATCTGATTATTATGTAATTGATTTATGTGAGCACTTCCGCTGCCAACCCCTTCAATTGGTATCAGAGCCAAGCTTTGGCTCTGATTATTTGGATTTAAATTTCGCAAAATTCATGTATGCATGTCTTATTTGATTTCGAAACATGTTCTTGTGTTTTTGTTATTTATGTTTATGCATGATGAACTCAAGAACATTCGAATCATAGAACTTGAATTATTCGAACGCACGAGATGTGCGATTCGTCGGCGCTTGTGCCGGGACGTATCACGCTACATGCGATCGGAGTGGGGTTATCGATTTGAGTGGGAGGCGAGGATGACGGGCATGGGGCGACGCGCCGGCGAGCATGGACTCGCGCGCGCCACCGGCCAAACCCGACAAACCCTAGCCGGCCCCGAATCAAATTCGACCATCGCCAATGAACTAGTGGGAGCCGAAGGACGCGATCACAAGGCGACACGCTGACGAGCATGGGCTCGTGCGCGCCGCGGGTCGAGACCGCGATCCCTGGCCGGCATCTACACAGTTGCGCGGAGGAGACATGCGCGGTGGCTCGTCCGAGAGCTGCCGAGGCGCCGGTCCATCGTGGAAAAAAAAAACCTAACCCTAACCCTACCGCCTAAACTCTAATTCGCGCGAGGCGCAACCGGAGCAGCGCCGCCATTGGCGGCGGCTGCTGGTTCACGCCAGATCGACGTGGGGCAGGGAGGTCGCCGGAGCAGCCTCCTCGGAGCTGTCGGATGAGCGATGCCGTAAGGACGGAGAGAAATCCCGGTGGTTGTACGCCGGGAGAAAGGGAGTAGGAAGCGGCGCGCATATCGCGCGCGACCGCCGGTGACGCTGGACGGCCAACTTGCCATTCCGGCGAGCCAATCGCCGGGGAATCTTCGTCAACGTTGATTCGTTCTAACCTCGAACAACGAGATAACGATGAAAGATTATTTAATGATTATTTAATTGATAAATTAATAGATATCATTAAAAATAATATTATTTAATGAAATAAAATATTTTGGGAAGATTTCCCTAGATTTTAGGAATATTTTGATTATTTTCTATATCTATGAATATTTTATATCCTAGATGATATAGATAAGAATAATTTAATAGTTTCCTAAATATAATATATATCTAGAATATATAATTAATATTCTTCCTAAATCTTGAACTTGGAAATTATATGAATTTAATTTTTCATGTCTAATTAAGATTATAAATAATGTACTTTATTTTAGATATATCTTATAGTATGACATGAATAAGAATTAAATTCTAGATTAATACTCCCTCCGTCCCGGCTAAGATGACACATTGCTTAGCCGGCACGGGGTTTTAGAAATTATTGGTTAAAGTGTTTAATTAGAGAGAGAAAAGGTGGGTGTAAGTATTAAAGTAGATAGATAAAGAAAGATGGATATTTTAATAGGAGTGAGAAAAAGTGGTTGAGTGTATTAATTGGAGAGAGAAAATTTCTAAAAAAGGAAATGTGTCATCTTATTTGGGACAAACTAAAAAGGAAAACGTGTCATCTTAAGCGGGACGGAGGGAGTAATTCCTAAACTAAGATATTAAAGATAATATAAGATTTAATTATCCAGTCAATTAAATACCAACATAATTTAATTAGTCTTAATCTGCCTTAAGGCTAAAGGATAATTAATTAAAACCATAACTCAAATATCTAAGCGATAATTATGAACTAAAAGTTTATATATGGTCTCCATCGGTTGGACTGCCAAATTTTGTGAAGCTGATTTTCTAATATTATCGCCACCTACAAAATAGGGACAATAATCCTACGAAAACAGTAAGTTCATAAGGGCGGACTTCTCACATAATAAATAGAATGAACTAGAAAGTGGTTCCCAATATTCTTGCCACCTGCAAAGTGGGGACAATAATCCTAAGGAACTGCGAGTTTCAGGGTTCAATCAGAATTTATGAGATAGATTGGTTTTGTTATCAGCACATGAACATTGTTATGGGAGTGTGTTGTAGAAATAAAATACTGTAATGCTAAATCTGATGGTCGTGCTTAGGCAGCATTAGGTGTGTTGACCTCCAAAGGAGGAAGATATTGATGCGTCGGTGTTGTGACTAGTAAAATTGTCAAAATTTTAATGCGTATTAACCTCCAAAGGAGGATACAATTTATTAATTTTGCTGTTGTAAGATTTTGAAAAGTTCTATGGTTAATCTACTCAATTTCCTTACATAAGTTTATGACAAATAGTAAAATCTTCTGTTTGCAGTGCAATAAAATCCGTCAAGATGTCTTTTAATCCTCTTTCTGCCATTCTCAAAGAAAACAAACTCGAGGGCCAAAATTACATCGAATGGAAACAAAACTTGGATATCGTTCTCACAACTGAAGAGTACAAGTTTGTGCTCACTACTCCACAGCCTCCAGTCCCCGCGGCTAATGCCTCGGTGGGAGTTCAGAATGCGCATAAACGGTGGCATAAGGCGAATGAGATGGCTAATGCTACATGTTGGCATCTATGTCTTCAGTACTCAAGCATCAGCATTCTGCCATGGCGACTGCCGCCGAGATTAAGCAAAATCTTAAAAATCTGTTTGGTACTCAGAATCGAACGGCTAAGTCTCAAGCCTTTCGGAGTATCATGACGAAGTCTATGAAGGAAGACACGTCTGTGAGGCAACATGTCCTCGAGATGATGAGCCACCTCAATCAAATTGAGGTTTTGGGAGGGACGATCGATCCCGAGTCCCAGATTACTATAATCCTTCAGAGTCTTCCCCCTAGCTTCCAGCAGTTCAAGCTCAACTTCAAGATGAACAAACGGGATTATACTTTGGCTGAGCTGCTGACTGAACTTCAGTCGGCGGAGGACCTTATGGTTCAATCTAAGGTAGCCATGCTGAGTTTGGCGCCTAATTCCTCTGGCTCTAAGCCTAGAAAAGGAAAGAAAAAGGCACCGAACCCAGTGGCAGCTAAGAATGCTAAGGGAAAGAAGAAACAGAGAGGTGACAAGAAGCCTACTGGAAAGTGCTTCAAATGTGGAGAGAAAGGTCATTGGAAGCCAGATTGTCCTAAGAAGGGTAAGGCTACAGGTATGCACCATGCTCTAGTAGTCGAGTCATGTTTGGCTTCGACATCTACTCATACTTGGGTTATTGATACTGGAGCAACTGATCATATATGTTTTGATCCTGACTTAATGCAGGTGACAAGACGGTTACATGATCGTGAGATCGAAGTCCAGCTGGGCGACGGTACGAAAGTGGCGGCCGTTGCAGTGGGAGACGTTTATTTACGTTTTTCTAGTGATAGATTTTTTATTTTGAAGAATTTTTTGTTGATACCTTCTTTTAGAAGAAATTTAATTTCAGTTTCTAAATTGTCTTTTGATGGATATTCGATTTCTTTTAATGACAATTGCGTTATTAAGAAAGATGGTTCTTATATCTGTCGTGGTATCATGGAAAACAATCTGTACACAATCACTTCTACACAATTTAATCAACGTAAATCAGAACTCAATGCTACATCAAAAATTTCTAAGAAAAGAAAAGAACCTTCAAGTTCAATGAATGATACGTAATTATGGCACCTTAGACTTGGTCATGCCAACGAAAGACGGATTCATGCGATGGTTGATCAAGATCTTATCAAAGGTCTTGAGAAGGAACCATTTTCGAAGTGTGAATCCTGTCTCGAAGGCAAGATGACTAAGAGACCTTTTAGGTCAAAGGGGAATAGGGCCAAGGAAGTACTTGAGCTTATTCATACTGATGTGTGTGGACCAATGTCAACCGAGGCAAGGGGCGGCTATCGATACTTCGTCACCTTTATAGATGACTTCTCGAAAGTTAGATACGTCTATTTGATGCGCTACAAGTCAGAAACTTTTGACAAGTTCAAGGAGTTTAAGGCTAAAGTAGAGACGCGTCATGGTAAGACTATCAAATGCCTGCGATCTGATCGCGGAGGCGAATACCTAAGTGCCGAGTTTTTGGACTACTTATCAGTAGTGGGAATTCAATCCCAAACGACTCCGCCGGGCACACCCCAGCAGAATGGCGTAGCTGAAAGAAGGAATAGGACCTTATTAAATATGGTCCGCTCGATGATGAGTTATGCACGGTTACCTATTTCGTTTTGGGGGCATGCGTTGCTTTCGGCAACCTATCTCTTAGACCACTTACCTCCTAAATCAGTTCCTACTACCCCATATGAGTTGTGGAATGGGCGAAAGCCCAATCTAGAACATCTCAGAGTATGGGGGTGTCCGGCCCATGTATTGGAAAAGGATCCAACTAAGCTGGAATCTAGGATGGAGGTATGTGTGTTTATAGGATACCCTAGAGGAACGAAAGCTTATGAATTCTATAGTCTCAGAGATCAGAAAGTGATTGTGAGCACTCATGCCACATTCTTAGAGGAAGACTATGTAATGAATCATAAGCCCAGCAGTGAGATAGCTCTTGAAGAGCTAACTCAAGTCACAACTTCCATTAACCAAGAACAATTACCTAGTGTAACAACAATTCTAGAAATTTCAACTAATACTCCAGATATTGTAGTGCCGCGTCGCAGTGGGAGGGTCTCTCATGAGCCCGATAGATACATTGGTTTGGGTGAGTGCATGGATCACTCCTTGGACAACAATGTACTTGATCCCAGGAATTTTGCAGAGACGTAGACAGATGTCGATCATTGCGAATGGGTGAAAGCAATGGATTCGGAACTACAATCAATGGTAGACAAAGACGTCTATGATTTTTCTGTCCGACCCGAAGGCTGTACTGCCATTGGGAGCAAGTGGATATACAAACGTAAACGTGGACCCGATGGACGAGTTAAAGTCTTTAAGGTAAGACTAGTGGCTAAGGGGTATACCCAAAAAGAAGGCATCGATCACAATGAGACCTTCTCCCCAGTGGCCATGCTCAAATCGATCCATATACTTTTGTCTATAGAAGATTACATGGATTGGGAAGTATGGCAGATGGACGTTAAGACAGCGTTTTTGAACGGGAGTCTTGAGGAGACCATCTACATGGAAAAACCCGAAGGCTATGTGGTAAAGGGCAAGGAACACATGGTTTGGAAGGTTAAGAAGGCCATTTATGGCCTCAAGCAAGCATCTAGATCATGGAACCAGTGTTTCGATCAAACTGTTCAAAAGTTTGGATTCGAAAAATGCCGTAATGAAAGCTGTGTGTATAAGAAGGTTGAAAAGGGAAATGTTGTGTTCTTAGTTTTGTATGTAGATGACATTCTTCTAATTGGAAACAATAAAAAGATGTTGTCATCAGTGCGAACTTGGTTGTCCAGCCAGTTCGAGATGAAAGATATGGGTGATGCGGGACACATTCTCGGTATCAAGGTTCTTAGGAACCGAGCTAAGAGAATGTTGTGCTTATCCCAAGAATCTTACATCGATACAGTACTTAGATGCTTTAGCATGCAAGATGCCAAGAAAGGTTTCCTACCTTTTAGACATGGCATCCATTTATCTCAAGAGATGTGTTCTAAGACAGCATCTGAGATAGCAGAGATGAGAAGAATACCATATGCCTCGGCAGTTGATAGTCTCATGTATGCTATGCTTTGTACTAGACCCGATATCTGCTTTGTTGTTGGCATGGTAGCAAGATATCAATCAAATCCCGGCCAAGGACATTGGACTGCCGTAAAGAATATACTCAAGTACCTTAATCGGACTAAGGACTATGTTCTAGTTTACAATGCAGCCGAGCTCTGTCCTTTAGGATATTCTGATTCAGATTTTCATGCTGATGTAGATTCGAGAAAATCAACTTCCGGATATGTGTTTACCTTAGGAGGTGGAGCTGTAATTTGGAAGAATGTAAAGCAGAAATGCATTGCAGACTCTACCATGGAAGCCGAGTATGTGGCCGCTTCGGAGGCTGCAAAAGAGGCTGTATGCTTAAGAACTTCCTTCTGGACTTAGGTGTGGTTACGAATATGCCCAAGAGCATCACCATTTATTGTGATAATTCTGGTGATGTGGCAAATTCGAGGGAACCACGGGCTCATAAAGCGAGCAAGCACATAGAGAGGAAGTATCATATTATTCGAGATATAGTGCAGAGAGGAGACATACAAGTGGTCAAGATTGAGTCAGAAAACAACCTGGCAGATCATTTCACGAAGGCATTAGCGGTAAAGCCGTATGAAAGCCATGTTGAAGGAATGGGAGTTCGACTAATTCAAGACCTCAATCCGCTTTCAGTATAAGTGGGAGAATTAGACGTTAGCACATTTTTTTGTATACTCGAAAGTGTTTTGAGTATAAGTGGGAGATTGTTAGAGTTTGTATACTAGAAATCACGTTTCGAGCGATTGAATACTGTAAAACTCTTATTTTATTTTCCAATAAATAAAACAGATTATTTTTGTCATAATGTTGTTATGTTTTACATTTAATGGATGTTAATGCATGTTTAAATGTATAAGTTAACTTAACAAAGTCTAAGTCTTTGTTTTAGGCGCGTCGTCCACTTTAAGGTAACACAGTCAGTTCTAAACAAAGAAAAAGATGAATTTTACTACCTAGTTGGAATTTGACTATCCATCGAGAAAGGTTGCAATGTCAGTCCGCATATTTCTAAGCCTTACTGAAATAAGATGACATTGGTGTGGTATAGCACTGAACGGATCTAACAGCAAGACTTATCCTTAGGCTATATACTGAAAGGCGAGGTCTTCATAAATATTTGTTTCTTAATCAATGTAGGTTAGCATTGAGCATACGATATTGATTATGCACTACTTTGACTTATCAAATGGTGCGGGTTTTTCGTAATCTAATTATCCTGATATATTGGGTAGTGGTGATCAATATCTAGCGGTGCTAGGATTGCTATTATATTGAGTCGTGCGCGAGCTAAGTCTCGTTTGATAATGTCCTCAAGAGGAGCGCGAAACGAGGTTTTATTATTCGGAACCTAGCTAGTTGGAGTTTGATTACTCTATGAATAATAAATAAGTGTTTCATGCTAAGTCCACTCTTGGAATTAATAAGAAGTTAATTAATTAAGTCAATAGCAGACATTAATTAATTAATGGACATTTTAATCTTAAGCACGGGAAATGAAAGTTAAACGGAAACCCTGATTACTTGTAATTACGGATTTGGATGGGGAGAGTTCAATATTACTTCTGTAGTGGCTGCTCGTAATATTCCAATTATAACTTATATTAAATTGTGGGTTCAATTTAATTAGTAAAAAGTAAATTGGATGAGCCCATATACAAAACCTTCCATAGATCTCTGTCTGGGCCCAAAAGGAACTTAATATAAATAGGAGAATAAAGGAGACAAAAATAACACAATTTTCATTGTTGTAATTTTCGAAAATTCCCTTCCCCAGCTGAGGAGATTTTCGAATCCCTCTCCTATTCCCAAAAGGATTTCTTCTGTTTTCTTTATTTAAGTCCTAGTATTCTAGTAAGATCAGCCCACACTGATATTGGGATACAGTTCGGGAACCAGAGAGAAGATTTCTGGTCTAGTACTCAAAGCATCACGTGGAGAAGAAGCTATCCATCTTCAATTCTTTGGAGAATTAATTAGGTATTTTTTTGCTTCGTAGAAAAGCATGTTTTAGGTTTCAATATTCTTAAAGCATGATTAATTCAAGTTATGAGCATGATACATGTAATAATTACGCGAATAGGTTTTGTCTAAATAATCTGCTAAATAGATCTGATTATTATGTAATTGATTTATGTGAGCACTTCCGCTGCCAACCCCATGGGTCTACTACCAAAAATGGTCAAAGTGAAAGTTGACAAATTTTTAGAGAGGGACGAAAAAGAAAATAAGTGACAAATTTTCAGGGACGGAGAAAATATCCACATTATAGTTGTTTAGCCATTACTCTTTTTTATTTTTATCCGGATGTCAATTACTCCAGCTTTCCACAAAAATATAATCTAATTTATAGACTTCATTAGTTTTAATGAGAAATTAGTAATGTAAGAAATAAGGAGAAAAAGTAGCTATATAAGTAAGAAAAATATGGAGAAAATATAGATAAAGTATGAAAAATAGGAGAAAGTAGATAAAGTATGAAAGAAAAACTTTCTATTTATAAAAGTAAAATAATTTTTTAATGGACATTCCAAAATTGGAATTACAAAATGTGACTATTTTTCTTGGACAGAAGAAGTGATACGGACTGTAAGAGTATTAGTTACAAGAATAATCCTATTTTTAAAAATAGCAAGATACGGAGTATTCACACTTGTCCATCAAATCATTATTTTAAACTCATCCATATATTAATTACAAGGTCAATCCAATTTATTTAAATTATTTTCAATGTATTCTCTAACGAAATTATTATTCTCAGTTGACTTTCTCATCAAATAATTTAAAGGAATTTAGGGAAACCTTTTTCTCTCCAAACCAAATTATTATTTTAATTATTCAATATATTAATTAAAAGTTATTCATCGATGAGATTTGAAGAAATTGTTTAACTTTGTTAAGAAAAGTGGGTGGAAAAAATTAGTGGAATGTAAGCTCTACTTATTATACTCCCTCCGTCCGTCATTAGAAGTTGCAGGCACTTTTATGCACTCTTTTTGTAAAAATGATAATAAATAGTTAAAGTGGAGAAATGATAAATTAAGATTTATCATTTTTCCACTTTAACTACTCCCTCCGTCCACAATTAAGAGTCACATTTTTAAGTGGCGCGGGTTTTAAGAAATGTTAAGAAAAGTGGGTGGTAGAAAGTCAGAGGAATAGGGGTCTCACTTGAATATATTAGTTTTAAATAATATGTGAGTGGAATGAGTTAGTGGAATGTGAGTTCTCTTTACCATTTATGGTAATTATGAACCAGGACTCTTATTCGTGGACGAACAAAAATGGGAAAACTGGACTCTTATTTGTGACGGAGGGAGTATTTATTATCATTTTTACAAAACGAGTGCGCAAAAGTGACTGAGACTCCTAATGATGGACTAAGTATACTTCTTCTGGTAATGAGTCTCACATTCTACTAACACAATTTTACTCACATTTTATTATAAAACTACTCCCTCCGTCCCGGCTAAGATGACACATTGCTTAGCCGGCACGAGGTTTTAGGAAATATTGGTTAAAGTGTTTAATTGGAGAGAGAAAAGGTGGATGTAAGTATTAAAGTAGAAAGATAAAAAAAGATGGATATTTTAATAGGAGTGAGAAAAAGTGATTGAGTGTATTAATTGGAGAGAGAAAATTTCTAAAAAAAGAAATGTGTCATCTTAGTTGGGACAAACTAAAAAGGAAAACGTGTCATCTTAAGTGGGACGGAGAGATATTTAGAAAAATGGATTAAATTCACAACCTTGTGAAATTTGGGACGGGGATATGCGAATTTTTCAGGATATATTATGATTTTAAATTTTTATCTTTTTTCTTCAGTTTTTTCTCTTTCAACTAGTTAATAATTGACTAAATTACCCCTAATATTTTTAACCCCAACAAATCTAGCAAACTTTGGAAAAAATGAGTTAGCGAATTATACATGGCATAACTATGTAATGTTCGACCAGGGGTGCGTTATATTGTTAACTATTTAAGTTGCTAACTCTGTTAATTCATCAATATAGTGTATTAAAAATATCAACACGGTGACATCAAAATGTCAACACATAATATCAATAAATTATATTGAAGTTCAACAAAATTATGTGTTGACATTTTTAATACACTGCGTTGATGAGTTAGCAAGTTAGCAACTTAAGAAAATTAGCAATTGATCACACCTCAGTTCGACCATTTTTACTAAATACACATGCCGTAATTAGGGGAGTGTTATATTGCTAACTAAATACTCTCTCCGTTCCATAGTAATAGGGGTGTTTTTCCATTTCCGTCCGTTCCATAGTAATAGAGTCATTTCCCTTTTTAGTAAAAGTCAACACATTTTTCCCCATCTACTTTACTCTCTCTTACTTTTTTCTATCTTCATCTCTCTACCTTTTTTCATTTTTCACTTTATTCTCTATTTACTTAATTCACCTAACACAATTTTTCTTAATCTCCGTGCCGAAAAGTTTTGCCTCCATTACTATGGAACGGAGGGAGTACTTAATTGCTAACTACAACTCAATAATAGTCCTTGGATATTCAAATTAAAGGTCTAGATCATTAACCACAAAATGTCAATACGATAAAAAAAAACGTCAATAAAGCTATAGGATTAATTGCAATAAAAATCAATAGGGGTATTAATGTCAAGTTAGTTATAACTAACTTTTAAAAGAAATCCCAAAACTTTAAATTCATATAACATATATCAAATTAAAGATAATTTTATAAGGATTCCAACGATATACCACATGCATATGTTCCGACGTCAAAATTTGAGAAAAATTTGAATTTTTTTTTTGAATTTTCGTATTTTTGACGAACATGTTTATGTCAATATACCTTACATAATATGTCAATATTATGCTTGTAAAATGTAAATATGAAATTGTGTTGACATTATTATGTCATCGTGTTGACGTATTTATTGACATTGTATTTCTAAACCCTAAATTTGATAGTTGTTATTATCTTTTTAATATTAAAAAATGAAAAACGAAATTACACATGGCAAATTGTAGACCACAAGATTTCTAAAATCTTATGGCCTTAAATTAGTTGTAGTTAGTAACTAAGGGATGAGTTAGCAATTGATCACTCCCCTGCCGTAATTATAAGTGGTTTTTATTCAGCATTACGTAATTAGCGAATCCTGGTAGATTGAAAAAAAAGGCATCATGGAGCTAGGAGTAAAACCAAAAGTATGTAAAATTAGTACACTACTATATCAACAAGTCACGAGGCAGAAAAAGAGAGCTTCCAGACGAATCTGAATACTCACCTACAACAGACCTTAAATTTCAACTTCCTCCTTAGGTTTGCTTATTAGCCTGTTCCACACGGTCAGTTGCCACAGTTCCACAATCCCCTTTGGAATGCAAGGATGAAGACAACAAGATTACGAAATGGTAGTTTTCAGATACGAGAGGAGGGTGCGAAGGGGAGGAGGCCGGAGGGTGGAGTTCCGATACGCAATTTATCAGAATTGCAGGTGAAAATGCAAAAGATAGTGAGAAAAATATTGAAATTAGGATGAAAATATGTGGGATAGTTTGATCAATTCATAAATATTGTAGGAGAAAAAATAAAATAAAATAAAAAAGAAAAAAAAAAACCTCAAAAAATCCCTTATTTTCAAAAATTTGCATATCTTCCTCTCAGGGGAGTGATCAATTTCTAACTCATCATTTAATTGCTAACTACAACTAATTTAAGGCCATAGGATTTTAAAAAACGTGTGGTCTACAATTTGCCACGTGTAATTTTCGTTTTTATTAATAAAATAAAAAAAGATTAAAAAAAATGCCAAATTAGGGTTTTAGAATAAAATGTCAATATAGTGTTTCGGAAATACCAACACAATGCTTTGAGAATGTCAACACGATGCTTTAAGAATGTTAACCCATTGCTTATATTAACATTCTACATGTATTGACATATTTTACATAGTATGTTGACATTTCTACTTTACGAAAAAATTGAAAAATTTTTGATTTTTTTTTCAAATTTTGACGTCGGAACATATGCATATATGATATCGTAGGAATCCTTATAAAATTATCTTTAATTTGATATATGTTATATGAATTTAAAGTTTTGGGATTTCTTTTAAAAGTTAGTTATAACTAAACATGTAGTTAATTGACATTAATACCCCTATTGATATTTTATAGAATTAATCCTATGGCTTTATTGATGTTTTTTTTTTATCGTATTGATATTTCTTGGTTGATGATCTAGGCCCTTAATTTGAATTCTAATGGCTATTATTTAGTTGTAGTTAGCAATTAGATATTGAGTTAGCAATATAACACTCCCTCTTCCTCTCATATTTTAGAAGGATAGCAAATTTAATCCCATATTTAAATTTGGAACTACCTCTTTATGATATCTCTCATTAATTACAAGGCCAATCTTATGTCTAAAAATAACAAAATATCTCTAAAGAAATTATTACTCTCAGTTGACTTTCTCATCAATTTATTATTTAAGGGCATCTAGGAAACCTTTCTCTTTGCAGTTTGCACATTAGTTTCTCCAAACCAAAAATGATTGCTATCTCACATTTCTTGGCTGTGCTACTCTCCGCATCCATCTTATTCTTCTTCCTCCACAAATGGCGCCGCAGCAACTCCCCGAAGCCCCGGGGAAGGCTGCCACCTTCTCCCCCAAAGCTCCCTGTCATCGGAAACCTCCACCAGCTGAGCTCAGCCCCCCACAGATCCCTTCAGTCACTCTCCCGCCGCTACGGACCCCTAATGCTGCTCCACTTCGGCAAGGTTCCTGTTCTCATCGCCTCCTCGGCTGAGGCAGCTCGTGAGATCATGAAACACCAGGACTTGATCTTCTCAAACAGGCCCCAATTCAGCGTCGCGAGCCGGCTGTTCTACAACAACCAGGATATGGCTTTCGCACCGTATGGAGAACACTGGCGCCAGATCCGCAGCATTTGTGTGCTTCATCTGCTGAGCAACAAAAGGGTTCAATCCTATCGTGGCGTGAGGGAAGAAGAGACTTCCCTCATGGTCGACAAGATCAGAAGGTTGGGTGCATCATTAAAGCCTGTGAACTTGAGCGACGTCATTCAGTCTTTGACGATCGATGTGATTTGTAGGGTGGCGCTTGGAAAAGAGTATAGTTTGGGGAGTGATTTCAAGGATATTTTTGGTGAGTTTGGGGATTTGGTGGGGATTTTACCTTTGTGGGAGTATATTCCATGGTTGAGATGGATGAGAAGGTTTGATGGTTTGGATAAGAGAGTAGAAAGAGCTGCTAAGAAGATGGATAGGTTTTTGGAGGTTGTGATTCAAGAACATAGAGTTAGGGAGAGGAGAGAGGGAGATGGTGGTGAGCTGGATTTTGTTGACATATTGCTTGATTTTCAAAGAGAGAATGCAAGCCGCACCCCTATTGAACATGACACTATCAAAGCTACTGTTTTGGTATGAATGCATCTCTTTTACCATATGTATGCTTTTGTTTTCCAATATAAATACTCATGTGTTTTCTTATAGAAATACTCGTGTGTTTTAACTAGGATTTTAACCAATTTATATTTTCTTACACACAAATAGTTTTATATAGTGTTCTTAAACCATGGTATTTCATTATTATGCCTGCCCTATTTTGATTGAAAATTTCTTTCTATTTTGATTGGATATTTCTTTTGCAGGATATGTTTGTTGCAGGATATGTTTGTTGCAGGAACTGATACTACATATACAGCTCTTGAGTGGGCGATGACGGAGCTGATTCGAAATCCAGAAACAATGAAAACATTACAAAATGAAGTGAGAGAAGTAGCTGGAAATAAGGATGAAATTGATGAGCAAGACTTGGAGAAAATGCCTTATCTGAAAGCAGTGATAACGGAGAGTCTAAGGTTGCATTCGTCGGGGCCATTGTTGCTCCCTCGTGAATTAACTCAAGACACAAGAGTATTGGGCTATGACGTCGCATCTGGTACACGTGTGATGATTAACGTTTGGGCAATTTCTAGGGACCCGTCATTGTGGATAAATCCTGAGGAATTTCGTCCGGAGAGATTCCTTGAAATGAGCGTAAACATTAGAGGTCTGCATTTTGAGTTGACTCCGTTTGGAGCAGGCAGGAGGGGTTGCCCTGGTATTACCTTCGTGATGGCGGTGGATGAGCTCACATTAGCCAAGTTGGTACACAAGTTCAATTTTGGATTGCCTAATGGAGCGAAAATTAAGGATTTAGATGTGAGTGAGTCTAGTGGAGTCATAATCCATATAAAGTGTCCTTTGTTTGTTGTAGCGACTTCACATGTTTTTTAGATAACGTAATGTCGATATTTTAATATCCGGACTGGATCACTTGGTTCAACCGTGAACTGACACGTTCCAAGCTTGATGTTGAGAAGAGTTGAACTTGAAAAAAATCTCAATGATATTTAAACTATTAGCTTCATTGCGAAAATGATTCTTCTTAATATCCTTTCATTCTGTGTTATTAGATGCTATTTTTGGCACAAAAAAAGAAGAAGATATATGTGAAGTGGAGTACATAAAGTAAAAGACGGGATCAAGTAACAAAGATGTAGAGAGAATAAAGTGACAAGAAAAGTATAAAGTTTCAAAATAAAATCAAATATGCATCTCATGTTAAAATTTTTGGGCTTCCACGTGACTAATTTAATGTGTATGGCTATCTAGTCCAAATAAAGTGATCTATTAAAGATTAAGGTTGAGGCTAAAGTGTATTTATTTGTTATTTAAATAAGTCTAGATACCATATATGATTTTATATATGATGAGGTGTCGAATAGAAAATAAATGGGTTTATATTTAATAAAAATGTAAGCTAGGGTTATGGTCCCAAGACGCCAGAAGAACATTCGATATCTCTGTATTCTCTCGGCAGACTATTGCGAAGAATGTTTCTGATCCTTTGGAAGATCCATAGCCGCTGCAAAGCAATTTCACCTTTCAATTCGTTATGGATCAAGGTACGCACTCTACGGTTTATGTTCCTTCTCCATCGTTCTCGTTAATCATCGTAGAGAGTTTTATGTAAATGTTCATTCAATTATTCCAATAAGTGGTATGGGAGTCACTCTATTGATGATTCTCTGAGAATTGGAAAAAGAAGAATTAAGGTTTTAATTATTGTTTGTTCCTGTAAATCCATAAAATTAAGGTTTGGTTTTATGGATTTGTTTAATCGACGGTGAATAAAATTTAAATTCAATGTCAAAATTTTCTTCTGTCTTGATGAATTGATTTGTGTATACCTAATCTCGAAAACTAGTTTTATGTAACAAAACTCAGCGCCGCAGCATGTGCAAGTTTTATTTGATTATTTGTTAATCATTACAATGTGTTACCTTAATCTATTGACAGCCGCCGCTCAAGGTTTTTGTTTTGTTAATTCATTCACAATTGAGATCTTTAGCTTTCTTTACTGTAAAGAATTGAATTAATTCTTGTTGGTTTTGATTGTGGAGAATTCACGTGGTGTCACGACCACAACTCCCTAGTGCTAGTGAGCGTAGCTATTTCGCGACTAAACATTTCTCAGTAATCAAGGGACAAAAATAAAAAGGATGAAATCACTTAAATCAATAGTATCAAAGGCATATGGGTACATAGTCAAAACGTGTTCAGAGTATCAAGATTAAGTTCATAGCTTTCTAGCACATAACTCTAGATTTGCAGCGGAAGAGTCCAAGACAAAATAGCACGTATGAAGACATGCTACTTTGGGCTACCTAACTACTTATTTAAAATGCTTGTCCCAACACCTTCGCCTGCTCGTCCACGTTCAACCTGCACATTTGAAAATAACATGCAGGGCTGAGTATTTGATATACTCAGTGGGCACATTGCCAAAAATAGTTCTATCTTTAATTGTCAATGCCACAGTTGAGTGATCACGGGGTTTTACTTAAAAGACCCGAGTCACTAAAATACTTTTCCTTTAGTAAAGATTTGATTGCGCAATCACATAACATAGATATACCATATCTGAAACTGATGTGAACCGGAAATGTGGCCACATTCCACGACGGTCACTGGACCGGCCAACTCCTTTGTTAGCTCACGGTCCCCTTATGTGTACACTAGTCCGAGTAGGGTTTGCGGCCCTACTGGGACCCGAATTCGATTTAACTTAAATTGGCATAGCCAAGCAGATAGGTAATCATAAAACAAAACATGGCATGACAACATACTTGAGCAAAGATTCACATTTTCATACTGAAATCACGTTTTTGAAAGAAATGCCCACCTCAAAAGCTAAAGCTCCTTCCGAAATTTCCTTAACTTGGTCTTAGACGACGTGTGAAGACGTCCCTTTAGGAAATAAAAATAATACTTACTTAGATTTTGAGATATCCATTAAGCTTAAACATGGATGCATCCTAAGTGCGTGGTCATTTTATTCCTTTTCCTTAATTCATAAAAAGTCCTTGAGCACTAAATAAATCTTGCGATTTAGTTTGGTGTGGAGGTCTACCAATTATTCGTTTAACGAAAGAGCGTTACCTCCTATATATTTTATTCAAGCACTAACATAGACTCGAGGTCTTTTCATCATTTCGTACATAACTTATTCGAGCGTTAATACTAAAGTCCGGGAATTAAATTTATCATCATGGAAATAATTTAGCGGACCATTACTTAACCTCAATTATTTGATTGAGCAACATAAGTGGGCTCATGATTTAATTAGGCTAAAGCCAACTCCCATTTTATTTTAATTATTAGCCCAACTTCTTAGATTATTTAAGAATTAGTCCATTCTTTAGAATAAAACCTTAGCCCATGCATGTAATTAATAGAGGCCCAAGAAGAGGCCCAAAATACTCCCTTTCCCCCAATTCCATCGACCTCTCTCTCTCAATATCACAAGACAAAAATCCCTAAATTGGAGAATTGAAATCCCCAACTTCTTCCCCTTCTTCCTCTCGGCGGAATCGCCGCCTCACTTGGTCGCCGAATCACCGCCGGCTTCAGCTCCTCGGCGTCATGGAGTCGCCGACGGCTCGTGCCAGCGAGTCCCGCCGTCGCGCGAGGTTTTGGAAACGGCGCCTCTATCCAACGCCGCCATCCGCCTCCGGCGGCGTCCCTCTCTGTCTTGCTCACTCCACCACCGCTGCTGCCCGCGCGGCGGCTCGCCGTCGCCTCGCAGCCCTCCGTCGTTGTCCAGATCGGGCAGCTCAAGCATAAATTTTTTTTTAAAGCTAAGTTCTTTCACTCCTTTCATTCCTTAGCATTTCGTTTAAAAACTTGGAGCAGTAGCAATGTGACTAACGACTTGATTGTGGAGCTTAACTCACTGGAATGAGCTTGAGTTGTTTATCTTGTTATGTTAAGTGTTGTTTCTATGATTCCAAGAGTTGGAGCTTTACTGGGGCTTTACTAATCTGCAATTACCCTTTGAGTTTGGCTAAGAAATGTTGATCCCTTGATTATTAAAGCTTGCTACTTGTTGTGAGGCTGAAAATTAGTGTAGTTAACACTTGTGCTACTAAGTTCTTGTACTATGTTATGATTGTTCTAAACATGATGCAAGATAAGGTGTTGGGGTGTGGAGGTGTTTACATGGATGAAAAGGAGTGACATGGAGGGTGTTGATGATTTACCTGTTGTGGTGAAAGGGACCAAAAGGAGGGATGGAGTGCTCCTGATCTTAGCTCGCTCACTGCCCTCTTTTCCTAGAAATTTCACTCTCAAATTTTCTCAAAGAAATTTGCTGGATTTGTTGTGTGTGTGAAGGAGTTCATAGGCGGTGTGGAGGGGATTTTATAGGCTGATTGTGGTGTACTATGGGGACTTAAATGGGGCTGTTGTATCACTTGTTGTTATGCTGCAGAAAATCCCACTTTAATGATCCCATTGCCCCTCCTTCTTGGCTGCAAATTTGGCATTATATGGGTACTTAGTACTAGTTATTAATTGGGGTTGTTTGATTGCAGAGAGGCAGGGGATGTTGTGCCAAGGGGCTGCATTATGAAGGGTTTGCAGGCTGGAAATCCCCCTGTTTTTGGCAAGTTCTTGGTCTTCAAGGAAAAAGAAAGGTTTGTTTTCTTTCCCTCCATAAGTGTTCTATTAATCATTCTTGTCCCATGGACATTAAAGCTTGTTTACATAATGTAGGTGAGAGGAAAACTTAGCTCCCATCCAACTGCATCTCGAGTGGGCTCGGATTCACCGAATGGCCGACGGGCTGCCCGAAACGGGCCCTAAATCGGGCCTGGAGGAACAAGGCCGAGAAACACTCCACAATTTCATATATATATTTTTCTTTTCTTTTCTTTGGGACTTGATCCATGCAACATATATATGTATTTTTTTTTTTTGTTTATTAGTTAAGCTTGTTCTATGTATTGAAGCATTTGAACATTAGTTGCTCGTTAATTGTTTTTTTTTCGAGATTTCTATTCGAAAATTCGTGATACTTTACATTGCAAAGTCCAATTGTTTAGTTCTTGCAACTAAAAAGAATTAAATCCCATAACAAGGGCTCGAGTTCCAATAACCCTTCGTGAAAAGAGAACTTACATCTTTAGTTCGACAATAACAAAACGAAAGAAAGGAATTAAGGGTGCGGGTATTACATTCTACCCTCCTTAACAAAAATTTCGTCCCGAAATTTTGCTTATGCTACTCAAAAAGCTTTGGGTACTTTTCCTTCATCTTGACAATGATGCTTCCTCGTAACCATGATGCTTCCATAAAACTTTCACTGTTACAATAGACTTATTCCTCAATTCCTTAACCTTTCTATCCAAGATTGCCTCTGGCTTCTCTTCATAGCTTAAGTCTGGTTCCAAAACCATCTCCTTTTGGTGGACTATGTGTTTTGGGTCGAACACATATTTCCTCAATTGAGACACGTGAAAAACATTGTGCACGTTCCCGAAATTTGGTGGGAGTGCCAATCTATACGCCACAGGGCCGACTCCTTCTAGAATCTCGTAGGGTCCGATGAAACGTGGTCTTAGCTTGCCCTTGACGCCAAATCTCGTAATTCCTTTAGACGGGGATACCTTCAGAAAAACTTTGTCTCCCGCCTTGAACTGCAGATCGGTTCGGCGAGCATCTGCGTAAGACTTTTGCCTATCTTGAGCTTCCTTGATTCTCTCCCGGATCTGGCGGACGATCTCTATCATTTCCTCTACAGAGTCCGGTCCAAGCGTCTTTCTCTCACCGACATCATCCCAGTAAAGTGGTGATCTACATTTCCTCCCATACAGTGCTTCATATGGGGCCATGTTTATAGTTGCCTGATAACTGTTGTTGTAAGCAAACTCTATAAGTGGCAGTACTGGCTCCCTTTTTCCTCTGCGGTCGAGCACTATGGCCCTTAACATATCTTCCAAGGTCTGGATTGTCCTCTCAGACTGCCCATCAATCTGTGGATGGAATGCCGTACTGAAATTCAACCTGGTGCCCAGCTCTTGCTACAGGCTTATCCAAAACCTAGAAGTAAATTTCGGGTCACGGTCTGATGTGATCGTCACCGGTATTCCATGTAATCGTATGATCTCTTGCACATAGATTTGAGCTAACTTGTCCGATTCGTAAGTGATACGAACTGGTACGAAGTGAGCGCTTTTGGTGAGACGATCTATACTCACCCAAATAGCAGTATTTCCTCGTTGTGACTTTGGCAATCCTGTAACGAAGTCCATCGCAATGTGCTCCCATTTCCACTCGGGAATCTCTAGGGGTTGCAATTTCCCATAGGGTCGTTGATGTAGAGCCTTCACTCGTTGATGTAGAGAACTTACATCTTTAGTTCGACAATAACAAAACGAAAGAAAGGAATTAAGGGTGCGGGTATTACACGTGGAGAGTTGGTAAATTGAGAACTCCATTCATGGTTGTTGAATGGTTGTCGGCGTCGAGTTAATTATTGTGATTACAAACGCATATAACTGTTTCGATTGATAAATTGTATTATCAATTCATGATTTTATGCCAGTTTAGTTGAGAATTGATATTCATGTTTATGCTTATATGTTCTGTTGTTTGGTTTACGTTGAGGATTTGCAAATTGTGTATTCTCTTGTTAGAAAATTAGAGTTTCGTTCTGGCTTGTCTTGATGAATCCATAAAATTTAGAGTTTGTGTTTTATGGATTTCTTTGATTGTTTTGATGTTGTTTCTGGCTGTTATATTCATTGGCTTCGTTCTTGGAAAACATAAAATATTTGGATTTTGTCGATTTTAGTGAAAATCGGATTTGAAAAAATTATATGGAATCCTATTAGGAGTCGGCAATTTGCGATTTGCTAGGGAGCTATTGTGCTGGCCGTAAGGATTTAACGACTTGCTGAGTTTGCAAGGTATGCGAACCCAGCGCCTCGTTGGCTAGCCACTGTATTCCGGAAAATTATCATCGACTTGCTTGCAAGCGTTTGTATTCAGTTTTAAAATTTTAAATTCAATAATTTTGGTGCATCTCATGTTCCTTTTATTGATGTGTGTGTTTTAATGGGGATATTAGTCGGCCCAAAGGAAGATTAATATTTGGCACGAGATCACACATACCTTTGGTGATAAATATGTGACAATTATTCAGCTTTCGTGTAAGTAGTGTGATGCCCAAAGGTGGACACTATTTGACATGATTTTATTGTTAGTGTGATCACTATAAGGAAGTTGTCACTTGCAAGTTCACATAATTGTCAAAAGATTTTTTTTTTTTAAATAAAAAATAAAAATTAACTCCTATACGAAGGAGGAAATTACAAATAAACTCCTAACAATGGGGGAAATTACAAATGACGTCAAGAGGGCTTGAAATCAGCACCTCATACATTGATGTCTAAGCTCATTGCCGCTAGGATAAGGGCTCTGGACCTCATAATGTTTTACTAATGTTCAAAGTAGATTAGTCGAAGCAAGACGTTGCAAAAGTAACCTCTCTTGTCTAGACTTCTTTATTGCGAATATTAGGACGGTGATGTGTGTGTGTATTTTAATGCGTATATTAGTCGGCCCAAAGGAAGATTAATATTTGGCACGAGATACACATATACCTGTGGTGATTAATAGGTGACAATTATCTAGTTTTCGTGTAAGTAATTGTGATGCTCAAAGGTGGACATTACTTGACATGATCGTATTGTCAGTGTTTGATCACTACAAAGAGGTTGCCACTTACAAGTTTATATTACTATCCAAAGACTTGATATGAATATTGTGTCGGTACCTCGAGATGTTACCTTCTTATTTGAATTTTATTACGTGAACATGACAATTATTTCGGTTTTGATTTTCTATTATGTCATGATATCTACCCCTACAACTTCTTCCAACATGAACAATATGTTAGTGTTTAATGGGTCAAATTTTAGGATTTGCAAATTGTGTATTCTCTTGTTAGAAAATTAGAGTTTCGTTCTGGCTTGTCTTGACGAATCCATAAAATTTAGAGTTTGTGTTTTATGGATTTCTTTGATTGTTTTGATGTTGTTTCTGGCTGTTATATTCATTGGCTTCGTTCTTGGAAAACATAAAAAATTTGGATTTTGTCGATTTTAGTGAAAATCGGATTTGAAAAAATTATATGGAATCCTATTAGGAGTCGGCAATTTGTGATTTTCTAGGGAGCTATTGTGCTGGCCGTAAGGATTTAACGACTTGCTGAGTTTGCAAGGTATGCGAACCCAGCGCCTCGTTGGCTAGCCACTGTATTCCGGAAAATTATCATCGACTTGCTTGCAAGCGTTTGTATTCAGTTTTAAAATTTTAAATTCAATAATTTTGGTGCATCTCATGTTCCTTTTATTGATGTGTGTGTTTTAATGTGGATATTAGTCGGCCCAAAGGAAGATTAATATTTGGCACGAGATCACACATACCTTTGGTGATAAATATGTGGCAATTATTCAGCTTTCGTGTAAGTAGTGTGATGCCCAAAGGTGGACACTATTTGACATGATTTTATTGTCAGTGTGATCACTATAAGGAAGTTGTCACTTGCAAGTTCACATAATTGTCAAAAGATTTTTTTTTTTTAAATAAAAAATAAAAATTAACTCCTATACGAAGGAGGAAATTACAAATAAACTCCTAACAATGGGGGAAATTACAAATGACGTCAAGAGGGCTTGAAATCAGCACCTCATACATTGATGTCTAAGCTCATTGCCGCTAGGATAAGGGCTCTGGACCTCATAATGTTTTACTAATGTTCAAAGTAGATTAGTCGAAGCAAGACGTTGCAAAAGTAACCTCTCTTGTCTAGACTTCTTTATTGCGAATATTAGGACGGTGATGTGTGTGTGTATTTTAATGCGTATATTAGTCGGCCCAAAGGAAGATTAATATTTGGCACGAGATACACATATACCTGTGGTGATTAATAGGTGACAATTATCTAGTTTTCGTGTAAGTAATTGTGATGCTCAAAGGTGGACATTACTTGACATGATCGTATTGTCAGTGTTTGATCACTACAAAGAGGTTGCCACTTACAAGTTTATATTACTATCCAAAGACTTGATATGAATATTGTGTCGGTACGTCGAGATGTTACCTTCTTATTTGAATTTTATTACGTGAACATGACAATTATTTCGGTTTTGATTTTCTATTATGTCATGATATCTACCCCTACAACTTCTTCCAACATGAACAATATGTTAGTGTTTAATGGGTCAAATTTTAATGGGTTGGAAAGATAATATTCTAATTACTTTGGGTTGCATGGATCTAGATTATGTGCTAAGGATCGAGCTATTTGTTTCTCGTATGGATAATAGTACTCTTGATCAAAGGAGAAACTATGAGAAATACAAATGCTGGAATCGCGTAAGTTTAATGATCATTAAGTATAGCATCCTAGAAGCCTTTCAAGGCACTACATCTTAGAATATTACTAAGGCCAGTGAATACCTTGCCAAATTAAGAAGCGTTTTGAGAAAAACGATAAGGCTGAGACAAGCATGCTTGATCTCAATAAAGTATAAGGGCAAGGGCAACATAAGGGAGCACATTATGCAAATCTCTCACGTTGCTTCACTTCAGTTTGAATTTTAAAGAATTGTTTGTGCATTTGGTGTTGCATATCTGGTTAATATCTCAAGAAATAAAGTAAAAGGACATTAACAGAGTGTATTGAGAATGCTACTATGCATAAGGTTCATTAGAAAAGAAACAACATAAGGATAATGATAGTTGTTTCTTTTTGTGGTAAACATGGATATAAAAAGGAGAATTGTGACAAATATCACGCATGGCATACAAAGGAAGTTACAATTCTTGTTTGGTATGTTTTGAAGTTAATTTGGATTTAGTCCCTAATGATATTTACTGGGTAGATTCTAGTGCTACTACTCACATAAGGTGCAAGGTTGTCTAAGCTACCGAAAGTCAATTGATGTTGAAAGATACATCTATGTGGGATATGATAAATTGGTGGAAGTAGAGACTATTGGACATTGTAAATTGTTATTAGAGAATTGAATTATTCTGGTTTTGGTTTTGAAGGGTACTTTATTTCTGTTTCTGCCTAGGACAAATTTGGTTTCTCTTGTTCATTCAGAAATAGTTAAGTTCTTTCTTCAAATAATTCTAGTATTGTGAGCATTGTTTATCAAATGCATATAACAATCTTTACATGCTCAATTATGTTACTTCATATTCAGAAGCTTTACATGTTGAATCAAAAGGGACTAAGGAAATTAAATAATGAAAATTTGGTTAATTTATGACACAAGTATTTTGGTTATATTTTAAAATAAAGGATTGTGAGACTTGTGTCAGATGTTATATTAAATACACTTATCTTTTTCAGAACTTGATTTGTATGTTCAATGTATCGAAGGAATACAGACAAAACATAAGATATTAGGTGCCAATAAAGCTATACATTTTAAAATTGATATATACGAACATTTGTGGTTCATTCCCTTCGGTTTCTTGGAATGATCAACAATATTTTATATCATTCATAGACGAATATTCTTGTTTTGGGCACCTACATTTAATCTATTAAAAGTCTGAGGCCTTATACAAGATCAAAATATTCAGGGCTGATGTTGAGCTCCAACTCAACAAAAGCATTAAGAAAGTCAAATCTGACCGTGGTGGCGAGTACTACGACAAAAATGACTGCTCAAGTGAACAATGTCAAAGACCTTTTGCCTTCTATTTGGAAGAGTGTGAGATCGTCCTTTTGTACACCATGTCGGGATCACCTAGCAATAGTGGTGTAGCCAAAAGACGAAATAAAACTCTTAAAGATATGTGAAGGATTATGATTTATCATTCTTCATTGTCGCATTCGCTTTAGGAAGAGACATTAAAGACTTTAGCATATATTCTCACTTTGGTCTTCCAGAAAAATTTAGGGGTTTTTAAATTTTATGATCCCACAAAAGAAACTAATATTTGGGACGAGAAAATATAGTATTCCTTGAGGATGTTGAGTTTGGGGGGAAGAATGTGTTAAGGAACATTACTTTTGAGGAGGAGTCTGTATAGATACCTACTACTACTTCAAACAATGATCAGGTATCAATTACTATCATTGAAGAAGATGTTGGGGATTAGTGCCCCTTGCACAACAGAAGTCATGCATTCACAAATAAATCAGATCTACAGATCTATTTGACCGATTATGGGATCAATTAATCACATGTTAAAAAACCAATTGCACGCTAGAACATATATAATTCACAAATAAGGAATAAGAACCCTAATTCATGAATTTCCCATGGTTTAGAATTACCGATCTGATTCTCTAAAGAATCGACGATTGCTTGCACCTTCTCCACAAGATGTTCTTCGTACTCAACCATGAATCTTCTAATCTGTATCCCGAACTCAGATAATGACCTTTGGGTGGGCAAAGCTTGTCAAAATCGAAAAGGCCTTGATTAGAAAGAAGAGAGAATATAAGTTTTGTCAAAAACTGATTTTTCCGTCCACTCCCAGAGTGGAGCACGAAAATTATGAGTTAATTCACTCTAAATCTCTTTTCTAATCTCCTTTTATATAGAGTTATGATGGGCCAGATTAGAGATCCATGGAGGTTGGACTTGGGCCAAACTTGTTGGACTTTTACTAATTAAATTGAGCCCCAATTTAACACAAGTCCGACAGAATATTATTATCAGCCACTACAGTAAAATAATATTGACTGCCCGTCCAATCCCAAATTACGAGCAATTCGGGCTTTACCTCTTTAATTTATTACTTCCCATGTTAAAGATATAAATATCCATTAATCAATTTACATCTACTATTTGACTTTAATTAATTAATATCTTTTTCCAAGAGTTGTCTAGTTCAAAATCTTTATTTGTTATTCTGGAATAAATTCCAACCGGTCGGGTTTCTGAATAATAAAACCTTTTCCGAACACCTCTTGAGGATATTATCAAACTGGACTCAACTAGCACACGATTCATTGCAATAACAATACTAGCACCTCTAGACATTGATCACCACTACCCAAGATATCAGGATTCTTGGATTGCGAAAATTCGCACCATTAGATAAATCAAAGTAGTGTATAATTAATATCGTAAGCTCAATGTTATATCAACAATGATTAAGAAATAAATATCACCGAGACATCGTCTTTCGGTAAATAGCAAGAAAGACTTATCTCAATTGTTAGATCCTTCAGTGCTATACCACACCAGTGTCGTTAATTTCCTAAGGTAAGGAAACATGCGGACTGACACGGCAACCTTTCACGATAGGTAGCCAAAGCCTATCTAGGTTGTGAAATTCAATTTCTCTTCTACAAAGGACCGACTGCGTCACCTTCTGTGAACATCGTTCACGACCAGTCTACTATGCAGTCAGACTTATTTGCTTCTTATACATTTAAGTGTTTGAGAAACATCTTATAAATGTACAAGCAAACATCAATGCGATAAAATTACTTCTTCTCGCCTTGGGTTAAAAGTGGATTGTAGAATATATTGAATACATGCAATTCTATCCGTGCAACATGCTCGAAATATGCTTTTCAGTATACCGATCCTAACAATCTCCCACTTATACTCAAAATCATGCTTTCGAGTATACCCACTGCCAAAACTCTCTCACTTATACTCTAAGCAGGTCTCGGACCATGATACATCGAACTACCATACTTTTCACCTCATGTATAAGTAACCATAATGTCTCGCTGTGCACTTAAATCCATAATTAATTTCATACTTCCTCTCTATGTGATTGCTTAGCCTTATCAGATCGTGTTTCCCTTGAGTTAGACACATGACTAGAGTAACCATAATAAAATATAATACTCATAGGCATACTCGGAATCATGGTCAAAGCTATTAGGAAGGTAATGAGATGAACTACTACCTTAGCAGTTTCTGATGAAACCACACTTGTAATTTTCATGATAGAGTCTATGATTTGATCACACTCCTTCATGACTCAGTTTTCAACTCCTAAAGTGAACACATATTCAGAGCATAACTCAATCACCGATCAATTATAAAATCGAGTCGATGTAGCCTAAAGGACATAACATGGATGCCTGGTAAACTAGATACTGTTTAGTCTTCTTCAACCGAATCCAATGTCCTTGGTCATGGTTAAAATGCTATCAAGCTTCTATGCCAACGGCAAAGCTAATATCTAACTTAATATACATCATATCATACATGAGACTTCCAATTACAGAACTTGTCTCATTCTTCTTGATCTCATTCAGTGTCGAAAAACACTTGACTAGAGACAAGATAATTCCATCAAGAGAAGTAAAACCTTTTCGTGAAATTTTCAATGCTAAAGGTGTCTAAGTATGATATAGACGTAGGATTTCTTTAAAAAAACTTAACATTCCTTTTCTAGAAATCTAATGGCTTAGATGCTTAGAATGTAACTAGTTTATCTTAAATCCATCATCCTTAAACTGGGTAGACGACCAGTTTGCTGCGCTAGATAACCCTCTGAGTTGTTTATCACCTTTTATAGATGTCATCATCGTAGAGTACCAAGAATACCATATATAGTGCACGTTCAACTTTCTGGTACTTGTATCTCTGTTTAAGGGCACTTGTCAAATTAAAAACATTTGACAAAATTAATGAAACACATATTCTATGGTTTAGATACTTGCCTAAGACCATAAAGGTCTACATAACCATTAAGATGTTCCATGCAGATGATCTCCTCAAGACTTATACTAAAGAAAGCTGTCTTGACAATCAAAATGCATGCATCCTAATTTATGTAGGCTACAATAGAAAATATACAGATCGACTATGGTAGAATGGCAAGCAAGATATTGATTCTCTCTAGGTGTAACCCTTTAGCCATTATTCTAGTCTTTTAAGATCTATGTTTACACTAGTCGATCCACTAGCTCCCATTGGCTCAAATAGTCTATGGGTAGTATCGCAAGTCTTGCAAACATTCTTGTCAATCTTAGATTATTATTCAGAATCTATCATCTTATCAAGAATGATTATCTGAATGAGTCAATGCGTCCTTGTAGTTACAGGGATTAGATTCAAGTCGATCTAAAACTGAGTCTAAAGACTCTTAGATCCATAAACTTGTTATGTTTGCAAGAACGCTCCCACTACGACATGACTCTTATAATCTTAGGTACAAATGTTGATTTTCTAAGTGCATAAGTATCTAATGGTATGAATTCTTGGTTAAGATGGAAAATAGATATTCTCATTATCTTAAGAATTATCATGCTTGTTAGGCTTGTAGTTCTTCTCATAATCTTCACCAAAGAATCTAGTATTCGTGTAAACAAAAACCTATCTTGCCGTGAATATTATAGAACCTATACCTTTTCTATCCATTGGGACAATCTGAAAACATACCTCAGTACACAACTCCAATTACTTGGATACCTTTACCAAAGCATGTTGTGGAATAACTCCACACCTTGAGATGTGCTGGACTAGACTTACCTCTAGTCCACAACTCGTGTGTTGTAGAAGGTACTGATGTTATGGTAGTTTCTTTAAGATATAACTCGTTGTTTCCAACGTATATCCCATCAATGATAAGGTGTTATTGAGTGAAACTGTTCCCTGATCGAACTTGTCTTAGAGAGACTTCGATATCTTCTTATATGACTATCTCATTCTTTAGAAGAATGCTTGGAGTAGTCAACTAGGATTTAACTCCCACTACTGATCTTAACTCATTGCTCATCTCCCATGGTGTAGACCATTGAGACTTGCTAGTCTCTCTATGTTGCATCTCTATAAGTATTCTGAATCCCTTGAACCACTAAAGGATCCTTACTTATAGTGCATCAACCAGACTTACTTGACTTTCAAGCTATTTAACAAGTAAGTTGTTAAACTCTCGATAGTCACTTGAGTTAGACAAAATTAGTTTGAACAATTACTAAGCACTTTCTTGGCCTTATGTCTAAGTGCCATAAATACTTTATCATTCATTGTATAAGAAGTTGAACGGTTGTTCGAAACTCAATCTTGTTGCATTTATATTGTTTAGATACTATGATGTATAATTTGTTTTTCTATGGTACTATGATAGATATTCGAATCACATTTCTTAATAATGCACGCATTATAAAATGACATCGAACATCGCTTAATCATAAACAAGTTTAGAAACTGAAACTGAATTCTTTCTAAACTAAACTGTACCAATAAAACAAAACTCTAACATCAAAACAAAACAATTAAGTGAGCATAAATAAAAAGCTCCCACTACAACAACTGCCAACTGGATTAAGATCTCTCCTTTAGAAGTTGCATTGTTATCTAAGTCATTGTCCTTCTTTAGAAGAGGTCAATCCGACTTACAATGCATCTTCAATTTTCCTTTTCACCTAATTTATCTTGCCTTTCTTGCTTTCAGCAGACATTGATGACAATTCAGCTCTTCCCTCATTCCATTGCTAGTCTTCTGTTCGATTGAACTAAGACATAGGAAAGATGTAGCTTTAATGAATTTGTCATCTATCATGTTATTTTCCTCTATTAGTAATAAAGTGAATATCATGTAGAAGGCTTCCAACTTTTAAGTGACAAAACACGTCAAAATACAAAAATGTATAAAATATGTAATTAATGGACATGTAGAGTGACTTTGACATAAAAAATGGACCAAATAATGGCCTTAAAACAGTGCAAAATCCGAGTGATAAGGGTCGAATCGCACAGAGATGGACACGTTCGGATAATTGTAGTGATAATCTGGAAGGTTTTGGTTAGCTACTACGCTTTTGGGGTTGAGTTTAAAACTAGGCGTGAAATTAAAGATGGTACTCTAGTGACTAGTAGACGTGAAAGTGACCGACATGTGGTTGTGTACGTGAAAATAGGGGACAAGGTGTCTCAGGGACATGTGGAAAGTAGACAGTAATTAAATAAGGAAATTTAGAACAGCATGAAATATGTGTTGGCTGGGTGGAAACTCTGACAGGTCTGGAAGGTAGAAACTTAAAGTAAAGGACAAAAGAAAAAAGTAACTAAAAGCAAAAGTGGTCCTAGAAAAAGTGGATTGTGATGTTTTCTTCTTCAACAAGTATGCACAGAAATTATATGAACACAAACTCCATGGATAAACTCAGATTCACAACTTCAAACATAAGATCCATCAATTAAAAAGCTTAAACTTGAAGATTAACAGCTAATAACTCCAGATTATTCCTACTGGCTAACATTCAAGGTGGTAACGGCAACGCAAAAAGAGAAACTCATGCACGAAAACTTAAACTGAGACATGAACTTGAAATTCCAATTAACAAACTCCAGATCCAGTCTACTCAAACGAAGACATGCGTAAAAACTTAGAAAATAAACGCGATAACTAGATCTAATTTTCCTAGACAGAATGAAGGAGATTCAAACCAAAGAGAGATGCGTAAAACAAACTTCATAACTAAAACGTTTGGATCTTAACGAAATAATTCAAAAGGCAACAAGATTTAAGTTTGCAACAGATCCAACGAAGAAAGCAAGTAAAGATTAAATTAAGAAAGCGATTAAAGATTGTTTTTGCCACTCCGGATGATGAAACTGCTACTACTACGAGACAAACTGGCTGGAACGGTGGATGATGACTCTTCGGTGGCTGTCTAGAACTTCAGGTGACCATGGCTGTGGCGAGGAATGAGAAGAATGTGGACAATGCTGAAGGAACTGATCTTTTTTGAGAAAATTCTAACAAGTGTAGTGGTTGGACTACGAACTCAGAACTCCTCTCTCTCCAAGTGGCTTCTTTTATAAGGAGGCTTGCCCTTACTTTTAGGGTAGACTTCCTTCACGAAATGACTCTCTTGCCCTTGTTTATGGTTGATCATCCCAGCAATCCTTCTTCTTCATCCCAAGCCTTTTCTCTAGCATGCATCCTGGTCAATATTGCACCCTTCTAGCGCTCTTTTCACTTGAGTTGCCCGAACCGTCTCCTACTGACTTGGACCTCCTTATCTTGCACAATTAAGCAACTTCTTTGCGTATAATACATGAAATTCACGACATACCAAACAGTAACCAAGGGTTACATACGACTTATCAATATATTCAATGCACTCTCTAACGAAATTATTATTCTCAGTGACTTTCTCATCAAATTATTATTTAAGGCATCTGGGAAACCCTTTCTCCTTACACATCAGTCTCTCCTAACCAAAAATGGTTACTCTCTCACTTTTCTTGGTTGTGCTACTCTCCGCATCCATCTTCCTCTTCTTCCTCCACAAATGGCACCGCAGCAACTCTCTAAAGCCCTGAGGAAGGCTGCCACCTTCTCCACCAAAGTTCCCGCTCCTCGGAAACCACCACCAGCTGGGCCCACTCCCCCACAGATCCCTCCAGTCACTCTCCCGCCGCTACGGCCTCCTCATGCTGCTCCACTTCAGCAAGGTTCCTGTTCTCATCGCCTCCTCGGCTAAGGCGACTCGTGAGATCATGAAAAACCAGGACCTGATCTTCTCAAACAGGCCCCAACTCAACATCCCTAGCCGGCTTTTCTACAACAGCCGAGACGTGGCGTTTGCACCCTATGGAGAGTATGTTGGATATTTTAGTGTAATTGGGTTAACTTGATTGATCAGTATTATCATAATGATACATCATATAAGTATGGAAGTGCAGAATGCACACTTATTTGAATTCATTATGATGGACGGGGGTTCGGGGGGCAGCGTCCCCGGGTAGCAGGGTCCAAGGGGCCACAGCCCCTGGCGGGGTCCAAGGGGCAGAGCCCCTGGCTGGGGTCGAGTTGTATAAGAAATTCATCCGAAAATGTAATTTCTGAAAGTCAAAGGTTTTTCCCCAACATATGCACTGGTTCAGCAACAGATACACTGGTTCGTCTTCTTCTTAATCTGATCGATTCTTTTGGTTCTAGTATCTCTCGAATATCAACATACAGAAAGCTCTAATTTCTCTGAATTGTATCCGATCAAATATTTTGGTTGAACCACCGAAATTGATTTGATCTGAAAGTGATTTATCACGACATTCAGATTATCCGTTATTGTTCTATATTCAAAATCTCCCTAACAAAGATCAAAATCAATAGAAAATGTCGAACACGGGAACGATGAAGGAAGGAACGAAAGGTTTCACGAAGTTGGATAAATTTGCTGGCCAAGATTTCAGACGCTGGCAAAAGAAGATGCATTTCATTCTGACGAATCTCAAGGTCGTGTACGTTCTGAGTACTTCCATACCCGAGGCTGTTGAAAATGAAACTCTGGAACAGACGAGGAGGCGGATGAAGTGGGAGAACGATGACTACATATGTTGTGGTCACATCTTAAATGGTATGTCTGATTCTCAATTTGATGTGTATCAAAATGTTGAGTCTGCTAAGGAATTTTGGGATTCTCTCGAAGCCAAATATATGGCAGAAGATGCCTCTAGCAAGAAATTTCTCGTTGGTAACTTTATTAACTATAAAATGGTTGATTCGAGGCCTGTCATGGAACAATATAACGAATTGTTGAGTATATTGGGACAGTTTTCCCAATATGATATGAAAATGGATGAATCCATTTCTGTCTCTAGCATTATTGATAAACTGCCACCTTCTTGGAAGGATTTTAAAAATAATCTGAAACACAAGAAGAAAGAGTTGAACTTGGTCGAACTTGGAAGTAATTTCCAAATTGAACAGTCCATACGTGATATGGAAAAAAGTTCTGTTGTTAATGCTAAAAACATGGTTGGTTCTTCTGTTAACATGGTGAAAGAGGGTGAATCCTCAAAGGCTGGTAAAGAGAAACGTAAGTTTCAAGGGAATAACAGTAAGGATGGGAATAAGAAGCCTAAACTGGCTTGCTGGAAGTATGGCAAATCCGGGCACTTCAAGAAGGATTGTATGTCTGGAAAGGGTGGAGGAAAATGGAAAAACGAGGCTGGTTCAAGTGGATCCAAGGATCCTGAAAAGCAATTAGGTTCGTTTTCTGTACCTAATGATCATTCTGTTAAGAATTATTATGCATCAATAATCTCTGAAGCATTTTATGTGCAGGATGATGATCTCTCCTGGTGGATTGATTCGGGTGCAACATGTCATGTATGCAAGGATCGTCAATGGTTCAAGGATTTTAAACCAATTGAAGATAGATCTTCCTTGAAGATGGGCAACGTTGCAACTGAACCAATCAAAGGAATAGGATCTGTTAGCCTAGTATTTACTTCTGGAAATTCCTTAGTGTTAGAAAACGTTTTATATGTACCTAGTATTCGTAAGAATTTAGTTTCTGGCATTGTGTTGAATAATTGTGGTTATAAACAAGTGTTAGAAAGTGACAATACATTCTGTCAAGGCATGGTACTTTTATTGGATTCGGTTATCTATGTGGCATGTTTAGGTTGAATTTAGATGTTTCTTTTATTAATAATTCTGTTTGCATGACTTCTACTACTTTAAGTAATCATGCTAGTAAATCAGAATTGTGGCATGCTAGACTTGGACATGTACATTACAAGAGATTGAAAGAGATGTCGAAAATGAGTTTAATACCAACTTTGGAATAAGAAACCACCAAAACTGAGTTATCTCATAGAACCCAATGACTATGTATCCGTGCACTCTATTATTGAGTCAAGGGATGCTGATTTTGGCAATGAGGATAGATTCACGTCTATATCTAAACCAGGAGACAGGATTGCAAGGTCTAGTAACTCTGGTGTAACTGAAACAGTGATCGACACCTCCTAATGCTAGGAGAAGTGGTAGAGCAAGAAAAGCTAAGTCTTTTGGAAATGATTTCTAATTGTACTTACTAGAAGGATCAAGAAATGAAATTAATTTTCAATACCAATATTGCTTTACTATTGGTGATGATCCAAGGACCTACAAAGAAGCTATGGCTTCGAGGGATTCTGCATTTTAGAAAGAGGCAATCCAAGAAGAGATGGATTCTATAATCCAAAATGGTACTTGGAAACTAACTGATTTACCACCTGGTTGTATAGCTTTGAATAGTAAATGGATCTTCAAAACGAAGATGAAGGTGGATGGAAGCATAGACAAATATAAAGCTAGATTGGTTATCCAAGGCTTTAGACAAAAGGAAGGAAATGACTATTTTGACACCTATGCTCCTGTTGCTAGGATTTCCACAATTAGATTATTGTTAGCACTTGCTGCTATATATAATCTTGTAATTCACCAAATGGATGTTAAGACTGCCTTCTTGAATGGTGAATTAAATGAAGAGATTTATATCAAACAACCAGAAGGCTTTGTCATGCCTAGTAATGAACATAAGGTTTGTAAGTTGGTAAAATATCTTTATTGACTAAAGCAAGCCCCCAAGTAATGGCATCAGAAGTTTGATGACGTGGTTTTGTCGAATGGTTTTGTATTAAACCAAGCAGACAAGTGTGTATATAGCAAGTTTGATGCTACCGGTAAAGGGGTTATCATTTGCCTATATGTGGATGACATGTTGATCTTTGGTACTGACCAAGATCAAGTTGATAAAGCAAAAGAATTTTTGTCATCTAAGTTTGAGATAAAAGACATGGGGAAGGCTGATGTGATTCTTGGAATTAAGATCACACATGGAGAACGAGGAATTTCCATTTCTCAATCACATTATATTGAGAAGGTGTTGGAAAAGTTTAACTTCAAAGATTGTTCTTCAGTTAAGACTCCTTTTGATCCTAGTGCAAAACTCGTGGCTAATAAAGGAGTTGCTGTGAATCAGCTTGAATATTCAAAGGCTATTGGATCACTAATGTATGCTATGATTAGTACTAGACCCGATATAGCCTTTGCAGTTGGGAAAATGAGTCGATATACTCATAATCCAAGTTTAATCCATTGGCAAGCAATGAATCGAGTATTTAAATACTTAAAAGGAACCATGGATTATAGGTTGACTTATTCTGTATTTCCTTCTCTTCTTGAAGGTTATTCGGATACAAGTTGGATTACCAATATGGAAGATCATTCTTCCACAAGTGGTTTGGTATTCCGTCTTGGAGGTGGTGCTATATGTTGGGCATCAAAGAAACAAACTTGTATCACGAATTCAACAATGGAATCAGAGTTTGTGGCATTAGCAGCAGCTGGTAAAGAGGCTGAATGGCTAAGAAATTTAATATATGAAATTCCATTGTGGCCTAAACCGATATCACCTATATCTATCAGATGTGATAGTGCAGCTACCTTGGCTAAGGCATATAGTCAAGTGTATAATGGAAAGTCAAGACACTTAGGTGTGATATCCGTGGAGTTTGTGAGAACTCATGATAACTTAGCCGATCATTTAACCAAAGGGTTAAGTAGAGATCTTGTGCACAAATCGGCTATAGGGATGGGATTAAAGTCCACTACAAGTCTCTGATATTAAGATACCCAATTCCAATGTAGTATGACACTAGATGCAGAATTCAATGTGGAAGACTTAATATTTGGAGATTGGAACACATTTGAAAATCGTCCAAGGTATGTGTTCGGACCTACAAGTTAAGGAGGTTGAATGTATTATATATTCTTAATAGTTCTTTTGAAAAATTGCAAATGTAGGTGCAAGAATAAAGGAGCTACCTATATAAGCATGAAGTTTAGCCGCTTCAAGAAGCTGAGACTTGGTTTCGACATGTTTATAAAGGATAAGGACATAGGCTAGTAAATAGTGTCAATATAGAACATATTCGTATGTAAACTTTTGTGTACATTATCTTCGTGTATTCAAGTGAGTTCCCAGGGTTCAATCCTTAGAGACACCAGGGGTATTCGAATATTTGAAATGTGTAATGTACTAAGGTGGAATTCAATCGTTACGATATTTCATTTATGCAATAGTTTGAATGTTTGAGATGACTTGTTTTAGTTGATCAAGAATTGCACTAAAATAGGGGAGGATTGTTGGACATTTTAGTATAATTGGGTTAACTTGATTGATCAGTATTATCATAATGATACATCATATAAGTATGGAAGTGCGGAGTGCACGCTAATCAAATTGATATTTTTAATTTAAAATAAATTAAAGGGATTCACTAATAAATGTTAAGTATTTGTTAATATTAAAGTGAATCAATAATAAAATGTCCAGGTTAATATTTTCTGGCTTATCTAATATCCGAAATTCCACTAATCACCCTAAAGTAATATCCACATTATAGTTGTTTAGTATTGCTCTTTTTTATTTTTATCCGGATGTCAATTACTCCATCTGTCCACAAAAATATAATTTTAACTATGGACGTCACGGGTTTTAATAATAAATTAGTAAAGTAAGAAAGAAGGAGAAAATGTAGCTACATAAGTAAGAAAAATATGGAGAAAATATAGATAAACTATGAAAAATAGGAGAAAGTAGAAAAAGTATGTAAGAGAAACTTTTTATTTTAAAAATGAAATACTTTTTTAATGGACATCCCAAAATTATAAAATGAGACTATTTTTCTTAGGACAGTGACTCATGCTAAATATGCAATAAATATGTCACCCACAAGTGTATGGAGTATGAAGCACGTGGCAAGTTGAAATTATCGATCCTCGAAGACTAAATGCCGGCTTGAGTACTACGATGCAACTTTGAACACTATCTAGACTAATAGAAGGGGTTTTTTTGGATTTTTCTTAACTAAGATCGAAGAACAAGCAAACAAATAGCAAATTAGGAAAATAAAGCAAATAAAGGGTAGAATTCACTCAAATTGGGAAGGTAGGGATATGGATCCGTTGGTATGGATCACGGGTGTTCACCTAGGGATCATGCTCATCTAAATGGTCTTATGTGTGGCTAGGAAGGTTGGGTTAATTGGTTAGACCCCCTCTCGGGTGCACCTAACGCGTTGATCGGCTTCTAATGTCAGAGTCTCCTCCCTACACTTTGAAACCGACTCCTAAAACCTACGGACCCAAGCCCTCTCTCTAGCTATGCCTCTCTCGAGCACATACAACGCATGGAGTTGTTGGTTATTTAACAATCTAATCAAGCATCTCTCAATGGCAATAATTAGAACAAAACCTATCCAATTGGTAGCTAATCAATTAGACAATGAAACAAACACAACAACCAACAAAACCACCACAAAAGATATAGATAAGCATAAAACAAGGTTTAACCCATGGATCCCATACAAACTTCACCAATATCCCTAATAAAGACTTAGTCACTCATAGTGGAAGCTAAGACAAAGGAAAATACAAAAACATCAAAGGAAAACATAGTAAGAAAAGGTAATAGAACTCCCTAAGGTGGACTTTATGTTGGGGAGAATCTTTCTTCTTCAATCACTTGAAGATGGAAGCCTCCTTGCCTTCAATCCTCTTGTATCTCTCGATTTTTCTCTCAATTTGCCGTGGGGAAAGTTGGGGTTCGAAAATGAGTGAGAACCCCCTTTTATATTTGAAGCTGTCAAAAACACCCGACCGGGTGATTTGCAGGTGGCAAAACACCCGACCGGGTTTTCTCTCTGGAACCCGCTAGTTGCACGAAACACCCGACCGGGTTTTCCGAGAATGGAAAACACCCGGTCGAGTTTCTTCTCTGGAATCAGCTATTTGCTCCATATTGCTCCGTTTTGACCTGTTTTTACTTCAAAACTCCGACAAACTCATTACTTCATCTAATTGCTGACTATATGAGTGAAAACCTATTATAAACACCTTAATTCAACAAAAACATGGGTTAAACACCTCTAAGACCATCCTAAACTATGAGTTTGTCAACTCCCCCAAACTTAAACACTTGTTTGTCCTCGAACAAGAAGAAGAAAATAAGAAAACAAACTCATGTAAGGATGTTGGAGTATCATCATTTTCTCAGTAGAAGTAAAGTAATCAACAAGTATCAATGGCCTCGTAGACAAGTATAACATTATAAAGTATTGCTTCAAGCTACTATCATGTAATCAACCTTGCCAATTTGCCCTCACAAGGAGAAAATGCAATGTGCATTTTAGAAATTTCTCTCACTCTCAAAGTGTATAGGCTCATGACATAACACTCAAATCATCAAGTCATGCATAGTTTACCATATGCTTGCTCGAAATCTACACTCACCTCTACTACGGTGTGACTAAAGATCTAAGGTCCGAAAGGTCTTCTCTATAAGTCGTAATGTAGGCTCTTTGGATAGGTGAGGTAATTTTTGGCTAAAGTGACTTTAATCCCCAAGATATGACATATTCAACTTCACCAACTTTCTTCCCCAATCTTAGCTAGTACTAGGCTTTGCCTAGACTCTTCCCATCTACCAACATTCCACTTTTGTTCAATACCTCTTTTTCAACATTCAAGGCACCCCTTTTTCACCAAATGTCAATTGCTCACCATTTTTCGCTTTCATTTTTTCTTTTCTTTTTCCTCTTTTTTTTTTCTTTTTCTCCATGCTTTGCATGGTATCATCACTATTTTTTTTTTCTTCTTCTTTTTTTTCTAGCTCAACAAACTTGTTTTTCATTTGCCAACACCACTTCCACATTTCTCTTTGATTTTTCAAAAGTACCACATGACAATTTCAACCCCTCGGTTTGTCAAAGAAAAGGTTTATAGGCTCAAAGTGGGCTAACAAGGATTATTAACATAACGGGTAGAACTAGGATTTGGCTAATAAAAATGGCCTAACATCCTCCCTTATCTCTATAGCCACTATGTAGACTTAAGGAGATCGCGAGCAAGTTCTAGAAACATATGACATGCTTGAGATAAAACACACATTTAGTGATAGTATAGGCTTAATTCTCACAAGGTCATTTTGGCAAAAGACAAGGCACCATGCGACTCACTTTAGGCAATTTGAAATGAAAATTAAATGTTACTTAGCCATATCAACAAGATTTTCGAAAATTTTTGCACAAAATCATCATTGACAACTCCTCCAACATGTCTCACACTTGTTCAAACTTCACTTTCTCTCACCCTACTATCATTCTACCCAAGGAAGATTATTAAACACACTAAGAAAACAAGAAAAACAATACTAAAAAGAAACATAAACTCAAAAACAACACTAATGGAACAAGGAAAATATTCCACAAAATCCACAAACAAAGAAAATCATAAGTTAGGTTACATGCCCAAATATCATCATCAAATATAGTTAAAAGAATAGGGGTACATGCCGGGTATCATCAAATCAAATCAATGAGAGAGAGAAGTAAAAGGAAATCCACTAGACACCCCCAAACTTATTCTAAGCAAAGCTAGGATGAGTTTGAAAGAGAGTGGATCTTCCATGGACCTTCACTATCGAAGCATTGAAGGGGACCTAGCCGTTGAAGCAAGTCCCGACATGGTTGTTGTGCAACCTTGTAATCTAACTTAGCCAAGGCATTCCATTTGTAAATCTCTTCATCATTTCGAAGGTTGACCCCGCAATTTTGTACCTACAAATAGAGAGCATTAGATGGCAATGTAACCAAAACCTAGAGAAACTATTAACCACACAAAGTAAAAGTACTCCCCCAAACTTAGCTCAAAGTTTAGCATACAATAAATTAAAACCATGGAGTACTTTTCACTAATCTCTATCATCAAACTAATAACTTTAAACACAAGTGTAGGTATCACCCCCATTAAGTGCTTATATATCAACAATCAAATCATATATCATAAAAAAAAACTAAGCACAAAGTCTCAATTGAAGCTCAAGAGATTCACAAACTCATCCTATTCTTGTTTTAACATGTAAAGCTCAAAGATTTCACTTCATATCCTCATGCTTGTAGCCAAATTCTCCCCCAAGACCAATCAATCACAATTGTTAACAATTCAAACCAAAATTACTCACAACTACACCATCCTTTGATAGTATTATCATTCAACAATCCAACTCTTCATCAACATTAAACAAATGAGCAACAAAGTCCAACAAGACAACATATCAACACATTCAACTTCACATTATGCAAACAAGTTCTAAATTCTCACCCATTCTAGCAATTCTACAACAAATCCACTCTTAATCATCAAAAACCCAGAATTATGCACCAAATTCATCATAATCTTCCATAAATCACTCAATACTCAACAATAATCCATGGGTAAAGAAGAAAAGAGGGAGAAGTTCATACCTTTGGGGTTTAATTGAAATGAAATTTGAAAATTAGCTTCTTCACCTTGTTCTCACCAAAATTTCCACCGATTAATCGGTTTAAAATGTGTAGAAGAGAGAGTAGAAGAGGTATTAAAGTGTAGAAGTGAGATTGGAAGGGAGAAATTAAGAGAAAATCACCGGAATTCGGATTTGGGGGTTAGGGTTTCGCGAAGGAGGAGTGCCGGGTGTTTCTGTCGGGTTCTGCGACTGCCAGTTATATATTCGACAAAACACCCGATCGGGTTTTTCAGAAAATGAAAAACACCCGGTCGGGTTTTTCCACTGGACTCCAACCTTTTTTTTTTTTCTTTCCTTCCATTTTTCACTCTTTTGTTCCCATTTTCCTGTTCCAACACACTAAAACAAAGAAAAAACCTAAAAATGAGAGAAAAACACGTTGACACAAAACAAAATTATACCTACTAGGGGTTGCCTCCCCCATAGCGCAATTGTTTAATGTCGTTTGCCCGATGGTCTTCAAGCTTTCACTTAATGGTCCAAGCACACTTGGATCACCTCATTGGGGCCCGTCCTAGCTTTTGCGGCCAAATAGAGCTTGTTTAGCCGCTTTTTCCACCAAATAGGCTTGTCATTTTCTCCAAGGTCAACTCCATGAGATTCACCATTTGCCCATTTTGGCACCTCCTTCTTTTGCTCCCCCAAACTTGTTTCATTCTCAAGCTCAAAGAACCAATTAGGGACCAAGATCTCCTCCAAGGGCTTCTCAACTTCAACATCCTTAGACACTTGTATCACCTTGCACTCTTCAATTTCCAAAGGCACCTCTTCTACTCTCTTGGATTCTTCCATTTCATGGCGTTTCATCTTGTCTAACATAGAGAGGATAGCCATCTTGTTTCCATGCCTAAGGGTGAGTTCTCCCTTGGTGACATCAATTAAAGCTTTCCCGGTTGCAAGGAATGGCCTTCCAAGAATGAGAGGAACATTAGGATCCTCCTTCATGTCCAAGACTACAAAGTCCATGGAGAAGATAAAATCATTCACCCTCACTAAGACATTCTCAAGAATTCCATTGGGGAACTTAACGGACTTATCCGCCCTTTGAAGGGTGATGGTGGTCGGCTTCAAAACACCAAACTTTAACTTCCGAAAGAAGCTCAAGGGCATAAGATTTATGCTTGCCCCCAAATCACACAAGGCCTTAGTTTGCCTATCATTCCCGATCACACAAGAGATGTTGAAGCTTCCCGGATCCTTCATCTTTGCCGGCATCTTTTGTTGGATGATTGCACTACAATTCTCGGTCAAGCTCACGGTTTCATAGTCAACCAACTTCTTCTTCTTTGACATAATCTCCTTCAAGAATTTGAGATAGCCGGGCATTTGTTGGAGTGCCTCAATGAGAGGTATATTGAGGTGAACCCTCTTGAAGATCTCAAGGAACTTTGCAAACTTCTCATCTAATTTCTTCTTTTGCACCACTTGAGGAAAAGGAATTTTGACTTCCATGGGCTTGGGAGGTATGGTTGTCTCGGTTTGATCCTCGGATGGCATATTAGGTGACTCCACCTCTATTTCCTCTTCTTCTTTCTCTTCTTCGGGTACTTCTTTAGTTTCCACTTCGGGCATAGAAGGGCTCTCATAGCTTGTCCCACTCCTCAAGTAGATTGCCTTGCAATCTTTCGGATTTGCAATTGTAGTGCTTGGAAATTGCCCCGGTTGATGTATTTGTCCAACGGCTTGAGCAATTTGACTCACTTGATGCTCTAAAGCTCCCAATCTTGTGGTGACCTCCACTACCGCCGTCTCAACTTTATCAATCCTCTTGGTAGAGTGTTCCATAGTCCCATCGGTTTTCTCCATTATAGCTTTTAGAAGCTCATTGGTAACATCACTTGAAGACTTTGAAGTACTAGGCGCATTAGTGGCCCCACTTGATGCTCCAAATCCGGGAGATGGAGATGGTTGGATAGCATTACTCGGATTCTCATATGAAAGGTTTGGATGCGCATTAAAGGGTGGGCGGTAGCCTAGATAATTACCACCCCCATTGTTAGGGCGATAATTGTTGAAATTCCTTGGATTACCCCCTTGATTTCCTCCTTGATGTATATAATTGACATCTTCAACGGGCGGTTGAGGCTCTCCAATGGTTGCCACCCCCAAACCAAGGTCATCCACCTTTTGATTCAACATCATCAATTGTAGGGAGAGAAGGTTAACGGCATCCGCATCAACTACCGAAGCTACCGGCATTGAGCCATCTCGATTCGAGCTCCAACTCTTGCTAGTGTATGCAAGCCTTTGAAGCATCTTCTTGCACTCTTCGACCCCCTTGTCTAAGAATGATCCCCCCGAGCCAAAGTCTAGTTGACTTTTGATGAATTCCGAGCATCCATTATAGAAAAGGCTCACTTGATGGCCCGGAGATAGCCCATGGTTAGGACACTTCTTCAACAAAGCGTTAAACCTCTCTGATGCTTCAAACATGGACTCTTGGCTCTTCATTTTAAAATGGGAGATCTCCGCTTGTAGGTTGAGAGTAGAGCTAAGAGGGAAGAACCTCTCCAAGAACTTTTTGGCTAAGTCGTCCCAACTTATAACCGAGCCCAGCTCAAGGTTATCAAACCAATCTCTAGCATATCCCGTCAATGAGAAAGGGAATAGCCTAGGCTTGATTGTATCTTCGGGAACCCCATTAAGCTTGGTTGTGTTGGCAATCTCCAAGAATTTGGCTAAGTGCATATTAGGATCCTCCGTGGGCCTTCCCGAGAAAACACGTTGCTCCACAAATTGGATCAATGCCGTCTTCAACTCAAAATTGTTGGCATTCACTCTTGGATCAATGGGTGGCATTGGGATATTAACGTTCCCAAATGCATTTCTAACCGGTGCATCTCTTCTCCTTTCCTCCTCTCTTTCCCTTCTCATCTCCTCCATTTGTTGTTGTAGTTGGAGGATGATTTGGTCTTGATTAAGGGGAGGTGGAGGTGTAGGTGGTACTTCCTCGTTGTTCCCATTTGGATTTTCCATTGGCTCAACTAGATGTTGAGCTCGTGCTCTCCTCCTTCGTCCTCCTCTTCTTCTATTGGCGGCTTCTATCTCTAAATTAATCGGCTCAAGGGGTAGATGCCTTGAGCGCGTGAGCATAAAAACCTACACAACACAAGAGAGGAAACAAAGGGAAATTAGAGCTTAACTAGAAAACTAAACTAAATAAAGCAAGTAAATGTCTAAACTAGTATTCTCTATCTTATCACAATATCAAACACAAAAGCAAATTAGTCCCCGGCAACGGCGCCAAAAACTTGACTCATGCTAAATATGCAATAAATATGTCACCCACAAGTGTATGGGGTATGAAGCACGTGGCAAGTTGAAATTATCGATCCTCGAAGACTAAATGCCGGCTTGAGTACTACGATGCAACTTTGAACACTATCTAGACTAATAGAAGAGGTTTTTTTGGGTTTTTCTTAACTAAGATTGAAGAACAAGCAAACAAATATCAAATTAAGAAAATAAAGCAAATAAATGGTAGAATTCACTCAAATTGGGAAGGTAGGGATATGGATCCGTTGGTATGGATCACGGGTGTTCACCTAGGGATCATGCTCATCTAAATGGTCTTATGTGTGGCTAGGAAGGTCGGGTTAATTGGTTAGACCCCCTCTCGGGTGCACCTAACGCGTTGATCGGCTTCTAATGTCGGAGTCTCCTCCCTACACTTCGAAACCGACTCCTAAAACCTACGGACCCAAGCCCTCTCTCTATCTATGCCTCTCTCGAGCACATACAACGCATGGAGTTGTTGGTTATTTAACAATCTAATCAAGCATCTCTCAATGGCAATAATTAGAACAAAACCTATCCAATTGGTAGCTAATCAATTAGACAATGAAACAAACACAATAACCAACAAAACCACCACAAAAGATATAGATAAGCATAAAACAAGGTTTAACCCATGGATCCCATACAAACTTCACCAATATCCCTAATAAAGACTTAGCCACTCATAGTGGAAGCTAAGACAAAGGAAAATACAAAAACATCCAAGGAAAACATAGTAAGAAAAGGTAATAGAACTCCCTAAGGTGGACTTGATGTTGGGGAGAATCTTTCTTCTTCAATCACTTGAAGATGGAAGCCTCCTTGCCTTCAATCCTCTTGTATCTCTCGATTTTTCTCTCATTTTGCCGTAGGGAAAGTTGGGGTTCGAAAATGAGTGAGAACCCCCTTTTATATTTGAAGCTGTCAAAAACACCCGACCGGGTGATTTGCAGGTGGCAAAACACCCGACCGGGTTTTCTCTCTGGAACCCGCTAGTTGCACGAAACACCCGACCTTGTTTCTTCTCTGGAATCAGCCATTTGCTCCATTTTGCTCCGTTTTGACCTGTTTTTACTTCAAAACTTCGACAAACTCATTACTTCATCTAATTGATTACTATATGAGTGAAAACCTATAATAAACACCTTAATTCAACAAAAACATGGGTTAAACACCTCTAAGACCATCCTAAACTATGAGTTTGTCAGACAGAAGGAGTGATACGGACTGTAAGAGTATTAGTTACAAGAATAATCCTATCTATACATATATAAAAGGCGAGTTTTGGCCTTCTTTTGAAATATTTATAAGTTTTGTCCTCATTCTGAAATACTTATCAGTTATGGACTAATTTGAATATTTGATATTCTGAAATACTTCACACTTAAGTTTGCTATTTTTGTTCATATCTTATGAAGAAAGGTCGACATCATGGAATCATTCTTCACCTTTCTCAATGATCTGGAGCCTTCCACAATTTATTTTGTTATCGAAGTTCGTTGCATCCACGTTTATGAAGCTACTGCTCATGGAGCCATAACCAATGCCATCGGGTTATAGTGTGTTTTTCATTACCGTGCGGTATGTTGTTTAATGCGTTATTTTATGTTTGTATGCAAATTATATAAAATCATTAATTATATTTTTTTTGCTTAGGGCGTTAGTTTTCAAGCAACTTTTCCGTGAAGTTTACACGAAAGGTTTGGTGCAATACTTAAGGAAGTGACGTTTTTTCGTACCATTTTATGTTTATCATTTGTTGTATTTTCATTGTGGTTGTATGTTTTGTTTTGTTTATTTATTTTTTTTTTTACTCTTCACGACGACAAATTATATGAGAGAATGAGGTAGAGGGACACAGCGTGGACGAAGGCCGATGATATGGTGAAATTTATGTGTAGCATCATAGCTGGCATACTCCTGTCCAATTTGCATATTCATATTTAGTCTTTTTCAATAATAATATTATTAATAGTCCAACTAATTGTGGATTGGATATTAGGCTATTCATCAAGTTTAGACTTCCCCATATTATTAGTCTTTATATTTTTGGTCTAATCTTCTTCAATAATTATATTAGTCTGATGGTTTATTCCTTTTGTTATAAAGATGAGCTACTAGGCTATTACGTTTAAGCTTGCCTATATTATTGGTCCGTTATATATTTGGCTAAGCGATAGCCTTCACTAATATATATTACCATCTTTTTGGACCACTTATATAAGACGTTATTACTATATCCTCTGTCCCATGGTAGAAAATTGTACTCCCTCGTCCCAGAAAAGTTGGCATACTTTGAAAATGGCACGGGATTTTAGGAGGTTTTGTTTTGTGTGTTAAATGGAGAGAGAAAATATAATTTTTATATTCATGTGAGAGAGAACTTTTTCCAAAAAGGGAAATGTGACATCTTTTGTGGGACAAACTAAAAAGAAAAGTGTGCCATCTTTTGTGGGACGGAGGGAGTACTATACTACATATCAGTATTTTTTTCCACATATCTATATAAGTTGAGTTATGGAAGTATTAATGCTCTTATAAATTAAATAATATATTATAACTTAATTCTTTTTTAATTCTTTTTTAAGTTTTACTTTAATATTGCCTGAATCATTTAGTTATTGTTTTATATTTATTCCATGTCAATTTTTAAAATTTGTTGTTATTAAGTGTGTCAATTAATAACAATATAGTAATAAGTTAATTTGAATTAGTCTAATAATATTGATTTATAATTTATTTATTCACAATTATGAAATTTTTGAATAGAAAGTAGTTCGTGAGATGTTATACTTTCAATTAATTCTAATATAGAAATAGTATTTTTATTTAGTACTCCATGATACATGGATTTTTTTTTTCTTCGAAGAACTTAATGAAATGATGTTATTTCAAATAATTTCCATTCATGTATTATGAATCAAAGCTTTCCAAATTTTTATGGTTCATTCTTAATTATTTCATGTTTAATATATATGTTTTAGCCGTATAATTCATAGTTATTATATATATTTTTTATAATGTTTTAAATTTTTTGTAAATAACCTATAATTTAAAATTATTATTTTAAAATATTTAATCTGTGCATCGCACAGGTATGATACTAGTTTTTAAAAATAGCAAGATACGGAGTATTCACAATTGACTTGTCCATCAAATCATTATTTTAAACTCATCCATATATTAATTACAAGGTCAATCCTATTTATTTAAATATTTTGAGTGAACTACAAAAATAGTTTCTGGACTATGCGTTTATCTCGCCAATGAACCCTGGACTTTAAAAATATCCCCAGACAACTCTGGACTAAGCGTTTATCTCGAAAATAGTCTTTTTTCACTGTTTCGTGATGAAAATACCCTTTTGGGGGGTTTGGACAATTTGGTCTTTTTACATTTTAAATCTGATATTATTTCAATGATGTACTAAATCTGATATTATTTCAAAATTATCATTCTTCTTCCCTTTTGACATCCTTCACTTTGTTTCTTTATTTCAATATTAGATTTAATTTTATAAAATTAAATTTTAAATTTCTATTTTTAAATATCAATAATTTTTTAAATTATTAAAATTACTATTAAATAACAAATTAATAGTTTTAATCAATATTTGATAGTGTCTAATATTTAATCAATAAGGTACAAACACACGTTAGTTTTAATCAATATTTAATAGTTTTAATCATAAATAGATCATATAACACGATTTATTCCGAAATAAATATGCATCTAAGACTAATATAGTTTTCGTTTATTAATTTGAAAACAGTAAAATTTAACTAGAAAATTTCAACAAAATTTCTCTTATATCAAATTTTTAGTCAACTTCATAATATTTTTAGTCAAATTCTCCTATACATTAGATGCATATTAATTTAATTGTGTTAATATGATCTATTTATGATTAAAACTATTAAATATTTATTAAAACTAAGGCGTCCGTCGTACCTTATTGATTAAATATTAGACACTATATTGATTAAAACTATTAATTTATTATTTAATAGTAATTTTAATAATTAAAAAAATTTATTGATATTTAAAAATCAAAATTTAAAATTTAATTTTATAAAATCAAATCTAATATTGAAATAAAGAAACAAAGTGAAGGATGGCAAAAGGGAAGAAGAATGATAATTTTGAAATAATATCAGATTTAGTACATCACTGAAATAATATCAAATTTAAAATGTAAAAAGACCAAATTGTCCAAACCCCCTAAAAGGGTATTTTCGTCACGAAACAGTGAAAAAGGACCATTTTCGAGATAAACGCTTAGTCCAAGGTTGTCTGGGGATATTTTTAAAGTCCGGGGTTCATTGGCGAGATAAACGCATAGTCTAGGGACTATTTTTGTAGTTCACTCAAATATTTTTCAGTGTATTCTCCAACGAAATTATCATCTCAGTTGACTCTCTCATCAAATTATTTATTTAAAGGAATTTAGGGAAACCTTTTTTTCTCCAAACCAAATTATTATTTTAATTATTCAATATATTAATTAAAAATTATTCATCGATGCGATTTTAAAAAATTGTTTGACTTTGTGAAGAAAAGTGGATGAAAAAATCAGTTTAGATCACCTCATGCTTTTCCTGCATTATCCCCTACTCTATCCCTCACTCACATAAATAATGGGGATATGCGAATTTTTCAGGATAAATAATGATTTTTTAAATTTGTATCTTTTTTCTTCATTTTTATCTCTTACAGCTAGTTAAGAATTGACTAAATTACCCCTAATATTTTTACCCCCAATAAATCCAGCAAACTGTGGAAAAAATGAGTTAGCAAATTATACATGCCATAACTATGTAATGTTCGACCATTTTTGCTAAATATACATGCCGTAACTATAAGTGGTTTTTATTCAGCATTACGTAGTTAGCGAATCCTGGTAGATTGAAAAAAAAGGCATCATGGAGCTAGGAGTATTAGAAATGGGCCACTCACCCCTTAAAAGGCCTCATAAGGGGGAGGGTTATCCACACTTATATAGAGAAGCTAGGATCATCACCAAGCCGATGTGGGACAAGATATTAGAATTTTAACACGCCCCCTCACGTGTGGGCCGGAATGACACATCGGACTTCCATCACGTGGGTAGGCAAGAGAAGAGATAAAGAGATAAACCATCATCGACTTGGGCCCTGCTCTGATACCATATTAGAAATGGGCCACTCACCCCTTAAAAGGCCTCATAAGGGGGAGGGTTATCCACACTTATATAGATTAGATTGGATCATCACCAAGTCGATGTGGGACAGAATTGAGAGAATTTGAGAGAATTTAACTTATGAGGCCTTTTAAGGGGTGAGTGGCCCATTTCTAATATGGTATCAGAGCGGGCCCAAGTCGATGATGGTTTTCTCTTTATCTCTTATCTACCTCACGAGTGGAAGACCGATGTCCTTTCCGGCCCACATCGATGATGGTTCTCTCTTATCTCTAGCATTGCCTACCCACGTGATGGAAGACCGATGTCCTTTCCGGCCCACACGTGAGGGGGCGTGTTAAATTCTCTCAAATTCTCTCAATTCTGTCCCACATCGACTTGGTGATGATCCAATCTAATCTATATAAGTGTGGATAAACCCTCCCCCTTATGAGGCCTTTTAAGGGGTGAGTGGCCCATTTCTAATAAGGAGTAAAACCAAAAGTATGTAAAATTAGTACTCTACTATATCAAGAAGTCATGAGGCAGAAAAAGAGAGCTTCTAGACAAATCTGAAAACTCACCTACAACGGACCTTAAATTTCAACTTCCTCAGGTTTGATTATTAGCCTGTTCCACACAGTCAGTTGCCACAGTTCAACAATCCCGTTTGGAATTCAAGGATGAATACAACAAGATTACGAAATGGTAGTTTTCAGATACGAGAGGAGGTGATGCGATTATACCTCACCAAGCACCGGAGTTCACATCAGCCGTGGAGGAGACGTCTGAGGCTAGCGTAGAAGACATGTTGGAGTCGCCGGAGGCAGAGGAGCCAAGAGAAGAGAGCAGCGGTGAAGAGAGTACGGACCCAGGCCGCCTGTCAAGGAAATCAAGGAGGCCTGCATGGTTCAAAGATTACGTTTCTCATTAGAAATATTATTTACTAGTTTTATTGCTTTTACTATTTTGAAATACTTATTTTTGGAACTTTTGTGTCGAGCAATTTATAAGCTCCGTTTCGGATTTTCTTGTTGGTTCTTTTCCGGAATGATCGAGTCGAACCAAACCTAGGGTCCTTAGTATAAATAGGAATTCTGTCCATTGAAACGACAAGAATCAATATACATAAATTTCCTAATTATTGCTCTTTACTTTTCACGCAAGTTTATTCCTTCTCTCTCAAAGCCTCATAGCTAAAATATCACATGCCTAACCCTACATGAACCCCTAGCGAGCCAGTTTGAGCTTTATAGACTGATTTCTTTAATAAAATGTTGAAGTCACTATACTAGCCTACTCTCCCTCACTTGCTCTCAAAGATGTTAATTCACAAGGGTAGCACAAATCATAAACAAGCTATGCAACTAGACAAGTAATTACTAGTTCTAGAAGCCACAGATATAGTGAAAGCGAGGTACTAGGCCAATGGGACGATTCAACAAACACTTTGTATGCACGATTTTCAACCAACAACAATAGACCAAACAATCGATGAAATTTCGGCCTACAACTTTCCGACAATCAAATTGACATACCCAAGAACACATATATCAGTTTATAGCTATAGCCCATGGATAGAGCTTGAGATCTCTCTCCTTTTTTTTTGACAAATTTTTAACAATTTTCACCCTTTGAGGAATATATCTTTTTTTTTTTTTTTTTTTTGCTTACAAGAACAAGAACCAATGGCTCTTGATACCAAATAATGTGAATCTTCTAGATTGAAGACTCATGAATTTGTCCCGGACTTATTCTTGTAAATAAACCCAACAAATAAACAAGATAAACCAAGAAATGGAACAAGAAAAATGGATAAAAGGATAGAGGATGGATTAGTGTTATGATTTAGGTGGAGAAAAAGAAAGAAATCTCAAAGGCACTTTCACATACAAACACATTATGGCTCCACAAACTAGCAACACAAGAACTAGCAAGCATACCTTTACAATCAACCTTAGCCCGGCAAAAGATCGAATGCAACCCGAAGGAATTTAATAAGTCTTCAAAAGATGAAGAATGTGAGCTCTCAAATATGGAGAATTGGTCTCTTATAAATATTCAAAAGCTGCTTGAAATGAACCCTAGCAAGAGTATTATACCAGGAGTTAAAAAGAAGCAAAACAAAACAAGTCTTGGTCAAAAAGTCCCATTCCGAACAAAACACCCGACCGGGTGATTCCCACGGCTCATTTCACCCACTCGGGTGAAGTTTCTGGACAAAAATTGATTTCTCGGCAAAAACACCCGACCGGGTGTTTTCAGGTTGGCAAAACACCCGCCCGCGTGTTTCTTTCTGCATTGCGCGACTTTCTTAAAATGATCACAACTTCCTTATTCGGGCTCCGATTGAGGTATACAAGATACTCACGTGAAGATCTTTTGATGATGAAGACGATGGTGGTTTTAGGAGAGCATTTGAACACTGTCTTAATAGGAAAATTCTGATTTGAGTCAGACCTCCGAATTCGGCTTGGCTCCTTGCCATATCTCCACCTTGTTTTCGGATCCCAATCAACCCATGGCCCTCGATGTCGTTGCATCCTATGATTGTGAATACCCGGATTCACATCAGGAGGCCCGCATGGTTCAAAGATTACGTTTCTCACTAGAAATATTAATTACTAGTTTTATTGCTTTTACTATTTTGAAATACTTATTTTTGGAACTTTTGTGTCGAGCAATTTATAAGCTCCGTTTCGGATTTTCTTGTTGGTTCTTTCCCGGAATGATCGAGTCGAACCAAACCTAGGGTCCTTAGTATAAATAGGAATTATGTCCATTGAAACGGCAAGAATCAATATACAGAAATTTCCTAATTTTTGCTCTTTACTTTTCACGCAAGTTTATTCCTTCTCTCTCAAAGCCTCATAGCTAAAATATCACATGCCTGACCCTACATGAACCCCTAGCGAGCCAGTTTGAGCTTTATAGACTGATTTCTTTGATAAAATGTTGAAGTCACTGTACTAGCCTACATGATATATCCTTTTGTTAGCCCTTCTTTTCAGTCCTTGTCACTAAAATTGAGGTGCTAGCACATCTTTGGGTAGTTGTTGTTGTTGGCAAGAAAAAGTTCATAAGTTTAGATGCTTGTTATGTAATATCCAATTTATGCTTGAGAAATAAAGTGCAAAGTTGCTAAGTTATAAAAAGAAAAAGCCAAGGTAGAAAAAGCCAAGGTGGAAAAAAAAAAAAGCCAAGATAGAAAAAGCCAAGGTAGAAAAAAAAAATTAGAGAAGTTCAAAAATTAATGCTCGAAAGAAAGAAAAAAAAAGTAGCTTGATTTGTTATGTTGAAAAATCTTAAGTTTGGGGGTGGTAAGCTGTGCAAATTTCATGCTTAATTATTATGAAACTTTGAGAGATGTTGTCTTATGGGATGTGTTAGTATTCTTTATTTTTGGTGGAATGAGCTACTAACCAAATTTGATGTCCCACCTTAACTAAAAGTCCCATTACAACCACAAATAAAGACCTTTTGATTTGTGCAAAGGTATTAACATTTTGTTGATGAGTTCTGCTTTGAGTTTTGTGGAAAGACTTGATAGATTTAAAACAGAGAATAGCCGAATGAACTTCTTTTGACGATTTAGCAACGATGGTTTGGGACACTAGAGTCATTGCTTGGACTTGGATTGCTTGTTGGATAACTAGATCTTAGGGAGCTGGTTTGTGTTCATACTTTCATTCTAAGTCAGGTTCAAAGGAGAATGTGGAGTTAGCTTTGATAATCTCTTGACTTGTGAGAGTTTTTATTATATGAATTTGGAGATTATGAGTCTTGTTTTGAAATGAAAACCTTTGTGATTAATTGTTTCCTTTGTGCTTAATTGTTTATCTTGCTCGAGGACGAGCAAAAACTTAAGTTTGGGGGTATTTGATGTAAATCAATTTAGTAATTATTTTACTCTAAGATCTCTCGTTTTTTAATTAAATCTTATGTGCTTATCAATTAATTACTGAAACTTTACTATCTTATTTTAGTTTATGCATGCACGTGTGGAATAGGAGTAAATTAATTTAATAATAATTTCTAATTTGTTTTATATTCTTACGCAGCAAGTTAGTTTTTATGGGCCCAAGTAACATAGCAATATTTAATTATGAAGGGCCTAAATCTTTAAGACCCACATAAGAGGATGGAGGCGTGATTTTTACTTGGGCAGGAGGAAATCAAAATATAAAAAGGGGGAGCAGACGCCACTCTTGCTGGAGACGACACAGGAGAGAAGAAATTGAGATACTTCCATTGAGCAATTGAGGAGAGGAGCGATTCTGAAGGAATTGAGCGTGAGCAGACAAAGAGAGAAAAGAAAGGAGAAAATTCCAGCAATCATCTACTCCAAATTTACTCTATGGTTTCTAGGGTTCTATCTCTATTTATCATTGTTCTTGGTTTAATTATGTTAGGCTAAGAATCTTGTGTTACTCCAAACACTCAATATGACATTTTGATTTCGTGATTTATTCTATGCTCGTTTCTTTCTCATGTTCGTTATAACTACTAATTTGATTGAATGAATTTATTACTTTACACCCATCTTTACTGATAATTCTATAGTCTTGATTTAGTGCCTCTTTAGCTTGAATTGAGATGGATTGTGGTAGTAATGAATTATCAATTGGAATTGTTTAGATGACAACTTGATAATGGATTTTGATCTTAATTGCCATTGTACTTTGAATCTTGCGCTTCCGTAGGGTTCTTAGGATTATTGAAATTGGTTTAAAGAGTAAGGGGCTACTTGGTATGATGGAATGGAATGGTGGAATGGAATGTGATTCCTACTTCCATTCTATTCATTTGCTTGGTGTGATGGAATGAATGAGTGAATGGATGAAAATGCAAAGGAAAACCAAGGAAATTGATATTTCATTCCTATCTTCATTCCATTTCACCCTCCATTCCATTCCACCCTCATTCCATTCCATCATACCAAGCATGACCTAAGTGTTTAACTATTCTTTGACTAGTTGATGTTTAGCATATTTAGTGCTTGCATGTTGATTTATTTTATATTGTCGCGAACTATGAGATAGATTTTAATGCATAGGATAATGTGTCTTGTCGGCATGTGTAACAATTGTCTCACTTGTGTTAATTTGAATTCAACTTTATTTTCATTGTTTTGAGAAAGCAAACCTTCAAACAAAAAACCTTCTATCTTTAAAGTTTTTATTTTATTTTATTTGGAGTTAAACAAGCTTACAAGATATCTCTAAAAAATTATTCCTCTCAGATGACTTTCTCATCAAATTATTATTTAAAGGCATCTAGGAAACCCTGTCATTAGTTTCTCCAAACCAAAAATGATTGCTATCTCACATTTCTTGACAATGCTACTCTCCGCATCCATCTTCTTCTTCTTCCTCCGCAAATGGCGCCGCAGCAACTTCCCGAAGCCCCGGGGAAGGCTGCCACCTTCTCCCCCAAAGCTCCCTGTCATCGGAAACCTCCACCAGCTGAGCTCAGCCCCCCACAGATCCCTTCAGTCACTCTCCCACCGCTACGGCCCCCTCATGCTGCTCCACTTCGGCAAGGTTCCTGTTCTCATCGCTTCCTCGGCTGAGGCGGCTCGTGAGATCATGAAAAACCAGGACTTGATCTTCTCAAACAGGCCCCAACTCAGCTTCCCGAGCCGGCTGTTCTACAACAACCGGGATATGGCTTTCGCACCGTATGGAGAACACCGGCGCTAGATCCACAGCATTTGTGTGCTTCATCTGCTGAGCAACAAAAGGGTTCAATCATCGTCAACAAGATCAGAAGGTTGGGTGCATCATCAAAGCCCGTGAACTTGAGCGACGTCATTCAGTCTTTGACGATCGATGTGATTTGTAGGGTGGCGCTTGGAGAGGTACAGTTTGGGGAGTGATTTCAAGGAGATTTTTGGTGAGTTTGGGATTTGGTGGGAATTTTACCTTTGTGGGAGTACAATCCATGGTTGAGATGGATGAGAAGGTTTGATGGTTTGTAGAAGAGAGTAGAAAGAGATGCTAAGAAGATGGATAAACTTTTGGAGGTTGTGATTCAAGAACATAGAGTTAGGGAGAGGAGGGAGGGAGATGGTGGTGAGCTGGATTTTGTGGACATATTGCTTGATTTTCAGAGAGAGAATGCAAGTCTCACCCCTATTGAAGATGACACTACAAAGCTATTGTTTTGGTATGAATACTTCTCTTTTACCATATGTATGCTTTTGTTTTCCAATATAAATACTCATGTGTTTTCTTATAGACATACTCGTGTGTTTTAATTAGGATTTTAACCAATTTATATTTTTCTTACACACAAATAGTTTTATATAGTGTTCTTAAACCTTGGTATCTCCTTATTATGCCTGCCCTATTTTAATTGAATATTTCTTTCTATTTGATTGAATATTTCTCTTGCAGGATATGTTTGTTGCAGGAACAGCTCTTGAGTGGGCGATGACAGAGCTGATTCGAAATCTAGAAACAATGAAAACATTACAAAATGAAGTGAGAGAAGTAGCTAGAAATAAGGATGAAATTGATGAGCAAGACTTGGAGAAAATGCCTTATCTGAAAGCAGTATTAAAGAAGATTTCATTCGCCGGGGCCATTGTTGCTCCCTCTTGAATTAACTCAAGACACAAGAGTATTGGGCTATGACGTTGCATCTGGTACGCGTGTGGTGATTAATGTTTGGGCAATTTCTAGGGACCCGTCATTGTGGAAAAATCCTGAGGAATTTCGTCCGGAGAGATTCCTTGAAATGAGCGTAGACATTAGAGGTGCATTTTGAGTTGACTCCGTTTGGGGCTGGCAGGAGGGGTTGCCCTGGTATTACCTTCACGATGGCGGTGGATGAGCTCACATTAGCCAAGTTGGTACACAAATTCGATTTTGGATTGCCTAATGGAGTGAAAATTAAGGATTTAGATGTGAGTGAGTCTAGAGGAGTCATAATCCATAAAAAGTGTCCTTTGTTTGTTGTAGCGACTTCACATGTTTTTTAGATAACGCAATGTCGATATTTTAAAATCCGGACTGGATCACTTGGTTCAACCGTGAATTAACGCGTTCCAAGCTTGATGTTGAGAAGAGTTGAACTTGAAAAAAATCTCAATGATATTTGAACTATTAGCTTCATTGTGAAAATGATTCTTCTTAATATCCTCTCATTCTATGTTATTAGATGCTATTTTTGGCAAAAAAAAAAAACAAAAAGAAGATATATGTGAAGTGGAGTATATAAAGTAAAAATACAGGATAAAGTAATAAAGATGCAAAGAGAATAAAATGATGAAAAAGTATAAAGTTTTAAAATAAAATCAAATATGCAATTGAGAGAAGCCGTTGAGGGCTGCATATGGGCAAATGGACAGTCATGGAAAATTGGATTCTTGACACAATATTCAAGGCTGAAAAGATTCTAGGGGTGATGGGCCTGAAAAGTTAATTGGTGTACACATGAATATACACATGCACGTATCGGGCCACGCTCCTTTACACAAGCCCATATGAAAATTTTCATTTTGTATCAATGAATCGAGTTTCTCAGAAAAACAACCCTTGCTATTCAATATAGTATTAGTCTGGCCCATATAGATAATTGTGAGAATCTAAAAAGAGACATTTAGTGAATTGACTAAATATATTTTCCTTTTTTATAAATTTACAAATTTAAATTTTGTGAGCGTCGGAAAAGAAAATCGGCCTAATTGTACGAACCATATGACTAATCTATCCTTGTATTGAAAGATATACTGTATGACTTAAAAATCCATGTATATGTGGGTCATCAAAATTAAACAACAAATTGTACTCCTCAGTTCAAACAAAAAATTTAAAAACAAATAATACTCACTCCTTACTAAAATAGTCCCTCCGTTTCTAAAAATAATTTTTTTCCTTTTTAATCCGTTTTCCAAAAATAAATACTTTTCATTTTCGAAAATAGATACTGTAATCCACTACCACTAATTCTACTACTTTTTCTACTACTCTCTTTTATTTTATCATTTATTTCTTTCTTACTTTTCCAATTTTATATTCCCTCTGTTCCATAGTAATATAATCATTTTGTCATTTTGGTACGTTCCATAGTAATAGAGTCATTTCCCTTTTTAGTAAAAATCAACACATTTTTCCATATCTACTTTACTCTCTCTTACTTTTTTTCTCTTTTCATTTCTCTACCTTTTTCATTTTCCACTTTATTTCCCATTACTTAACTCACCTAACACAATTTTTCTTAATCTCCGTGCCGAAAAGAAATGTCTCTATTACTATGGAACGAAGGGAGTATTAAAGCTTGTGTTATTTCTAAAGTTAATCTATTTAGGAAACGGACGAATTGTTTAACATGGTACTCCCTCCGTCCCACAAAAGATGTCACACTTTCCTTTTTAGTTTGTCCCACAAAAGATGTCACATTTCCTCTTTTGGAAAAAGTTCCTTCTCACATCAATTATAAAATTATATCTCTCACCACTTAACACACAATTTGACTTATTTCAGATAAGTGAAATTTAATACAAATTTAATACAATTAATTACCAATAACAGAATTTTAATATCATCAAGATATTTATATAATAACTTTAAAATTAATTTTACCTATAAAAAAAATAACAATATTCAAAACAAAATAAAAATTAATATGGGAAACAAAGTCAAGTTAATATTAATACTCAAGGATGAGCACCATTTTTAATCTTTCTTAAAAAATAAAAATAATTAAAAAGTGGCCACGTTTTCCAATTTCCAAATACTCCCTCCGTCCCCTATTAGGAGTCACTCTTTGTAAACGTTGTCTCCTTGAGCTTGCATCCGAGTTCAGTCGAGGATGCTCCCAGCCCAAATGATATCCATGCATTGGATAGCAAGCACCATGTAGCACGTGACCAAGGTAATGCGGAGGATGTATTCCCCTCGAGTGGTCCCCTGTCCAGCTGGAAGGAGGTGCTCCTTGGTGCCAGCAAGACTTAATCAATTTGGATAAGGAGAAGAAAATATGTTTCTGTTATTCTATTTTGTTTGGTAGTGTATTAGGGTTTAGCCTATTAGGATTCTAGGTCATTCTGTGACCATGTATTTAAACAAGTTTTTGTAACATTGTTATCTAACGGGAAAATACTAGTTCACCTTTCTCAACCTAGCCTTTCTCTACAAGTTTTCATGGTATCATCGCAGTAGATCCTTGGACCTACTCCTGCCACTTGTCTCTTTCCCTAAAAATGGCTGATGGAAATACCTCTGAATTCTCTTTTGCCACTCTCACTCAACCACAAAATCAGCTTCAAATCACACCCCTATTTCCCCATTCTCACCCTATCTCCCTCAAACTCTCAGACGACAATTTTCTAATGTGGCGTCAACAAGTGCTGGCCACTGTTCGGGGCTATGGCCTAGAGCCCTTTCTTGATGGGTCAGTCTCAGTTCCTTCTCAGTTCGTGACTGCTGATGCTACTTCTACCTCCGTGCAGCCTAATCCGGCCTTCCTCGCTTGGCACAGGCAAGATCAACTCCTCTCCTCCTGGCTTCTAGCTTCTCTATCAGAAAGCTCAATGGTTCTTGTTGTTGGCCTCACCACCAGCAAAGATATCTGGAATGCTCTCTCTACTCGCTACGCCAGCCAAAGCAAAGCCAAAGTCATGCAGTACAAGCTGCTCCTTCAGACATTCAAAAAGAACTCTCTTCCTATGTGCGCGACTATCTCGGCAAAATAAAATCCTACTGTGATTTTTTGGGATCTGCCGGCTGCCACATTCTTGATGAGGACCAGATCCTCCACATTCTCTCGGGTTTGGGACCTGAGTATGACCCAGTCATGGTCACCATTTCCTCTAGTGCTGATCGTTGGACGGTTCCTGATGTTGCTGCTCTTCTACTCAGCTTCGAAACGCGGCTGGAGTCCTCTCACAATCCACCTATTAATGTTGATGGCTCCCAGCCTGCTGCTAACTTCGTTCACTCTACTGACCAGCGCCGAGATGTCTCCACCCGTGGGGGTCGAGGTTTTTCCAACCGTGGTGGTCCTTTTCGTGGTCGTGGTGGTCGCAGCGGCCGTGGAGGCAAGCTCGTTTGCCAACTCTGTCAAAAACCCGGCCACTCTGCAGATCGCTGCTGGCACCGTTTTGATCAAAGCTATGGGCAAGCACCTCCACTCCGTTCTCTAACTCCTGCTCATCCACAGCCTACTGCCAACTTCGCCCAGGGACGAGGCCTTCTCCCATCTCCTTCTGTCCAGCCCCAATCAGAGTTCAACTTTGATGTAGCCTCTTCCTCTTCTTGGTATCCGGACTCAGGGGCTACACATCATGTCTCTAATGATCTAGCCAATCTCAACTCTGGCTCTGAATATGTTGGTGGTAAGTCCTTGCAACTTGGTGACGGGAAGAGTGTTCCAATCACTCATGTTGGCACTTCTCATTTCCATTCCTCCTCTTATCCTTCTCGTTCATTATTCCTCAATAATTTGCTGCTTGTTCCTCAAATTACCAAGAATCTGATGAGTGTCTCTCAATTTGCTCTTGATAATGGAGTTTTCTTTGAGTTTCATCCTACCTTTTGCCTTGTTAAGGATCAGGTCAGCAAGGTTCCAATCCTCAAGGGCATCCTTGATCGGGGACTATACAAGTTCATCCTCCACAAAAGCACTCTCAACACATCTTCCAAATCTTCCACTCCATGTTTCTCAAATTCAATCAATAGCAGATCCTGCTCAGTTGCTGCTCTTACTCCTTTGCCAGAAGTGGTTCCTGATGCCCCTGCTCCTTCTGCTCTACATATAGCCACACCCTCTGCTGCTCTTAGCTTAGAATTATGGCATAAAAGACTTGGTCACTGTACTCTTGATGTAGTCTCCAAAGCTTTGCAAAGCTGTAATATTCCCTTCATTTCAGTGAAATCAAAAGTTTTATGCAGTCCATGTTGTGTTTCCAAGAGTCATCACTTGCCTTATTTTCCTTCTAACACTGAATATTCTGCCCCTCTACAACTCATTCATAGTGATTTATGGGGTCCTTCCCCTGTAACTTCAAGGAATGGATTTAAGTACTATGTTACCTTCATTGACCACTTTAGTAGATTCACTTGGCTGTATCTTTTGAAAACCAAGGCTGAGGTTCATTCCGTCTTTAAACATTTTAAAGCCCTTGTAGAGAATCAACTCAATCTCAAAATAAAAATTTTGCAGAGTGATTGGGGAGGGGAATATCGAAGCTTAACCAAATTCCTTCATGATGAGGGTATCCAACACAGACTCTCTTGTCCATACACCCCGCAACAGAATGGACTTGCTGAACGCAAGCATAGACACTTAGTCGAAACCGGCTTATCTCTTCTAGCTCAAGCTCATCTCCCATCTGATTTTTGGGATGATGCTTTTGTTACTGCCTATCATATCATCAATACCCTTCCCACCAAGACTTTGCTCCATATCTCACCTTTTGAAAAGTTGTTTCATTCTAAGCCTAATTATCATAAATTAAGGGTGTTTGGTTGTCTGTGTTTTCCCTATCTCAGACCATATAATCAAAACAAATTGCAATATAGATCTACTCCTTCCACTTTTCTAGGATACAACTCCTCTCATAACGGATATAAGATCCTTTTGCCTTCTGGAAAAACCATTATTACCAGAGATGTTTTGTTTGAGGAATCATCATTTCCTTATCATAACATTTCCACCGTTTCACCCTCTCCTCTTTCTCCCAATCATTCATGTCATGCTCCTTCCATTCCTCTATGCTCTTCCTCTCCAAATCCTACCTCATATTCCCCTGCTCCAGCTGTTCCTGCACCACAGTACAATAACCCATCATCTATCCCTCCCATGACTCCTACTATCATTCCTGTGTCATCTCCTCATACTGTTCCAGCCATTCCTACAGCACCACAGTCCAATGACTCCTCATGTATACCTTCTCTCACTCCTATTATCACTCCTGTGTTATCTCCTCATGCTCATGACTCCAGCTCATCATCTAATCCACCAACCCCTCCTGCTCAAACTCACCATATGGTAACAAGGAGCAAATCAGGAATTGTCAAGCCCAAAATTCTCACTGTCCTTCTTGTTTATTCTCTTCCAAAATCTGTCAATCATGCCCTGCTAATTCCTGTTTGGAGACAAGCTATGATGGCAAAATTCTTAGCCTTATTGAGGAATCATACTTGGACCTTGACTGTCTTACCACCCGGTAAAAATCTAGTTGGTTGCACTTGGATCTTCAAGTTAAAAAAACATGCTGATGGCAGCATAGCAAGGTACAAGGCTCGATTAGTAGCTCAAGGGTTCTCTCAAGAACCGGGATTCGATTTCTCTGAAACTTTCAGCCCGGTGGTCAAACCAAACACTATCAGATTGATCTTATCTCTTGCTGTCTCCTCCTCTTGGAAGATCACACATCTCGACGTGAACAATGCTTTCTTGCATGGTAGCATAGATAAAGAAATATACATGCAGCAGCCTATCGGTTTTGAACAAGGGGGGCCTCATCTTGTCTGCAAACTGAACAAAGCCATTTATGGCTTGAAACAAGCATCCAGATCTTGGTTCTTAACTGTGCAGGCAGCTCTTATCTCTCTTGGTTTCTGTCAATCCAAGGCTGACACTTCTCTATTCTACAGGATCACCAAGTCTGATGTTACTTATCTTCTAATTTATGTAGACGATATGTTGATAACAGGCAGCTCCTCTTCTATCATTGATGATATTATTTCCAAATTGAGTGCAAAATTCTCACTCAAGAATCTAGGGGAAGTGAAATGTTTCTTGGGAGTCGAAGTCACTCCAACATCAAATGGTCTTCATCTTAATCAAGCAGGATACATTAAAGAATTACTTCAAAAGGTGAAAATGCAAGAAGCAAATGGTTGTCCAACTCCCATGATCTCAAGCTCCAAGCTCTCCAAGACTGATGGAAGTCCATTCTCAGATGGAAAGTTATATCGAAGCACTGTTGGTGCACTCCAGTATGCAACAATTACAAGGCCGGATATTTCTTTCAGTGTGAACAAAGTAAGCCAATATATGGCTTGTCCGCTAGATGAGCATTGGAAAGCTGTCAAACGGATTCTCAGGTACTTAGCAGGATCACCAGATTATGGTTTGCATATCCTCAGCTCGAATCGAAATTTAGTTGGTTTTTCGGATTCGGATTGGGCTGCCGACATGAATGACAGGCGATCAACTACCGGATATTGTGTGTATTTTGGCAGCAATCTCATCTCTTGGTGTTCTAAGAAGCAATCGATGGTCTCTAGATCTAGCACCGAAGCTGAATACCGAAGCTTAGCTCATGTTGTTTCTGAGATATCATGGATATTGTCTCTTCTTGGTGAGTTGCAGATTAAATGTTCAAATGTTCCCACTGTTTGGGTTGATAATTTGAGCACCATCTCGCTTGCAAGCAATCCCGTGCTTCATGCTCGCACAAAGCACATTGAGCTCGATATTCATTTTGTCCGGGACAAGGTACAAGCCAAGGTCGTAGAGCTCCGGCATGTGCCTTCTATTGATCAAATTGCTGATATTTTAACAAAGCCATTGGGTAACCAATTCTTCTCGAGATTGAGAAACAAACTGGGAGTTACTTCTCTATCCTCGCTCGAATTGAGGGGAAGTGTAAACGTTGTCTCCTTGAGCTTGCATCCGAGTTCAGTCGAGGATGCTCCCAGCCCAAATGATATCCATGCATTGGATAGCAAGCACCATGTAGCACGTGACCAAGGTAATGCGGAGGATGTATTCCCCTCGAGCGGTCCCCTGTCCAGCTGGAAGGAGGTGCTCCTTGGTGCCAGCAAGACTAAATCAATTTGGATAAGGAGAAGAAAATATGTTTCTGTTATTCTATTTTGTTTGGTAGTGTATTAGGGTTTAGCCTATTAGGATTCTAGGTCCTTCTGTGACCATGTATTTAAACAAGTTTTTGTAACATTGTTATCTAACGGGAAAAATACTAGTTCACCTTTCTCAACCTAGCCTTTCTCTACAAGTTTTCACTCTTTGACCGGATACGGGTTTTAAGAAATGTAAAGAAAAATTGGTTGAAAAAGTTAGTGGAATGTGAGACCCATTTTTTTATATTGGTTTTATAATAAAATGTGAGTGAATTGAGTTAGTGGAATGTGGGACCTACTTACTATTTATGGTAAAAATGAAGTGTGGCTCTTAATTGGGGACGGACTGAAATGGAAAAGTGTAACTCTTAATGGGGGACGGAGGAAGTATGTATTTAATCTATTGTTGTTAATATTAATACTCAAGGATAATACTCTCTCTATCGTCTAAAAATAGATTTCATTCCTTTTTTGTCCGTCCTCTGAAAATAGATACATTCATTTTCAGGAAATGAATCTCTCTATGGCGAGAATCATTTTCCATGAACTCATTTTTTTTTCTCTATCTTTTTTACTTTACTAATTTTATATTAAAATTCGTACCGTTTTAAATTTTTTTATTTTTAAGGGACGGAGGGAGTATATTCCAAAAAATTGATATTTATAAGAAAAAATAAATTAAAGTGTCCAAATTTTATTAATATTTTTAGATATACAGCCCGTATTATGGTTGTTTAACATTACTTATTTTCTAAAATTCGACGTCAACAAATGCTGACGGATGGAGCATCAATAACAAACATAATTCTATTTCTAAAATTAGCAAAATACAGTGGACTTTCCATCTAATCATCATTTTAAGCCCATCCATATATGTTAATTACATGGCCAATCAATCCTATTTCTAAAAATGACACGATATTTTGAGTGGACTTTCTAACGAAATTATTATTCTTTCTCATCAAATTATTATTTAAAGGCATTTCGGAAACCCTTTCTCCATACAAACCAAAAATGGTTGCTCTCTCACATTTGTTGGCTGTGATACTCTCCGCCTCCATCTTCCTCTTCTTCCTCAACAGATGGCGCCGCAGCAGCTCCCCGAAGCCCCAGGGAAGGCTGCCGCCTTCTCCCCCAAGGCTCCCGCTCCTCGGAAACCTCCACCAGCTGGGCTCAGCCTTCCACAAATCCATCCAGTCACTCTCCCTCCGCTACGGCCCCCTCATGCTGCTCCATTTCGGCAAGGTTCCCGTCCTCATCGCCTCCTCGGCTGAGGCGGCGCGTGAGATCATGAAACACCAGGACCTGATCTTCTCAAACCGGCCCAAACTCAGCATCGCGAGCCGGCTGTTCTACAACAACCGGGACGTGGCGTTTGCGCCGTATGGAGAGTATTGGCGGCAAAACCGCAGCATATGCGTGCTTCATCTGCTGAGCAGCAAAAGGGTTCAGTCCTATCGCCACGTGAGGGAGGAAGAGACATCCCTCATGGTGGAGAAAATCAGAGAATTGGGTGCTTCTTCAAAGCCCGTGAACATGAACGCCCTCATTCAGTCTCTGACGAATGATGTGATTAGTAGGGTGGCGATGGGGAAGAAGTATGGTTTGGGAAGTGATACCAGGGAGATTTATCATGAGTTTGGGCTGCTGTTGTCGATTGTACCTTTGTGGGAGTACATTCCATGCTTGAGTTGGACTAGAAGGTTTGATGGTTTGGATAAGAGAGTAGAAAGAGTGGCTGAGGAGATGGATAAGTTTCTGGAATCTGTGCTTCAAGAACATAGGGTTAGAGATAGGAGAGAGGGTGATGGTGGTGATCTGGATTTTGTGGACATATTGCTTGATTTTCAGAGAGAGAATGCAACTCGCAGCCCTATCGAAGATGACTCTATCAAAGGCATTGTTTTGGTATCAATACTTTTCTTTTACATTTCCATGCTTTCTTACTTTCTTATATATATATGATTAATCTTTCTATTGAAGGATATGTTTGCTGCTGGAACTGATACTTCATTCACAACGCTTGAGTGGGCGATGTCGGAGCTGATACGAAATCCAAAAGTTATGAAAACTTTGCAAAATGAAGTGAGAGAAGTAGCTGGAAGCAAGGAAGAGATTAATGAGCAAGACTTGGATAAAATGCCTTATCTGAAAGCAGTGTTGAAGGAGAATCTAAGGATGCATCCACCGGTTCCAGTGCTAAGCCCTCGTGAATTAGTTAAAGACACAAAAGTATTGGGCTATGACGTTGCATATGGTACGCGTGTGATGATTAATGTTGGGGCTATTTCAAAGGACCCGTCACTGTGGGAAAATGCTGAGGAATTTCGTCCGGAGAGGTTCCTTGAGACGAGCAAAGACTTTAGAGGTCTGCATTTTGAGTTTATTCCATTCGGGGCAGGTAGGAGGGGCTGCCCTGGTACTACATTCGCAGTGGCGGTGATTGAGCTTGCATTAGCCAAGTTGGTACACAAGTTTGACTTCACATTGCCTAATGGAGCAAAAATGGAGGAGTTAGATATGAGTGAATCTAATGCAATCATAGTTCATAAAAAGTCTCCTTTAATTGTTGTAGCTACTCCACATGTTTGTTAGGTAATGCAGTGCTAGTATTTTAAAAATTGGACTGCATCAATCGGTTAAACTATAAACTGATGTGTTGCCCCGTCTGATCTAGACATAAAGATTGCCTAATAATTGTACCATTACCCGAAAAAGTGGATTTGCAGTTGTATTGCATATGAAATTATTCCTTAATATCCATGCATTTTTGTGTATAATGCAATGCTACTATTACATGTTTCTTTTGAATGTTGCATGTATTACATATAAATAGAGAGATAATCAAAACAAGAATGCATTTAAATTCAGAATTATCTAGAATGCATTTAAATTCAGAAATGCAGTTCAAATGTTTACCCATAGGATTAGATGATCTAATGGTTAATAATTAACCAAAAACACGGAAAATCATAATTGAACAATTTTAGGTCATAATATAAAATTTGAGTTTAATGTCATGATCATTTTATGTCATGCTTTGTTAGCATGACCTAAAAATAAACTAACTATGACCTACAAATGCTCTTGGTATGATTTCGTTCTGCGTTTCTGTATTTAAATCTAGTTTTCATAGAGATTATATTAATGCATATATTCTTTACAATATATCCAAAATATACCGGACTAAAAAAATACTCCCCCTGTTTCATGTTAATTGAGTCGTTTTTCTATTTTTGGCAAAAAGTAATCATCTCTCTTATTTTATTCTCTCTTTTATATCTTTTACTTTAGTCTCTCTTACTTTATTCACCATCCACTTAACACACTAATCTTAATCTCCGTCAAGAAGTGCCTCTATTAACAAGTAACGGAGCAAGTGAAAAATTTAAGTTAAGTTGTCATTCATTGCGTTCTAAATTGTTACTGTAATTTAGTAGCATTAATCAAACATAGAAACGATAATAATAGTGTATGGTGGATCAACTACTTGTGGTTTGGATATCGCGACTAAATACAAAGACTCGAAATCCAAAATAAACATTTATAACAAATTGAGCTCTGTTTTTTAGTGTTGTAAGTACATAATATAGATATATAATAAAAACACAATAATTATACAATGAATAAAAAACACTTGTTTGCAGTTACTAAATAGCACGTGGAGTGGCGAATACAATCAACGGATTGTTAACCCACTAGTTTCATTCATATCCAACCCCTTCTCATTCAATCCATAGGGCAATCCGAAGTCGAACTTGTGCACCAACTTGGCAATAGCAAGCTCAACAATAGCCACTGCAAAAGTAATCCCGGGGCAGCCCCTCCGGCCACTCCAAACGGGATCAACCCGAAATGCATACCTTTGTTGTTAAAGAAGGAAATAATCAATTTGAAGAGGAAATCACCAATTCCCAAAATTAGGGGATTGATATAGAATAAATTATTCCCTTACCATGTACCCCCACTACAAATGAAACCTTTTCCTTTTTGGGTTGTCCCACTAAAAATGAAACATTTCCTAAAATTAAAAAAACCTCATCTCTACTTTTTCCCTCTCTTGTTCTATTCTCTCTACACTCAACTCACAAACCAACACTACATAAAATCTCATGCCGAAAAGCAAACGTTTCATATTTATTGGAACGGAGGGAGTACATGATTAATTCACCCTATATAAAGGGCTCCTATAAACGTAATGACAAAACACATTACACCAAAAAACTCTCTTCTTGGCCATTTAACATGGCATCAGAGCCAACGATTCTGAGAGCACAGAACAGAATCACCATCGCTCATAAAACCCTTTCTCGAACATCTTGACCAAGAACCTGCGAGAAAAAGCTATGTCAGAAAATGAAAAAATCATCGGTGGCCAGAACACATCCGAAGCGGATGAGTTTGCACGCCTCTTCTCAAACTACATGCGTAGAAGCCTTTTGCAAAACCAACCACCAGAAATTCATGAAACCAAACCAGAAAAAGCCCCGTACAAAACCGATTCTCAGCCCTTGACAGAAGGGTTTAAACTCGACGGAGAGAATTTATCCGTTGTGGTCCATCCTGATGCACAACGCAATCAGCGGGCGGGGGATGGTATCTCACATCACCGGAGTTCCAACCCCACCGTCGAGTATAGATCCAACGTTTACACAGTGGTAGGAAGCCGATCACTGTGTATTCACGTGGCTAGTCCAGAACATCGAGACCAAGCTAGTCAACCGAGTTGCCCAATAACCAACTGCGAAACACATATGGGACAGCCTAGCTGTAACATATAAAAGCGGCGGAGGAAGTGTGGAATGATCTCAATGAGATTTGGACGGCAAGTGACCTGAAAAAGACCAAAGCGAATGAAGGACCTAGAGGATCTTCGTGTCTACAATGAGGAAACAGAACAAGATCGACTCTATCAATTCCTTACTACACTGGATGATAAGTAGTATCAATTAAAGATAGAGCCACTTCCCTCCCCTAAACAGGCGTACAACATAGTGAAGCGAGAAGATATCCGTGCGGGAATTCTCACCTCAGAGGTGAAATCCCCAGGAGATGGGATTGGAGCAGGGCTGTTCACAGCAAGAGACAGAGGACGACCAAGCCACTCCAGCGCTCTTCGCGGCGGCGGCGGCAACGGAGGTTGGAATCAACGGCGCCCCGAAGACCGACGAACAGAGGAAGACAGATCGAAGCTGGTGTGCTCGAACTGTGGAAAACGAAGACACACCAAAGATCAATGCTTTGAGTTGGTGGGGTATCCGTACTGGTGGGAGTCGAAGCACAAATCGGTGCCCAACCGTCCGCCGTGGAACAAGGGCCACGCCGCCACGGCTGTAGGAACGGATGGAGGGCTAGTAACCGTCGTCGCCACCGAGGGCAACCGGGAATTGGTCGCATACGCCCGGGGCAACGAGCAGCCGGCGGTCGGCGCACCACCTAAGGTGGCCGGAGCGGCACAATTCGCCGCCGGAACCACCATGCCAGAAACGGATAAAGTGAACGAAGGAGCAGCGGCGGGAGGTAAACGAGGATTAGGTTTAGGATTTTCTCGTTTTATACCTACTCCTCCAAATCCTACTTATTTCAATTATTTACCCCATTGTGAGAATATTCCACATTCTGCCCCACAGACTTATAAATATTACAGGGGGAACCCAGATACTTTGGAAAATTCAGAAAATTCCCCAATTGAATGTAAAAATCGTTTCCAAGTCCTACAAAATTTTGGAACAGCCTATGTCGTATCTCCAGAGTCTGAAAAAAATAATAGGTGAATTTTTTATTGTGGGGCAACGGGTACCATGACGTATGATGAATCAGATATAACCAAACCCCATAAACCTCGCTTGTCGCATATCAAAACTATTAGTGGGGAATTTACAGTTGTTAAAGGGGTGGGGGACTGTGAAAATTTCTCCACATTAGAATTATCAAATTGTTTGCATGTTCCGTCGCTTTCTCACAAGTTGCTATCAATTAGTCATGTGACTCAAGAGTTGAAATGTACATTGCTAATGCAGCCGAATTTTTGTCTGTTACAAGATATCAGTACATGAGAGATTATTGGGCGTGGCACTGAAAACGACGGGCTGTACTATGTGGATGAGATAGCTCAAAAAGGGGCTGCCATGCTAACTCATGGGACTGTCGATAGGGAAGCTTGGCTTTGGCACCGCCGTTTAGGTCATCCATCTCCGGGTTATTTACAAATATTATTTCCTAATATTATTCCAAAATCTAGCATGTACTGTGAGACTTGTGTTTTTGCTAAAAGCCATCGAAATTCTTATCATTTGAGTGATTCTCGTGTTGAAACCTTATTTGCCTTAGTACATTCTGATTTGTGGGGGCCCGCACCTGTAACTGGGGTGCAAGGTTTTAAATACTTTCTCATTTTCGTAGATGATTGTTCTCGTATGACTTGGGTCTATTTTATGAAGTGTAAGTCTGAAGTTTTTGATCACTTTGTCCATTTTTATAGCCTTGTCCAAACCCAATTCCAGAAACCCATCCGAATACTTCATTCAGACAATGGAAGTGAATTTGTCAATTATAAAATGAAACAATTTGTCCTTGAAAAATGAATGACACATCAAACAACTTGTGCCCATACCCCATAACAAAACGGAGTAGCAGAAAGAAAAAACAGAATTTTATTAGAAATGACTCGTGCTATTCTCATTGAATCACAAGTACCAAAAAGATTATGGCCCGAAGCCTTCGCCACTTCCGCTTACCTTCTGAATTGATTACCCACCCATGCACTAAAATTCCAAACCCCTCTTGATGCCCTTGCCTTACATACCAATATCCCACAACATTTTTCCCTAAAACCTCGTGTTTTTGGTTGTTCTGTCTTTGTTCATATACCCAAACATGAAAGGACAAAATTGTCCCCTTGTGCTATTAAATGTGTCTTTGTAGGTTATGGGGTGAACTAGAAAGGGTATAGGTGCTTTGATCCTAAAACCAATCGCATGTACACAACAATGAGTTGTGATTTCCTCGAGTCTGAATATTTCTATGCCCACCTTAGCGGTCCGGGCGAGAGTGAGAATGATATTAGGAGTAATGTTAGTGACCCACTAAGCTGGGTGTCAATGCCAAGTGCCCCCGAAGCGGACCTACCAGAGGAAGCAGTACGCAATTCCGCTGAGCAAGTCTCTAATATAGTGTTACTTCTCCGCTTCTGATATCTGATGTAAGTCCTCCTTCCCTTGTGAATAACACTATAGAACCTAATATTGACGGTGGAAGCCAGGAAACAGGTGATGTTCCTACGGTTGAAGTAGAAGGGGTCGATCCCGATACTGGAGGGTATACATTAGCCTCGAGGACGAACATGGGAGTTCCACCAAAGAGATATACTCCGGAGAGAATCAAGCGGAAGGCCCGATATTCCGTTGCGAATTTGGTGAAAGGCCATCTGACAGAAATGGTACAGGCATTTGAGGAAGCACTCTATGATGAGGAAGAGACTCCACACTCGGCGGATGAGGCTACGTAACACAAGCATTGGAGATAAGCTATGAAAAAGAAAATTGATGCTCTACTCCGAAATCAGACATGGGAAAAATGTGTGCTACCTGAAGGAAAGAAGCCAGTTGGATGCAGATGGGTCTTCACTATCAAAAGGAGACTTGATGGATCGATTGAGCGATATAAAGCTCAACTTGTGGCACAAGGATATACCCAGACATATGGGGTAGACTACGCAGAGACCTTCTCACCAGTTGCCAAGATGGATACTATTCGAGTACTTCTATCAATCGCAGCTAACCGAGACTGGCCATTATATCAGTTCGATGTCACAAATGCATTCCTTCATGGTGAATTGAAAAGGGAGATATAAATGGAAGCGCCGCCTAGTTTCTCAAGTGACTTCAAGATAGGCGAATGGTGTAGACTGAAGAAGACTCTGTATGGACATAAGATCTCCAAGAGTCTTGTTTGGAAGATTTTCTGACGCAATGAAGAGTTATGAGTATAAACAAAGTAACTCAGATCACACTTTGTTCTTGAAGAAGAGTGGGGGAAAGACTACTTGTTTGATAGTGTACGTCGACGACATGATCATTACAGATGATGATGTTAAACGCACGAGGTGAACTTTTCTATCCGTAATATGTGGATGAAAATATGAAAATGTGAATCTATGTTTGTTGCTTATGTAAATGGTGTTGTCTTGCCATAAATGATTTGTTTTATGCCTATCTGTTTGGTTGGAACGTAAGAATCGAATTCGGGTCCGAGTGAGGGTGGTGTCCCTACTCGGATTAGTGTACAGGTGACCGTTGGAAGGTGGCCACCTTCCACGGCACAAAGATGATATAATGGAGGCCGTGGGAGGTGGCCACCTCCCCGGCTGGAGAAAAAGGTAGGTGACCGTGGGAGAGCACCATCTCCACGGCACTTGGTGTTCAGATATGGCAAAAGAAAGAAAGAACTTAGACTGATCAGTCGAACTTTAGCTCACAAAGAATTTAGTAATCTCGGGCCTTTTAAGAGAAAACCCTCGAGTGTTACTGTGATGGCATGACAATATTTTCATTTTATGTATGTATATTTCGGCAATGTGTTCACTGAGTATTTTTATACTCAGCCCTGCATATATTTCTAAATGTGCAGGTTGAGCAGTGACGGTGGGGAATGCTGAGCAGAGTTTATGATTTTCTTTATATTTTAAGTAGAGGCTCTCAGAGGTGCATGTCTCCATACATGTGACCGTATTCATTCCGCTGCGTATTGTTCTTCTATACTCTGATAAATATTTATTGAAAAGATCTCCATTCGAGTCTTGTGATTAAAAGTTAATTTGAAGTTGTTTCTCCCTTTATTTCTAAGTGAATATTCGGTCATTATTATCCCCTTTCTGTTCCCCTCTTCTTATTTCTCACCCCTAGTCACGGGTTCCCGGCTTTGCTATCCTTAGCAAAGTGCGGGCGTGACACACCTTCCACTAAATTACTTATATCCACGAAATCACTATCTATCTTCAACAAAGTATAATATGATTAATCTTTCTCTTGCAGTTAATTGACTGAAAATAATAAAATTACTCACCTTCCATAAAATTACTCATCTCCATGCCTGTCGGACTACAATTCGCCATGGATTGACGATAACAGTTTTTTTAACTAGGAGATTGTTATGCATGATTTAAGAGAGACGAAGAAGATGATGATTTTGTAAAGATCTTATGTGAATTGAGGAGTGAGAAAAATAGGAAAATAACATGAACTTTGGACACAAAATAACCGCTGAGATTGTAGTTCCTAATCTGCCCTTTCACGCTGGAAACATAATTTTTTATAAATAATTCGCCTGCCACATGGCAGGCAATGGAGCCATTCGATCATAATATCTAACGGATGTTATTGATGGTATATTGTCATGTTATATTGCGTTGTCAGATTAGCATCTCCCGTTATATATATATATATATATATATATATATATATATATATATATAGAGTCCTATTATCCACAAATCCACTCTTAAAGACCGAATCATCGAACCCTACCAAATTAGGGCTTTTAGATCTAGTTTTTTATGGATAAGATACATAAATTTATAAATTATTTTCGCCTTCATCACGAGCCTATTTTAATTCATCTGAAGGTAAATAAGTTATACTAACATGTTACGAAGATTTAACTTCGTTCCAGAATATATTACTTCATTCTAGTAGGTTTTTACTTCATTCTAGTAGGTTTTTACTTCATTCCAGTAGGTTTTTACTTCATTCCAGTACGTAAATGTGGTTTCGCCGTCGCGTGTCGTTCTTTCTCTCTACAATATCTATCGCCAACGCCACGGCGCTAATATGGTTTAATAAACACATGGAATAATGTAATAATTTATTGGAATGAAGTATGTGCAGAAGCATTTGAAGTACAGAATGAAGTAATAAACCTATATAATGAAGTAAAATGGGCTAGTAATGAAGCAGAAAAAAATTTCACAGCAGCACATCTCATCAAAAGAACTAGATCTAATGGCCCAGATTTGGTCTTAGTTCGGTCTTTAAAATTGGTTCGACATTGATCACAACTCTCATATTTATATATACTCCTAAATGCCGTGAGTATATTGTCGTAAGGACATACATAATGTATACAAAATGTTTTCGGCATCTTTGCATGCATGAAGCCATACATATATATAGTTGATAAACGCCCCACCATGAAGGAGTGCGTCTATTCGCATATAGATATTAATCATGCATTAACCGGACACGAGACTGAAAAGATGTATTTGTTCATGAGTTGGCAGTTAACGTGTAACTACCTTTATTTATCCAAACTTACACTAATTGCCAACTCCTTCAATTAAACTTATATACTTTAATCGTTTAATGCTACACTTTCCATTCCATTATCCATAACTTACGGCACTTTAATATATATACATATACAATCAATTCATCTATGGTAAATATAATAAGGTAAGAGGGGAGGGTTATCAATACACCCGGATTCTAATTCTTTAATCGAAACCGATCCATCGCGGAATCATCTTTAATATTAGAATCGTTAACTTTTAATATTATGAACTTACTCTTTAATATTAAACCAATAGATACATAGGTCACACAAGAATATAAATATTCTTACATTCTCCCACTTGACCTTTGTATCGTCTTGATGGTTTTAGTTACTATAATACGCACTTTATATCAAGTTCATAAATCCTTTAAATACCATATAAAACTAGAACTAATCAGATCATGGCGGTCACACATCATTATGCGATATGATCCCTTCCAAGTATCACAAATCAATTCTAATTTTATATTGTCCTTTCATTGAGATGATCCTTTATTCTCAATATATCATATGTTATCTAAAACCATAATTTATACATACTACAATGATAACATATTTAATAAACAGAAACAAAACTTTAATTGAATTCCAAGTGTCTTACACCTTATGAGAACAATATAATTCGCGTAGCAAGGCGTTCTCTATAATACCCAAATGCTTTTCATGGCCAGTAAACATTTTGGGTGATAATCCTTTATTTAACAAATCCGCTTCAATTATATTAGTTCTTATATGGCCAATGGACACTTTATGTTTCTGTACTTCTTCATTTACCGATAAAATACTTCAACGTCATGCATATCACCTTTCAAGTACTTATCTTTCCTTTAGAAGAAGATTTCTGCGAAATTATCACAATAAAATCTCAGCGGCTTGGCTATAATGTTAACAGTTCCAAGTCCCGAGATTAAATTTCACAATCACTTTTCATGAACTTTGGCCTCAAAGCATGCCAAAATTCAATGTTCATAGTGGAAATAGCAATGACAAACTATTTTCCACTTTTCCATAATATTGCTCCCATGACTTAAAGGAACAAATAGCCAAACGTCAATTTTCTACCATTGACGCATCCGACATAGTCTGAATCTGAATATCCATTCACTTTTAAGTCATCGGATCCCCTTTACATAAGCATGTGCTCTTTGGTGCCTTGCAAATACCTGAGGACTTTCATTGCAGCTTTCCAGTGATCCTTTCGGGATTACTTTGATATCGACTCAACATATCAACAATAATGTAATATTCGGTCACCTACATGCATATAAAATTCTTTCCATTTCCTTATGCTCCAATTCACTTTTAGGACATTGTCCCCTTTCTAAATTAGAGCTATCTTTAAAGAGCAATTTTCCAGTCTATCTCTCCAAAATTTTATTGATATATCCTTTATGATACAAATTCAATAATCCTTATGATAAACTCAAAATATTTCTATTTCGATCACATAAGATGTCTCACTGATATCATTCATTTCAAAATCCTTATGCTCCAATTCACGTTTAGGACATTTCATTTTACTGAACTTGTCTCCCTTCTGAATTGGAGCAATCCTTATAGAGAGATACTATTTATTAACATCATGTAACATACCCATGTCATTTGCAACAAGTAAAATATCATCAACATATAGGACTTACTTTATAAACTTGCTCCCACTGATTTTTATATAGATACTTCGATCAATAATGATCTCTAAAATACCATTCACAGGAAGCTTGTTTTAGTCCATATATTGACTTACTCAGCTTACATACTAATTTTTCTTGTTATGTGGTCAAGAATCCTTCAGGTTTGTCCATATACACTTTCTCTACCATTTCTCCATTCAGAAAGATGGTTTTTACATCCATTTGGTGAAGCTCGTGATCATAATGAGTCACTAAAGCCAAAATAATTCTTTAAAGAACAGTCACTTTTCATGGCTCGTTGGAATGAGTAAATATTTATCACGGCTTATGTCACATTCACTATTAATAGTGTAAACCACAGTAATTTGAAACGACATATTTTCTTTTCCTTACTGATCGTTTCAATTTTTATTGTGGTTCACTATTCTCTTCTAGAATTGTGACAAGTTCATCTACTTCATTTTCAATTAGTGGGTTTTACACATCATCATGTTGTTCTATTATGTCTTTTGATAGTGATGCAATAGGAACAACAGCCTTAGGTGCAACAACATGTGGATGAACCATATCATGGACTTCATGAACATCCACCTTTCACCACTCCCACTGTTTTCACCATTTTCAATGAACCTAGCATTTCCCGTTTAAAATATTCTCGTACTATGGTTAGAACAATAAAGTGTATACTTCTTTGATTTTTCCGAATAGCCAATATAAAATTCACTGACAATTCTTAAATCAAAATCTTTTCATGTGGACTATATATAACATTATTTATGCTCGACAACACCAAATACGAATATGCCTTAAGTTAGGTTTCCTTTCCGTCCACAGTTCAAAAGGAGTTTTAGGAACTGTCTTACTGGGAACCTAATTAAGCATATACATCGTAGTCTTTAAAGCATAAATCCACAATGAAAAGGGTAAAGTATAACAACTTAACATATTTCTAACCATTTTCATTAATGTACTATTCCACATTTCTATTACTCCATCCTGTAGCGGAGTATTAAGCATTACATACCATGCACAAATGCCTCTACTTCGAGAAACATTACAAATGGACATGGATATTATCCATAAAATTGAAATAAAAACTCAACATCTTTATCCAACCTCACAATTTTAACTTTTCTATCTAACTGTCATTCCACCATGTCAATGAATACCTTTAGGACATTCAATGACTTAGATCATTCATACAATAGACATTTATTCCATAACGTGAGTAATCGTCGATAAAGATGATAAAGTATTTCTCACCAACCAAAGAAGGAGTATCAAAAGGACCGAGTATATCAGTATGTATTAACTTAATAAGTTGAGTGCTTCTCGTGGCTGACTTCTTTATAATGTGTTTAGTTTGCTTCTCTTTAATGCAATCTATACACATAATTAGGACACTAAAATTCCAATTTTGAGGAAAACTTTCATACTTTACCAACCTCATAATACTTTCTTTGGAAATATGACCTTATCTTTAATTCCACAAGAACGTTAAACTTTTACTTGACTAAAGACGCTTAACGCCTCGACTTTCAATATTAAATAAGGATTCAGAAAACTTTGCATCAAGATTGTATCTATTAAGTGAATCAAATAATGTACCATTATCATAATAATAATCATATCGGCACGACAAGGATACACCATATGCAATCTTGATATTTAAACTTAAGCTATCCAATCTACTTATAAAAACAAGAACTATACCACATCAGGCACATACAGATATTCTTTAAGATCTACATGGCATCCGATGTCTAAGATAGATCCGTAAGTCTTAATGCCTTCGTTCAATGCTTTCATCATGTTTTCCATGAACAAATATTGTTCAACTCCATTTATAGATTGGATCGAACTGAATCCATGTTTAATATGAGACATATGAGTTGTAGCACCAAAAACTAACCTCTAAGTATTACTAGGCTCTACGATAAGATTTAATTTAAAGTAAACAAAACCGTTATGTTCAACTCTCTTATCGAATCAAGCCTTCCTTTTAGGAAAATCTTTCCTGAAGTGTTCTATTTTCTTGCAAATGAAACACTTCTTTTCCTTATGGATATACTTTTCTGGACCTTTCAGAAAAGATTTATCCTTCCTTTTGTCCTACTTACTTAGTTTTCCTTTTACTGGTGCTTATACCTCCAAAACCTATGAGATTCGCAACTTGATAATTTATCTTCTTTAATCTCCCTTCTTTTTAAACCAACATAGCCTTTAATTATTTAAATGTCCCATTCATCTTAAATGGTGTTATAATTCACCTGGAACTGACTAAATTTAACATGCCGAGAGTTTATGATAAATTTTGACTATCAATTGCTCATGAACCTCCGTTCTCAAGGTCGTTAACTTTACTGTCTGCCAAGTTTGACATGTTTGTCACATGATCGTGAATCGGCTGAGACCAGTCAAACTTCTTTGTAGTAAGCCCATTCATTATGCTTCTACATTTGACTTAATAGCCAAACCCGATCGTGAGCGCTCTTTAATTTTGTTAATAAATTCCCTTACTTTATCTGTCATGGGCAAAGATGACCTCAAATTTTCTGCCATCGTCATTCTCATAAGGCTCAACCTGTTTGATCACACCAGAGTCTCACATTGAGATTTTCAGTTATAGAGTGACATCTATAATGGTTGAGGATTCCTCTTCCGTTAGTATGACTTGGTCCAATATTTTTCACCCAGCGTAAGCCGGATCTATTTGATCCATTCTCTATAATTTTGCCCATTAATTTAATGACAGAGTAAGCATATGCATACAAATTTTATAAAACTGCAATATTTATACATGCTTATCTATACGTGCTTGAGTTCTTTAACACAGATTCATAAACAGTAATAAAACTTTAAATAACATGCATTCAAGTAACCTTTGGGTAATACTTAAGCACATGTACTTTCAGCGATGCTAAATATATACTTTAACAATTAATCAAACTAAACATATATCAAATAAGCATGTTTCCTTTGGGTGTACATACTAAATGACACATGAATAAATGATTAATCCTTTTCGTATTTATTAACTATATACAATGATCCACCTTTGGGTGATCTCTCAGTATATAGATAATAAAAAAAAAATTGATCAATCAAACTCTTATGTCATTTATAGCATCTCTATAATCATGATCAATTAATTAACATTTATCATTTTCAATAAATAAATGCAATATAACAAGACCACTTTGGTGATAAACAAGTTATATATTATTTAAATATTGAAATCTTTAATGGATAGAATATCCTAATATTGTTTTAACATTTCATAAATCAATTACCCAACACAAAAGCGGAAGCATATTAACCAAAATCGAAAAATCCAAGACCATTCAAATTTCGATTTTGAAATCATATAAATGGTGAATTAACCAAATCTAGATTGGCTCTGATACCAACTGTTAGCCATATCTCTATGCTTTAATGATTTCGATAATGAAATCTAATTCTAGATTTGAATTAATTCAACCATAGCATTTATAATATAAGTGGGATAAAATCACCAACCTCCATCCATGCTTTCTTCATTTGATGTAGAGGTTGAATCCACCAATTGATGTTAGTCCTCTCATTGACTGGATCCTCCATAATTGATGTTATCCCCTCTTTGACCTCAAGTCTTTAATAATTCTTTTGATGGATAAAGAATCAAAATTTTAATGTATATATATATTTATATATACTCCTAAATGCCGTGAGTATATTGTCGTAAGGACATATATAATGTATACAAAATGTTTGCGGCATCTTTGCATGCATGAAGCCATACATATATATAGTTGATAAACGCCCCACCATGAAGGAGTGCATCTATTCGCATATACATATTAATCATGCATTAACCGGACACGAGACTGAAAAGATGTATTTGTTCATGAGTTGGCAGTTAACGTGTAACTACCTTTATTTATCCAAACTTACACTAATTGCCAACTCCTTCAATTCAACTTATATACTTTAATCGTTTAATGCTACACTTTCCATTCCATTATCCATAACTTACGGCACTTTAATATATATACATATACAATCAATTCATCTATGGTAAATATAATAAGGTAAGAGGGGAGGGTTATCAATACACCCGGATTCTAATTCTTTAATCGAAACCGATCTATCACGGAATCATCCTTAATATTAGAATCGTTAACTTTTAATATTATGAACTTACTCTTTAATATTAAACCAATAGATACATAGGTCACACAAGAATATAAATATTCTTACAGTTTTTCCCATAGGCACGGATCCCTAGCAATTGCCCATGCATTGATCAGTGCGCTCGTGCTAGATGCAACGTCATAACCTAGTACTTTTGTGTCGTGAGTTGATTCTCGAGGGATTAGTAATGGGACTGGTAAATGCAGCCTTAGACTCTCCTTGATCACTACTTTTAGGTAGGACATTTTTTCTCTGTCTTCCTCTTCTATTATCCCCTTGCTTTCGACAACCTTTCTTACTTCGTTTTGCAGAGTTTTCATGGTTCTTGGATTCCGTATCAGCTCCACCATTGTCCACTCTACAGTTGTTGCTGATGTATTGGTTCCAGCAACAAACATGTTCTGTAATAATCAAGAATAAAAAAGCAATCGATGTTTTAGAGAAACAGGCCAATAAGCGAACCGACAAGACTATTGGTTAGTGGTTCAATCGATCGGACCTATGGCAACTAGTTGACAATTGACATGGTAAGTTGTGTGCCATAGATATATAAAGTAAATAAATTATATAAATACTACTTAATGATGTAACACACAAATAAAAAGGTGGAAAATTTATACCAAGATAAGAGCTTTGATAGCATCATCTTCAACAGGGGAGCTATGTTGATTGTCTTTTTGAACTTTCAGTAATATGTCCACAAATAAAACCCTCCATCATCGATGTCCTCTCTCTCCTCTCTATCTCTGTGTTCTTGAATCACTATCTCCAAAACCTCATTAAACGCTTTAGTAACTATGTCGATTCTTCGATCCAACCAATCGAACCGTCTAGTCCAATTCAGCCATGGTATGTACTCCCATAGAGGAGACACGCCTATCAATTCCTCAAACTCCGCTAAAAGTTCACTGGAATTTCTTCCTCCGACGTGCTTCTTCCCCAACGCTACCCTTTATGCAAACAGTATCAAACTTAGAAAAAAATATTACTCGCAACTCAACTATTTATACAAGTTTGAAATTAGAAAAGCCATAAATAAATATGGGTTGTTTCTATGGAACTAAATAAAAAGAAAATATAACTTATTTCTATGGAACGGAGGGGTATTAACTAATAGAGCTTAAGCCCTTATAAGACCCATTACCAGAGGCTTAAGTTCTATCAAATTTTAAAACAATAAATTATTTTATAAAAGACTCTAAATAAGTGCTATACTATAAAGTTATGTTATTTTGGAAAAACTATTTAGAAGACATAGCCCGTACTAAAACTATATTTAAATATTTTTATCTACATCCGCCCCTACCTGCAGATTATATCATTTGTCAATGACATCAACACGTTGCTCAAGTTGACAACCGCCAATGAAGATCCGAGCCGCGTGATCTTCTCGACCATGAGCGACGTCTCCTTCTCTCTGAGGCGGCGGTAGGACTAAACCCTCTTGGTGCTGAGCAGCTGGAGCACGCAGATGCTGAGGGAGCAAACTCCACGTCTTTATTGTTGTAGAGGAGTCTTCCCGGGATGCTTAACCTGGGCCGGTTCGAGAAGGCGTGGTCCTGTATTTTCATGATCTCACATGCTACCTCGGCCGAGGAAGCAACGATGATGGGCACCCGCCAGAAATGGAGGAGCATGAGCGGGCCGTAGTGGTGGGAGAATGAGTGGAGCGCTCTGTGGGGGAATGAGCCCATCTGGTGGAGGTTTCCAAGCACCAGAAGCATGGGCCGGCACGGCTGTGGGTTTCTACGTGATGTTGGAGCGTGATAGCGGCACCATATGCGGAGGAAGAAGAGGAAGAGAGGTATGGGGAGAAGCGCAATGGATAAGAGTGAGAGTGACACCATTATCTTGTTAGCTAGCAAGAAAAAAGCAATGTTGAATGTGGTGGTATAAGTGTATATAGAGGTGTGATCAATTGCTAACTTTCTTAAGTTGCTATTTGCTAACTCATCAACAATGCAGTGTATTAAAAATGTCAACACGATAACATTAAAATGTCAACACATAATTTTGTTGAACTTCAATATAATGTGTTGATATTATGTGTTGATATTTTGATGTCACCGTGTTGACATTTTTAATACATTGTATAGATGAGTTAGCAGAGTTAGGAACTTAAATAGTTAGCAATATAATGCACCCCAGTGCATATAGCTCCAACTTTCATTTAATAACTTAAGTTTTAGATTTAAATGTGAAATTTTAATGTGCTATTGAAAGTACATCAACATTATATTTTTAATGATACGGAGTAGGAGTATAATACATCATATAAGTCAAATTCTAACTAAAAAATGGAGTTGCACAACAAAATTTGTTGGAAGAAATCACGGATGATATGCAAAGATTCGGAAATCAATTAGAATGATCTCAAATTAATTGTAAATTATTCTTTCCTGATTTGTAGCTAAGGTAAATCATACCATATGTAAATAATCCTCAGCCTATTAGGCGTGTATTCTCCTCACTATGAAATACACTTGAATGAATATATGAAACAAATATCAAACATGGCTTCAGAGCAGGATATTCAAAGGCTTAGAAAATAGTTCATCATCGCCAATATACCTTGTCCCGACCAGAAGGCGACGGACAACCAAACCTGCAAAATGTTAGGAGAAGAAGAGGATGTTAAAACCGGTGACATCAGACTCAAAACCAGCAAGAATGTGACAGTAGCATTCAAGCTAAATGGAAGACATTATCCACTGTGGGCTCGGCTTATGCGAGTAGCCATCGGAAGCAGAAGGGCGCTGAGGCACATCACTGGAGTGTCGGCGCCCCCAAATCCAACAGACAAGGAGTATCTGGAGTGGGAAGAGACCGACTTGGTGGTCTTTTCCTGGATCGTTGACAATATGGAGATCGATATCGTCGGAGATTTCGCACATCACCAAAGTGCGAAGGTGATTTGGGATAGCATGGCTGTGACGTATCAGAGTACGTCAGATGCATATCTGATATACGACTTAGAGGAAAAAGTCAGTCGGATTGTCCAAGGGGACATAGATCTGGAGACGTACTTGAGAACCTTGCATGGAGTATGGGTGGAGATCGATAAATGCCAGAACAAAACCATCACCTGCTGTGACAAAGGAGTATGTCAGTATCGAGAAATCATCAATACACGAAGATTATACAAATTTTTGGCCGGATTAAACTCTCAATACGAAGGAGTCAGAAGTGATATCCTCAAGGATAGTCCGACGCCTCCAGTAGACGTCACATACGGTTGGGTGAAACGGGAGGCCATACAGAAGAAGATCATGCCGCCGGCGAACCCCGGCCAAACCGGCGCGATGAATGGAGAACAACCACCGGTAGGAGTGGGCTTCGGATTCGGAGCCTGAAACCAGCGACCTCCATCCCAACCGGCGCTGCCCGTCAGGAGACACCACACCCCGCCTCCACCAACAACCACTGCGGTGGAACCAAGCCAGACAAAACCAAGCTGTGGTGCTCTCATTGTGGGATGAACAAACATACCAAGGAAACCTGCTTCAAATTGGTCGGATTTCCGGAATGGTGGGATGAAACTCAAAAGGGAAAGACAAAATTGACCATCGGAGTGGAGGAAACCGGTAGAGCAGAGACCAATGCCCGTGGAAGAGGCATTGACTGAGAGACTCCACGCGGCGGCGGTGGCAGGCGAGGTGAGGAGGTAGGGCAGGTAGCATTCGCCGGTCGTGTCGGAGAAGAAGGGAACGACGGCTTGTTTCCAGGAGGTAATGGGCTAGGTTTTTGCAAACCAAGCCCAATTTATAATTTAATTTCTAGCCCCCAAACTTTTAGAAAAATACATGTTAGTATGCCTTGAATTTGTATAGGATTAGGTTTCCTAATTGGGATAGGATTATGTTTCCTAGGCCCAGTCTGTCTAATGTGTGCCTATATATATGGGAGTAGAGCACATGATCTGTATCTGAAAACTGCAGTCATAATACAATTTGTTCTCCGTTTTTGCCCGTGGACGTAGCTAACACAACGTTGGTGAACCACGTAAATTCTGTGTCTATTTACGTTCTTTTGTTTCTCGATTCACAATTTCCCTATTTGTCATAACAATACATAATATACCCCATGCCTCACAATCTGCCCCCCATACTTAGAGTAATTCGAAAATTGACCCCGTATTGTGTGATAATATGTTTGCCAGTCCCAATAAATTTGACATTCTGCACATATTTCCTATTGCATGTAATGTACAACATAAGCCTAGTGAAAAAGATAAAGGGTGGATTTTTTATTGTGGATCCACTGATACGATGACTCATGATAGAGGGGATTTTGTGGATGGTAAATTAATATCAGTAGAGGGGAGTGGAACAATTGAGATTTCACCAACGCTAAAATTGTCGAACTGTCTCTATGTTCCCAAATTATCACAAAAGTTGATGTCTATTAGTCACGTGACGAAAGAATTAAACAGTACGCTACTATTGCATCCAATTCCTGTGTATTATCAGGACAAGGAGGATAATTGGGCAGGGCACTGAGCATCAAGGCCTCTACTATGTTGATGAGATGGCTCACCAAAGAAGTGTTGCAATCCTCGCTCACGGATCTGCGACTCGAGAAGCTTGGTTGTGGCATAGACATTTTGGACACCCATATCATGGTTATTTTAAACTGTTTTTTCCTAATTATTCTCATCTCAAGAATATAGATTGCTGATCTTGTGTTTTGGCGAAGAGCCATAGACAATCTTTTAAGTCTACTGAAACTCGTGTTAAAAGTCTTTTTTCTTTGGTACATGCTGATGTTTGGGGTCCTGCACCCGTTACTGGAGATCATGGTTTTAAATATTTTTTGTTATTTGTGGATGTTTGTTCAAGAATGACGTGGGTATATTTGTTGTCCTTTTTTAGAAACTAATTCAAAATCAATTTCAGACAACCATTAAAATTCTTAGGTCTGACAACAGGAGGGAGTTTGTCAATCGGGAAATGTAAAATTTTTTCGTGGATAAAGGATTAGTTCACCAAACCTCTTTCCCATATACCCCCGAACAAAATAGAGTAGCTGAAAGGAAAAATAGGATCATTTTGGAAATTACTCGTGGCCTGAAATTGTTGCTACATCTGTGTATTTAGTTAACCGTTTACCTACAAAAATTTTAAACATGAAAACGCCTTTACGACTTTTATCTTCACTAGCCAAAGTACCCGAATCACTTACCCTACCACTTAAAAGTTTTGGGTGTTCTGTGTATGTCCATGTTCCCAAACACGAAAGAACCAAATTTTCCGCTGGGGTATCAAATGTGTTTTTGTGGGGTATGGATGTTGGGGAAATCGCAGCGGAAATTACAAATTAAATAAATCCACAAAAGAATCTATTTAGGAGATTATGTGGATCGATTCAATTTTATGCTTGAACATGTTGAGACATATAATTGCGCAATTAGTCACATAACTTAGAATTAAATTATGTCGTTGAATACTTAGATGTGATTCTTCAATGTGATTGCAAGACCAAGGATCTTCTAACCTATGATTCAACTCTATATCTAAATTCGTTGTGGGGGGAATCTCTTAGAAATGTAGGGATCTCGAAGGAGAACACAAGAATGCCAAGAACACACAAGATGCAAATTTCGACTTCCCTATAGAGAGAGGGGGCCGAAAATTAGATGTGTGGAGGCTAAGGTTTCATTCTTGTGATGTGTGTATTGTCATGCCTCCTTCATCCCTTTTTATAGAGTTTTATGTGGGCTAGGTTAGGGATCTTTGGGGCTTGGATTGGGTCTCCCTCATTGGACTTCTTTACTAATTAAATTATAACCCATAATTTAATATAAGGCCAATGGAATATTTCTTGTGCCACAATCGAAGAAATATTGACCGCCCATCCAATCCGTGATTACAAGCAATCCAGGTTAACCTCTTTAATATATTATTTTCCGTGTTTAAGACTTTCTATATGCACTGATTAATTTGTAGTCTGCTATGGACTTTAAATTAATCAATATCTTTATTTCCAAGAGTTTGTCTAGTACGAGAAGTATATTAAGATATACTTTGCCTTTTCTATTATTCTTGGATAAAATCCAAACCGGCCGGGTTAGAACTTTTATCGAACACCTCTTGTGGATATAGTCATACCACGCGGGCACACGATTCATTGTAATAATAAAGCTGACACCATACTAGTTATCAATTACTACTGCCCAAGATATCAGGAATATTGGGTTACGCAAAACCCGCACCTACGGATAAGTCAAAACAACGCATGATCAAATAACGTGTGTCCTAAATTATTACAAAGATAAAAAAATATTAAATCTCCAAGACATCGTCTTACAGCAGATAGCAATAAAGACGTGTCTATTATTTAGATCATTGCAATGCTATACCACACCAGTGTCACTAGTCATTCTCAAGGTAAAGATGACTTTCGGACGGACACTGCAACCTTTCGCGATAGGTAGCCAAAGCCTATCTAGGTTGTGAAAAAGTTTTACTTCTACAAGGTACCGGTTGGGCCACCGCCACCTACTGTGACGACCTGTTCCACGACCTAACCTTCAATGTAGAAGACTTAGACTGATCTTACTTTCCGGCGCTTTAATTATATAATTTAATATATAATTATATACGGTCAATGCCCATTAAAGTGCTTTAATTATATAATTTAACATATAATTAAATACGGTCAATGTCCTAATGTAAAATACACGGTATGAAGACAACATTTATTATTCTCATTTATTATTCTCACTTAACACCTATCCCTTTAATATGACGATCAAACATCCCTCCCGTTAGGGCTTTTGTGAAAAGATCAACAAGGTTGTTTTCTGTTGCAATCTTGACTACTTGTATGTCACCTCTCTGTACGATCTCCTGAATGATATGATACTTCCTTTCTATGTGTTTGCTTGCCTTGTGGGGTCGTGGTTCCTTTGAGTTCGCAACAGCTCCAGAGTTATCACAATAGACCGTGATACTCTTTGAGGAAGTTCTTGAGCCACACAACCTCTTTTGCAGCTTCAGAAGCAGCTATATATTCGGCTTCCATCGCTGAGTCCGCAATGCATTTCTGCTTTGCACTCTTCCATAAAACGGCTCCACCTCCCAAGGTGAACACATAACCAGAAGTAGACTTCCTCGAATCACGATCAGATTGAAAATACTCTTTAGTCCTCTTCAGGTACCCCATAGGACATAGATCAGATGCCCTGTAAACTAGAACATACTCTTTAGTCCTCTTCAGGTACTTAAGTACAATATACAAACAATTTATCAAATTCAAAATAAACTCGAAAAATGCTTTTTAGTATATATGTTCCTACAATGGAATCAACCAAAAGAGTTATAGGTGCATTGATCCATCGTCTAGGAAGATAATAACCACTATGAATTGTAATTTTCTAGAGTATGAGTACTACTACACCAGCCTTAGTGGTCAGGGGGAGAGTAGAACTATTGATAGGTCGAGTGGACCCCTAAGTTAGTACTGCCACCGAGCCTGTCTTATCACCAGCAGAGCCTCCTCATTCGCCTTCACCCTATAGTCCTCCTCCAGTGATATCTGAGGTAATTAATGAATCTGGAGTCAATAGTACAATATTCCTAATGACTCGGTGACAGAAACAGTGGAGAATGCTACGATGGATGGAGATACATGGCAGTACATAATTCCTTATCGGAGCACAAGGGGAGTTCCACCTAAGAGGTACAGCCCAGAGCGTATCTCGAATAAGAGTAGATATTTAGTGGCAAATCTGGGTAAAACAAATTTGACGGAGATGAGAAGAGCCTTCACAACAGCTCTATACGATGAAGAGGAGATCCCTAGAACTGTGGAGGAAACAATGAAAATCCAACATTGGAGAGAGGCAATGCTGGTAGAAATGAAGGAACTAATGAAAAGCAAAACATGGGAAGTGTGTCTGACACCCGAGGGGTCTAGACTACTAGGATGTCGTTGGGTATTCACAATCAAGAAGAAACCAGATGGTTCAATTGAGCGCTACAAGGCGAGGTTAGTGGCAAAGGGCTATAGTCAAACCTAAGGATTCGATTATGCAGAGACCTTCTCACCAATGGCCAAGATGAGTACTATTCGTTTACTATTCTCTATTGCTGCAACGAAGAATTGGCTGCTACATCAATTTGATGGGGAATTCAAGGCAGGAGAGGTGTGTAAGCTAAAAAAGACTATTTATGGTTTGAAACAATCACCAAGGGCATGGTTTGGGAGATTTACTGAAGTAATGAAGAAATATGGATACCAATAGAGTAATTCAGATCATACTCTGTTCCACAAGAAGAAAGAAGAGAAGATCACATGTTTGAATATCTATGTGGATGATATGATCTGTTAGAGTTTATGTACTAGAAATCACGTTTCGAGTGATTGAATACTGTAAAACTCTTATTTTATTTTCCAAGGAATAAAACAGATTATTTTTGTCATAATGTTGTTATGTTTTACATTTAATGGATGTTAATTGCATGTTTAAATGTATAAGTTAACTTTACAAGTTCTAAGTCTTTGTTTTAGTAGACCGGTTGTGGGCGGCGTCCACTTTAAGGTAACACGGTGATAAGTCGTATTCTAAGCCTTGGTTACTGGTCAGTATGTCGTGAAATACATGTATTATCTGCAAAACAGTTGCTTAAGTGTGCAGGATTGAAGGATCCAAGTCAGTAGGTGACGATTCGTGTGACGCAAGTGAAGAGGGCACTAGAAGGGTGCGATACTGACCAGAATGCATGCCAGAGAAAAGGCTCGAGATGGAGAAGGAGGATAGCTGGGATGATTATTTTACAAGGGCAAAAAGGTCAAAATGCGGGAGAAGTCTACCCTAAAAGCAAGGGCAAGCCTCCTTATAAAAGAAGCCATTTGGAGAGAGAGAAAGAGTTCGGTTCGGAGTTTGACAATCACACTTAGTAGAATTCTCTCTAGAAGATCCATCCTTCAGCATTATCTTACCTCTCGTTCCTCGCCACAGCTATGGTCACTTGACGTCCAAGAGTCTGCCGGAGAAGTCATCAGTTCGCCTTTTCAGCCAGTTATCGCAGTAGTATAGTAGTATCATCGCCCGGAGTGGCACAACAATCTTAATCGCTTTCTTAGTTTAAAGTTTACTTTTGTTCATTGCTAGTTATTTGCAAACACTCATCGTTGTTGCTCTTTGAAGTACCTTGTTATTTTCCAACATTTACGTTATGAAGTTTCTATTTCGCATGTCACTTTGGTTTGAGTTTGCTTCATTCTGCCTAGGGAAGTTAGATTTAGTTATTGCTTTCAATTTCTAAGTGTTTTCTAATCGGGAGTTGTTGATTTGAAGTTGTAGCTAAGTTAGTCAAGTTTTCGTGCATGAGTTTCTTTTCTGCGCCGTGATTACCACCTTGCATGTCAGTCAGTAGAAGTAAAAGTTGCAGTTTACTGTTTAATTTAAGTTTAAGCATTTTAATCGATGGATTTTAAGTTTGAATTCATGAATCTGAAGTTTAGTTATGGTGTCTGTGTTCATATGATTTTTGTCAATACTTGGTGAAGAAGAAAACGTCAAAATCAACTTTAATTGGTCCACCTTTACTTTTAAGTTACTTTTTACTTTTGTTCACTACTTTTCAGAGGTACTATCCAGACTTGTCAGAAAGCCCCCAGCCATCAGATACACATTGTTTTCTAACTTTCCTCTTTTAGTAACTGTCTACTTTCCATATGTCTCTGATACACCTTGTCCCCTACTTTCACGAACACTCCCATATGTCTGTTATTTTTCCGCCTACTAGTCAGTAGAGTACTACCTTATTTCCTGTCTAGGTAAAATCTCAACCCAAGCGTTGTAGCTAACCAAACACCCAGGAAAGTCACCACAGTTATCTAAACGTGTCCATCCTCGTGGGATTCGACCCTTACCTCCGCTATACTAATCAGTTGAAGTGGGTTGAGGAAATTTGTTTGAAGTGAGATCTCGGTCGTCGTATCAACGACTCAGCTGGTCGGGAATCTCTTCCTGGATTAGTTGGATACACTCCAATTTCACATGCGAAACCATCGAGGACAGAGAACCGACCACTTCAAAATGGCGCCGTTGCCGGGGATGGATGGCGTTCATACCTGTTATTGTGTGTGATCTTTTTGGTGTACATATTGTTTATAATTTTTCTTTTCTTTTTATTTTCAGTTTATGAGAAGTGACTCGGCTCCTGGCCAGTGGAGACCAAGGATACTTCCCATAGGAACAATACTCGTTACCACTCGTTCTGGCCTGTCGACAGCACTGTCCGACCTGGGCACGAGTAGCGACGAAGAAAATGAGGAGCTAGAGTACCAGCTCCCGGAGCTTCCACCCCAACCAGTAAGGACACTAGTGAGGATGGCTGACCATGGTGAGGATGATCCCGAGCTCGCAACACTTACCGCACATGCCGACGGAGATCCCCCACAAGCCATAGTGGTCACCCCAGGCCAGACCGCCAGTGATGTGAAACCCCACGTTATCGCAATCTTACCGACGTACTGTGGGAAGAGCTACGAGGGACCATACGAATTCTTAAATGAGTTCTGCAAAATCTGTAAGGCACAGAGGCGGTCAGCAGGAGCGAGCGAGGACGATTACCGACTGAAGGCCCTGCCCTTTGTCCTAAAGGGAGAGGCCAACACTTGGTTCATGCGCCTGCCAGCCGACTCCATCAATACATGGGCCGATTTCAAGTCAGTATTCCTAGCTGAATTTTTCCCATCTTTGAAGACAAGTGCATTGAAGAGGAAAATATCGTGCATAAGGCAAGAATATGATGAAACCTTGAGCGAGTACTGGGAGAAGTACATGAGCCTTCTGGAGTCATGCCCCAACCATCGCATGAAGGAGATAGAGGTGCACCACACCTTCTATGAAGGGATGAACAAAGAAACCAAGGATCTGGCAAATTCATCGTCTAGAGGTGATTTCACCCAGTTGAGAGTGAGTGAGGCCAAAAAGGTGCTATGGATGGACTTGAAGATGGAGGAATTGAAGAAGGAACTGCTGACCGCAATCAAGCAGAACACTCCACCACCTTCTCCAACTGGAGGCCAAGAAGCCCCAGCACTACCGTATGATCAGCCGGACAACTCGCCGGATGTGGAGCAAGCGAATGCCGCAGGTTACTAAAATTCCAACGGCAATTGGATTCCGGGGAAACAAAGAGATGCACCGTGGAGGGACCACCCAAATTTCCGATGGGGAGATGGGAATCAGAATCAGAACCAAAATCCGGCCCCAAATCAACCCAACCCCCAATGAACCAATATCCCAACCGCGGACCAACAAACCCTGACTACCAGTCTAACTGGGTAGGAAGAAACCAGCATCCTCAGAACCAAAACCCTCAAAACCAGAACCCGAACCCTACCTATGTGCCACCCCATCAGCGAAACTACCAAAACCAAAACCACAATCAAAACCAAAACCAGCACCAATTTAACCCAGGGCCTCAACATAACATCCACCACCAAAACCAAAATCAGTACCAGCACAACCACGATCAGTATAACCCTCCTGCCCAGTATAACCAGTACCCACCAAACCAAAACCAACAAAATTTCTCAAGCTACCAGTCAAACCCACCAGCTCAGTATAACCAGTATCAGAGCTCGAGCCAATTCCATCACCCAAACAGGTCGAGGAGGTCCGTGGAGGACATGATGGGAGAAATGCTTGCCTCGTAGCAAGGCATTAAAAATGACTTGCAGTCCAGTAATGAAACAATGCAAGGAATGCAAAGTGCCCAGAAGGAGCATAGGGCAAATATGGATATGATGAACAGGCAGTTGGCCCAGCTCGCTAACTCAGTGGGCGAAATGAAGGGGAACTCAGGGAAACTCCCATCTACAGTCCATATACCGGAAAAGGCAAATGTGAGCAAGATTACACTGCGGTCAGGAACGGCTTACAACGGACCTCGGCTTAAGAACCCTGTCGGGGAGTCTAGTATAGAAGGGGTGCTGAGCGACGTCATCCCAGCGGAAGAGCTCAAGAGGCCTCTGCCTCAGGTGGAGGATCCGTTTTTTCTAAACAAGGAGCCTACCGCGGAAGAAAAGGAGGGAGAAACACAACCTGGGAATGAGCAACCGGGAGGGGTGATACCCACATCAGACCCGCGAACCCGGGAGGCTCAAACGGGAAATCCGCAAGGATTGACTGGAGAGGCTAAAGGGGAAAAACCATTTCCATACCGGTTTGTGACAAAAAGGAAGAAGGAAAACCCTGTGGATTTCATGTCAATCTTCGGGAAGCTGGATGTCACCATACCATTTCTCCAAGCCGTGAGACTGCCCCCCTGGGGAAGTTTATAAAGGAGTTCATAGCTGGGAAAGCCCAGGAGGATGGAAAGATCATGGTGGAGGGAATAGCGTCATCAATTGTACAGGAGAAGCTACCACCCAAGAGAGCCGACCCAGGTATGTTTACCCTACCCATAACGATTGGAGATGTGAAAATCGAGCATGCAATGTGTGATTTGGGAGCATCTATCAATGTTATGCCGCTATCTATTTATAATCGGTTAAAAGGGGTAAAATTGTCGAATCCTAGGGTATTGATCCAACTGGCTGATAAGTCGTGTATCAATCCTGAGGGTGTGTTAGAAAATGTGTTGGTCAGGATACAGAACTTTACTTATCCCGCGGATTTTTATGTCATTAAAATGAGTGAACCAGAAGCTAGGGAGTCTAGCGGGATACTGTTAGGAAGACCATTTTTAAGAACGGCCAAGACAATTGTGGATATGGCCGAAGGGACAATATGCATTGACTTTAATGGTGAGAAATTTGTCTTTGACATCAACGAAGCCATGAAGAAACCAATAGACTCTGAAAATCTATGTTATGTTGATGTAATTGACCCCCTAGTCCAAGAATTTCTTGAGACCGAATTATTGCAGGAAAAGCTCCAAGCCTTGGATGAGTATGCCCAGGCTGATGTGGAAGCAGCCGCATGGTGTGATCTGATCAGTAGCCGAGGGTTGACTGACGAAGAGATCGAGGAAACAATTATGGAATTTTGTCAGAAGTCAGAACTAGCAGGATTCGTAGGGGCCATGGTACCGGCCAGTATGGAGGAAAAATCAGATGCTGAACAGGAACAAGAGGAGGATTCAAGGGAAAACCCTCTACCTACGGACACACTACCCCCGCAAGTGGAGTTGAAAAAGTTACCAGCAATACTTAAGTATGCCTACCTAGGGTGAAAAAGTTACCAGCAACACTTAAGTATGCCTACCTAGGGGAGGAAAACTCATTCCCCGTAATCATCAACAGCAGGTTGACTGAAGAACAAGAGGCAAGACTACTGACCGTGTTGAGCAAGAACAAGAAGGCTATTGGATGGAGCCTTACGGACCTGGTAGGTATAAGCCCGAACGTCTGCATGCACCACATTAGGCTAGAGGATGGAGCCAAGGTGCATAGGGACTCTTAAAGAAAGGTGAACCCAAACATGCGAGAAGAAATACTGAAAGAAATCTTGAAGTTGCTCTCACTGGGCATTATATACTCGGTGCCAGACAGTGAATGGGTTAGCCCAATCCATATGGTCCCCAAGAAGTCAGGGATCCAGGTAATCAAGAATGAGAGGAATGAACTAGTGCCCACCAGACTGGTTACTGGTTGGCGAATGTGTATAGATTACCGGAAGCTGAACGCTGCAACCAGGAAGGACCACTTCTCCGTGCCATTCATCGATCAAATGCTGGAGCGACTAGCTGGGAGGAAGTACTTCTGCTTTTTGGATGGGTATAGTGGATACTTTCAAATCTATGTGAACCCGGAGGACCAGGATAAGACCACGTTCACGTGCCCGTTTGGAACCTATGCATATAGGCGTATGCCATTTGGCCTATGCAACGCCCCCGGTACTTTCCAGCGGTGCATGATGAGCATATTCTCGGACTTGATTGAAGATTGTATAGAGATCTTTATGGATGATTTCACCGTCTATGGAGACTCTTTCGACTCGTGCTTGCAACATTTGGATATGGTGCTAGGAAGGTGTCAAGCAAAGAGTCTGGTCTTGAACTTTGAGAAATGCCACTTTATGGTTACAGAAGGAATTGTCCTAGGACACGTGGTGTCAGAAAAAGGAATCCAGGTGGATCAAGCTAAGGTGGATGTCATATCCAAACTACCCTTCCCTACTGATCAGAAAGGAATAAGAGGTTTCCTTGGCCATGCGGGATTTTATCGAAGATTTATCAAGGATTTCGCCAAGATTGCCCAACCACTCACCAGGCTTCTCCAGAACGAGGTGGAATTCATCTTCGATGAGCATTGCAAGGCTGCTTTCAACCTCCTTAAGGAAAAATTGATTTCTGCACCGATCATTCAGGCTCCTTACTGGGATCACTCCTTCGAGGTGATGTGCGATGCTAGTGACTATGCAGTGGGGGCCGTACTGGGTCAGAAAATAGACAGAAAAAGGTACGTGATATTCTATGCGTCAAAAACCCTGAATCAAGCCCAACGAAATTATGACACCACCGAGAAGGAGATGTTGGCGGTTGTCTATTCATTTGAGAAGTTCAGGCAGTACCTACTGGGATCCAGAGTCATCGTCTATACTGATCATGCGGCGATCAAGTATCTCATTGCGAAGAAAGAGTCAAAGCCCCGACTAATCAGATGGGTGCTGCTTTTACAAGAATTCGACTGGGAGGTAGAAAACAAGAAGGGAGTCGAGAACAAGGTAGCGGACCACTTGAGCAGAATAATACAAGAAGGAAGCAGTGAAGATGTGAGGGATCGATTCCCGGAAGAGCATTTATGTGAAGTAATTTTCTCCGCAAGGAAGATCAATTGGGAAGAAGTGATGAGACTTACTGGTCAGGACGCAACAACCAAGGGTAAGGAGAAAGTGGGACAGGAACCCTGGTATGCGGACATGGCAAACTACTTAGTAACAGGAGAACTGCCAATGGTGCCAAACGTAACGAAGGCTCAGAGGATGAAGATCGAAGCAAGGTATTATTTCTGGGACGATCCATACTTGTGGAAGGCAGGAGCAGACCAGGTCATTAGAAGATGTGTTCCTGACTGGGAGCAACAGGATGTACTGACACACTGCCACTCCTTGGCATGTGGAGGGCATTTCGGGCCTAGGAAGACTGCCAGAAAAGTGCTAGATAGCGGATTCTACTGGCCAACCCTGAATAGAGATGCATACGAGTTCTACAAGGGTTGTGACCGTTGCCAACTGACCGGTGGAATCTCCGCAAGAGATGAAATGCCGCAAGTTCCAGTAATAGTTTGTGAGGTGTTTGACATCTGGGGTATGGACTTCATGGGTCCTTTTCCCTCATCTTATGGAAACTCCTACATCTTAGTGGCAGTTGACTACGTGTCAAAATGGATAGAAGCCAAGGCCACAAGCACTTGTGAATCTAAAGAAGTCACAAAGTTCCTCAAGAGTCATATATTCAGCCGGTTTGGGATACCAAGAGCAATCATCTCTGATCAGGGGACTCACTTCTGCAACAGAACGGTCGAAGCATTGATGAAGAAGTACGAAGTTCATCACCGTCTATCCAGTCCTTACCACCCCCAAGCCAACGGGCAGGCGGAGATCTCAAACAGGGAAATAAAGAGCATTTTAGAGAAGACAGTCAACCCATCCATAAAAGATTGGAGCATAAGGTTGGAAGATGCTCTGTGGGCATATCGGACAGCATACAAAACTCCTATAGGGATGTCCCCCTACCGCATCGTCTTTGGGAAGATGTGTCACTTGCCAGTGGGAATTGAGCACCGAGCATACTGGGCAGTACAACAGGTTAATGTGGATGTTAAGGCCTGCGAAGAGGAAAGGAAGCTACAACTACAGGAGCTGGAAGAACTCAGATTGGAGTCGTTCGACTCAGCCATGTGGTACAAGGAGAAAACAAAGATGTGGCACGACAAAAATCTAAGAACCAAAGATCTCCAAGTTGGTCAGAAAGTACTACTCTTCCAGTCAAGATTGAAGCTGATGCCTGGGAAGCTCAAATCAAAATGGGCAGGACCTTATATTATCACTGCATTACGTGCTAATGGAGCGGTCGAGATTTCAGGGAGTATCCCTAACTCTGAACCTTTTGTCGTTAATGGACATAGATTGAAAATATGTAGGGAAAATGAAGAAGTGTGTGTAGTGGAAGAAATTCCACTACACTTTAAGAACGTCTAAATGATCAGTAGGAAAGGGGTTTGAAGTTTCACTTGGTCAGCGGCATAGTATTGTACTTACTGACCGGGTAATACTTCAAATACCCTTAGTAAGGATGTAAATATTGTAAATATTTGTTATTTTAATTTAAGTCAAGAAAGAAAAACAACAAAAAGATTTTTTTCGGATCTTAAATATTAATTCTGAGTTCGTACTGACCATGAGGATACCACTTGGGTGAAACTCTGAATTATATTATAGAGCCATTTAATTGCTTTGTTTCTATTTCTAGCTAATTGAGAAGAGGGAGTTGAGTAAAGTTTGAATTTTGGGTGTGTTGCAGCTTTGCAGGCGAGTGCAGAGGCTGGGAGGCGCGTGAAGCAAGGACGTGACAGGCAACGTCCAATCAGCTGCCAGCAAACACAACCGCCTCCACACGAAGCGTCTCAACCGGACGACCGACTGCAACCGGTCAAACTGCCCACCACCCTATGAAATACCCCATCGCCTACTCCCCTTCACTTTACAAACTCTCACCTGCACTCTCTTTTCCACAACCGCAACCCCCACTCCGAAGACCACCACCCACTACAGAAACCACCACCGGCACAGCCATGGCAAAGAAGAAGGCAATCATCAACCGAGCATCTACCGCCGGCGGGGCCTCGTCTGAACCCCAGACAGCAGCCGAATCAAGGCCGCCAAGCCCACAACAAGCACAACCACCGCCGACGACACAAACTCCGGCGATGGTTCCTTTAGACACATTGGCGGCGTTTCTAAGCTAACAGGACCCCAACAGAGACTGGGCAGCAACCCTAGCCGGATTTGGCTTAACCAGAGGAGTGCCAGCGACATCAAACCCTACCCCAACCACAACCACAGAAAATCCACTCACCACCACCCCAAAAACCTTAATTCCGACGTCCAAAAATATTTCCCCAACAATTGCTGCACAAGCAGAACCCTGCCACCCTTCTCTCATACACCAAACAGAGCCGCTGGACGTCAGCCCTCTTTCCGTCTATCAAGATCCCAACTGGGGAGAAACAGAAGACAAGGAAGGTGGAGGGAGAGCAAGTGAGAGCAAGAAGGATGAAGCAGAGGAGATTAGGGCCACTGAAGCAGAAATCGATGCAGCGAAGGAGGAGATCGATCTGAACGAAACGTCCAGGAAGCAAGGGTTAATGACGGGTGAAGAATTTCAAGCGGTTTTGGGAAAAGGGGATCGAATCGTGGTGAACCCTGAAGGGGTGGCAGAGGTACTGGACCTCGCATCCCAGGCAGTAGGGGAAGAGGAAGTAGCAAAGGAAGACGAAAGGTCGAAAGAGGTAGTCCACAAATCAGTGGGAGAGAGGACAGACGAACAACCGGAAAAGGCAGAACAACCTGAGAAGGAAGGTCAAGAGCCAGAAACACATCAAGAGGAAGCCTCAGTGGTGACTAAACCCAACCCAGTAAAGAGGAGGCTAGGGTTGAAAAACGACCCCAAGGCGGAAAGGCAGAAACCCCAAAGAGTGTCACAGAGATGTTTGGGAAAGTGGACGTCCAACAAGGCAGGAGCAAACACCGCAACAGATGCAGTGGAGGTTTCGAGTGATGACGAGAAGACTACTCCTACAAAACCTGGGGAGGAGCCCTCGAATGCTAGCCAGGAGGACACCCAATTGGCAACAGGGACAGGGACAGTATCAGCAACGCCGACTGACCAGGAGGAGAATACTGACAAGGTGGCTGAGGGTCTGGACCTCGCATCAGAGTCAGTAGGTCAGGAGGAGGCAGCAAGAAGTAATACTAGTGCCCGCATGGTGGCCGAGCCTACCGCCCAGGAGGACACTTCAACACAAGCCGACGAGGAAGCAGAGGCAATGGATATCGAAGGAACCAAGAGCATTCAGGAAAGGAAGAGGAAGGGGAAAGCCCCTGTCAAAACAAAACAAGTAAAGAAGAAGCAGCGCACCGCCAATACAAGCATAGCGATCAGAGAGCTAGAAGAGAAAGAGAGATCAAGTGACACAGACTACACTTCCAGCGAGAATTCTGACTCAGAGAGTGATATCTCTCTGGAAGGAGAAGACTATCACGAGCAGCAGCTCCCAGACAACCACTTTGAACTAGTCCACCCTCCGGTAGAAAGGATCGTGTGCCGGCGGTGGAGGGTAACGCTCACTGATGAGCTTATGGAGGACATGAAGCACTTCGACACCCAAAAGTTTCAGGACGCATTTGACGACAAGGATGACAGTAGCAAACAAGTCAAATGCGGAAAGGTACTCCATATACCCTCTTTGGATGAGTTGTCTGTACGTGATTCTTTCATGGCCAGTATAGAGGCATTGGGCTTTGAGTGGCTGTTAGATAATAGGGACCCAGAGATATCTGTGAGATTAGCGAAGGAATTTTTCACCACGTTTAGGTTCCAAGTAACCACAGACCTAGACGAGGTGTCAATCTCCTTTAGGATATTCGGTGGTGAACTGTCGATGAGTTTGATAGAGTGGACTGTCAGATTGGGAATGTGTAGCCTGGAGGAGGCTATAGGTCCGGACTGGAGAAGCCGTGAGAGGGGGGTACCGAGGCGACATGTAGAATTTGAGCCCTAGGAAGCCTAGGAGGAGCTAACCCACCCCAACGCTGGCCAGTTTGCCTCCACAAAATCCAGATCCACCCACTTCAACAACTCCATGCTAAGATTGGTGCAGCTTTATTTAGGCTACAACTTGCTGGGGCAGAGTAACTCAGCCGCCAGAACGTCCATGACAGAATTGTACCTAGTGTGGTGTGCTAAGCGTGGAAGAAAACTACACTTGGGATTTTGGACAGCCTACCAATGCCATCTATTAGCCACCTACCCAGCCAGAAACTTGTCCCTCTGCAACATCCTAGGAGCTTTCGTGCACAACAACATAATCATAACAGAGGCAGAGGACCTGTCTCCAATGTACATGGTCGACGCTCCTGGCCTATTTGATGTACCCTTCTTTGTCCGCACCAACTTGGTATACTACAGAGAAGGAGTACCCCAGTTCTACCCAATGGGAGAAGCCCCTGGGGGAAGGGCACAACAAGGCCAGGAGGTGCAAGCTGCCCCGATCGACCAAGCGCAGAGGCTGAGGCAAGAGAATCTGGAGCGGGCAGTGACTGAGCTGGCTGAGGAGAACAGACAATCGCGGGCGGAGATGGCGAAACTGACAGCCCTGATGGAGAGCGTACTAAAGGAGTTGGCAAGAGGAAAAGCAAACAATGAAGCTGGACCAAGCGGACATGGAGGACAAGAAGCTGGAACCACCGGACCTGAAGAAGAAAGTGATGAGCAAGAGGAGGACGATGAAAACCAACCCGAACCTGCTGAGGAAGAACCAACGGACCCACCTGCACAGAACCCTGCCCCAAGAAGGAGCAGGAGGAACATCTGATCGAACCACCCCAACTGACCAATTAGTTTTTCTTTTTAATTTTTTTAGTGTCTCTTTTATTTTGTTATTATGTCTTTCTTTGGTGCATATGTTATAATGTTTTTCTTTGTGTTTAGTCATGAGCATGTTACCTCACACTTAGCCTACTGCGTAGTCTAAGTGTGAGGAGTTTATATGTTTATATTTCATGTTTGTAAATATTTTGTTCTGTTTTGTACATCTATGTTTATATCTGAAACTCTCCCACTTAGCCTATTGCATAGTCTAAGTGTGAGAAGTTTTTAGATATAATATGTGTTTGTTATAAGTGTGTGTCCGTCATACTAGCCATTCCCACTTTTCACTTCACAGCCCATATCTAGGGCAGACACTTGTGAAGTGAGAGGGGGGAGCAAATGGCCAGTATGACATGTATATATGTGTTATTTGAGTCAGTACATGTTAGTTTCTTTTTAGGGTTTGTTAGGTCTAGGAATTATGTATTATGTTTTATGAATGGGCTTAAAACTCAACTGCCTCAAACTGACGATGAGGGGAATTGAGGGAGATAAGACATGCCGGAAAACGGAAACCACCCCCTCCAGTAACCCCTAGTCAGTATAGATGATGCGAGTATGAAGGAAAAACCCAACCCTTAGGTCAGACACGAAAGCCCTCTTAAAACGTGACTTAAAGGCCTAAGGTGGAACCACTTTCCACTAAATACTGAAAAAAAGAAGAGAGGCTACCACATGATGTCTAGGGCAAGGTCACCGCGTGTAGCAAACCCTGAAGGCAGTTGGAAACCCCCTAGCAAAAAAAAAAAAAAAAACCTACCCTTAGAACCCCATTTTCTAGCCTGACTTATACCCCGAAATAAACCATCAGCCACTGGAACTGTGTGCGTGCAAAGCATGAGGCAAGGAAGCAACTGCCCAGGAGGACATACAAAAGGAACCAGCTGAAGAAAAGAAAAAAAAACAAGGAAAGAAGGAGAAAATCGATCTGAAGTTTCCAGATCCAAAAAAAATAGAAGAAGGAATAAGGGTGGCGAAGCCACGGAAAGGAAAATTGAAGGAAATGGTCGCAGATACTTGACCACAAAAAGAGAAAGGAGAAGAAGGAATAAGGGTGGCAAAGCCACGAAGAAGCTACTGACCAGTTGGAGCACAAATCGTGAAAAACATCAAGCCAAGCAAGAAGAGATGCCAAGCGCCCGAATAATCACAGTTCTCCCTCATCAAAATAAAAAGTTAGTTTTTGAACTTAGAGCCTTAGGGACAACTACCCCAAATGCTACAAGCCACTAGCCCCATTACAAGCCTTAAAGACCTTCGGGAGCTGCATATGAGATCTGAGTCGGAAACATCTGTGGTTTAGCATTGAGAGAAAACAGTCCTAACATCCCCTGTGAGGAATGAGTGACTGAGTGAACCCAGTGTTTGGCCTAGGATTGGGTGATCTTGACAAGCAGATATACTGACTGGGGAAGAAAAGGGGGGCGGCGGAAGTTCAAGGCTGCCTAAGGCCGGATTGCACCTGATCTCGAGGGGAAGGGTGGTTGAAAATATAGCCTGTTCTATGTGTTTAAGTTAACTATATCTGTATGTGTTTGTGTCGTTAGTGTTTTCTTTTCTTTTGCGTCAGAGTCTGGTGTCTAGCTAGGTAGAGTCGGTCAGGGGGAGTAACCAGGCTCGAATTCGACTTATTTCTTTTTGTTTGTCTTCATGCTTGAGGACAAGCATGTGGTAAGTGTGAGCAGTTTGATAAGTCGTATTCTAAGCCTTGGTTACTGGTCAGTATGTCGTGAAATACATGTATTATCTGCAAAACAGTTGCTTAAGTGTGCAGGATTGAAGGATCCAAGTCAGTAGGTGACGATTCGTGTGACGCAAGTGAAGAGGGCACTAGAAGGGTGCGATACTGACCAGAATGCATGCCAGAGAAAAGGCTCGAGATGGAGAAGGAGGATAGCTGGGATGATTATTTTACAAGGGCAAAAAGGTCAAAATGCGGGAGAAGTCTACCCTAAAAGCAAGGGCAAACCTTCCTATAAAAGAAGCCATTTTTGGAGAGAGAGAGAGAGAGAGACGCGAAGTAAGCCAAGCTCGACAGTCATACTTAGTAGAATTCTCTCTAGAAAATCAATCCTTCAGCATTATCCTACCTCTCATTCCTCGCCACAGCCATGGTCACTTGACGTCCAAGAGTCTGCCGGAGAAGTCATCAGTTCGCCTTTCCAGCCAGTTATCGTAGTAGTATAGTAGTATCATCGCCCGGAGTGGCAAAAACAATCTTAATCGCTTTCTTAGTTAAAGTTTACTTGTTTTCATCGTTAGTTATTTTGCAAACACTCATCGTTGTTGCTCTTTCGAAGTACTTTGTTAAATTCCAGCTTTTACATTATGAAGTTTGGTTTGAGTTTGCTTCATTCTGCCTAGGGAAGTTAGATTTAGTTATTGCTTTCAATTTCTAAGTTTTATTTCTTGTCGAGAGCTGTTGATTCGAAAGTTGTAGCTAAATTTAGTCAAGTTTTCATGCATAAGTTTCTTTCCTACACCGTGATCACCACCTTGCATGTCAGTCAGTAGAAGTAAAGTTGCAGTTTCGCCGTTTAATTTAAGTTTAAGCATTTTAATCGATGGATCTTGAGTTTGAATTCATGAATTTGAAGTTTTAGTTATGGTGTCTGTGCTCATATGATGTTTGTCAATACTTGGTGAAGAAGAAAACGTAAAAATCAGCTTTATTTGGTCTACTTTTGCTTTTAAGTTACTTTTTACTTTTGTTCCCTACTTTTCAGATGTACTGCCCATATCTGTCAGAAAGTCCCCAGCCATCAGATACACCTTGTTACCTAATTTTCCTCTTTTAGTAACTGTCTGCTTTCCATATGTCTCTGATGCACCTTGTCCCCTATTTTCAAGAACACTCCCACATGTCTGTTATTTTTCCGCCTACTAGTCAGTAGAGTACTACCTTTGTTTCCTGTCTAGGTAAAATCTCAACCCAAGCGTGGTAGCTAACCAAACACCCAGGAAAGTCACCACAGTTATCTAAACGTGTCCATCCTCGTGGGATTCGACCCTTACCTCCGCTATACTAATCAGTAGAAGTGGGTTGAGGAAATTTGTTTGAAGTCAGGTCTCGGTCGTCGCATCAACGACTCAGCTAGGTTGGGAATCTCTTCCTGATCAGTTGGATACACTCCAAATTCAATGCGAAACCATTGAGGATAAGCGACAAAAGAAAAAGGACGCACTTCAGCCACCTCAATCAAATTGAGGTTTTGGGAGGGACGATCGATCCCGTGTCCCAGATTAGAATAATCCTTCAGAGTCTTCCCCCTAGCTTCCAGCAGTTCAAGCTCAATTTCGAGATGAACAAGTGGGATTACACTTTGGTTGAGTTGCTGACTGAACTTCAGTCGGCGGAGGACCTTATGGTTCAAGCTAAAGTAACTATGCTGAGTCTGGCGCCTAATTCCTCTAGCTCTAAGCCTCGCACAGGAAAGAAAAAGTCACCAAACCCAGTGGGAGCTAAGAATGCTAAGGGAAAGAAGAAGAAGAAGAAGAAGAAGAAGAAGGCCGATAAGAAGCCTACTACAAAATTCTTCAAGTGTGGAGAGAAAGGTCATTGGAAGCCAGACTGCCCTTAAAAGGGCAAGGCTACAGGTATGCACCATGCTCTAGTAGTCGAGTCATGTTTGGCTTCGACATCTACTCATACGTGGGTTATTGATACTGGAGCAACTGATCATATATGTTTTGATCCTGACTTAATGCAGGTGACGAGATGGTTACATGATCGTGAGATCGAAGTCCAGCTGGGCGACGCTACTAAAGTGGCGGCCGTTGCAGTGGGAGACGTTTATTTGCATTTTTCTAGTGATAGATTTTTGATTTTGAAGAATGTTTTATTGATACCTTCTTTTAGAAGAAATTTAATTTCAGTTTCTAAATTTTCTTTTGATGGATATTCGATTTCATTTTATGACAACTGTGTTATTAAGAAAGATGGTTCTTATATCTGTCGTGGTATCATGGAAAACAATCTGTACATAATCATTTCTACACAGTTTAATCAACGTAAATCAGAACTCAATGCTACATCGATAATTTCCAAGAAAAGAAAAGAACCTTCAATTTCAATGAATGAAACGTACTTATGGCACCTTAGACTTGGTCATGCTAACGAAAGAAGGATTCATGCGATGGTTGATCCAGATCTTATTAAAGGAACCGTTTTCGAAGTGTGAATCCTATTTGCAAGGAAAGATGACCAAGAGACCTTTTAGGTCAAAGGTAATAGGGCCAAGGAAGTACTTGAGCTCATTCACACTGATGTGTCTGGACAAATGTCAACCGAGGCAAGGGGCAGTTTTCAATGTGTTTGGATACGTCTATTTGATGCGCTACAAGTCTGAAACTTTTGACAAGTTCAAGGAGTTTAAGGCTAAAGTAGAGACGCGTCATGGCAAGAGTATCAAATGCCTGCAATCTGATCGCGGAGTGAGTACCTAAGTGCCAAGTTTTTGGACTACTTATCAGTGGCGGGAATTCAATCCCAACTGACTGCGCCGGGCACACCCCAGCAGAATGGCGTAGATGAAAGAAGGAATAGGACCTTATTAAACATGGTCCGCTCGATGATGAATTATGCACGGTTACCTACTTCGTTTTGGGGGCATGCTTTGCTGTAAGCAAGCTATCTCTTAGACAACTTACCTTTTAAATTTGTTCCTACTACCCCATATGAGTTGTGGAATGGGCGAAAGCTCAATCTGGAACATCTCAGAGTGTGGGGGTGTCCGGCCCATGTATTGGAAAAGGATCCAACAAAGCTGGAATCTAGGACGGAGGTATGTGTGTTTATAGGTTACCCTAGAGGATCGAAAGCTTATGAATTCTATAGTCTCCGAGATCAGAAAGTAATTGTGAGCACTCATGTCACATTCTTAGAGGAAGACTTTTGTAATGAATCATAAGACCAGCAGTGAGATAGCTCTTGAAGAGCTAACTCTTGTCACAACTTCTATTAACCAAGAACAATTACCTAGTGTAACAACAATCCCAGAAACTTCAACTAATACTCCAGATGTTGTAGTGCCGCGTTGCAGTGGGAGGGTCTCTCATGAGCCCGAAAGATACATTGGTTTAGGAGAGTGTATGGATCACTCCTCGGACAACAATGTACTTGATCCCTGGAATCTTGCAGAGACGCAGACAGATGTCGATCATTGCGAATGAGAGAAAGCAATGGATTTGGAACTACAATCAATAGTAGAGAAAGAAATCTATGATTTGTCTATCCTACCCGAAGGCTGTACTGCCATTGGGAGCAAGTGGATATACAAACGTAAACGTGGACCCGATGGACGAGTTAAAGTCTTTAAGGCAAGACTAGTGGCTAAGGGATATACCCAAAGGGAAGGCATCGACTACGATGAGACCTTCTCCCCAGTGGCCATGCTCAAATCGATCTGTATACTTTTGTCTATAGCAGCTTACATGCACTGGGAAGTATGGCAGATGGACATTAAGACTGCGTTTTTAAATGGCAGTCTTGAGGAGACCATCTACACGGAACAACCCGAAGGCTATGTAGTAAAGGGCAAGGAACACATGGTTTGGAAGCTTAAGAAGGCCATTTATGGCCTTAAGCAAGCATCTAGATCATGGAACCAGTGTTTTGATCAAACTGTTCAACAGTTTGGATTCGAAAAATGCCCCAATGAAAGTTTCGTGTATAAGAAAGTTGAAAAGGGAAATGTTGTGTTCTTAGTTTTATATGTAGATGACATTCTCGAACTTGGTTGTGAAGCCAGTTCGAGATGAAAGATATGGGTGATGCGGGACACATTCTCGATATCAAGGTTCTTCGGAACCGTGCAAAGAGAACGTTGTGCTTATCCCAAGAATCTTACATCGATACGGTACTTAGACGCTTTAGCATGCAAGATGCCAAGAAAGGTTTCTTACCTTTTAGACATGGCATCCATTTGTCTCAAGAGATGTGTCCAAAAACATCATCTGAGATAGCAGAGATGAGAAGGATACCATATGTCTCGGCTGTTGGTAGTCTCATGTATGTTATGCTTTGTACCAGACCTGATATTTGCTTTGCTATTGGCATGGTAGCAAGATATCAATCAAATCCCGGCCAAGGACATTGGACTGCCGCAAAGAACATACTCAAGTACCTTAATCGGACTAAGGACTATGTTCTAGTTTACAATGCAGTCGAGCTATGTCCTTTAGGATATACAGATTCAGACTTTCAAGCTGATGTAGATTCGAGAAAATCAACTACCGGTTATGTGTTTACCTTAGGAGGTGGAGCTGTAATTTGGAAGAGTGTAAAGCAGAAATGCATTGCAGACTCTACCATGGAAGTCGAATATGTGGCCGCTTCGGAGGCTGCAAAAGAGGTTGTATGGCTTAAGAACTTCCTTCTGGACTTAGGTGTGGTTACGAATATGCCCAAGAGCATCACCATTTATTGTGACAATTCTGGTGCTGTGGCAAATTCGAGGATACCACGGGCTTATAAAGCAAGCAAGCACATAGAGAGGAAGTATCATATCATTCGAGATATAGTGCAGAGAGGAGACATACAAGTGGTCAAGATTGAGTCAGAAAACAACCTGGCAGATCCTTTCACGAAGGCATTAGCGGTCAAGCCGTTTGAGAGCCATGTTGAAGGAATGGGAGTTCGACTAATACAACACCTCAATCCGCTTTCAGTATAAGTGGGAGTATTAGACGTTAGCACATTTTTTTGTATACTCGAAAGTGTTTTGAGTATAAGTGGCAGATTGTTAGAGTTTGTATACTAGAAATCACGTTTCGAGTGATTGAATACTGTAAAACTCTTATTTTATTTCCAAGGAATAAAACAGATTATTTTTGTCATAATTTTTGTTATGTTTTACATTTAATGGATGTTAATTTCATGTTTAAATGTATAAGTTAACTTAACAAGGTCTAAGTCTTTGTTTTAGTAGACCGGTTGTGGGCGGCGTCCACTTTAAGGTAACACGGTCAGTCCTAGACAAAGAAAAAGAAGAATTTCACAACCTAGTTGGAATTAGACTATCCATCGAGAAAGGTTGCAATGTCAGTCCGCATATTTCTAAGTCATACTGAAATAAGATGGCATTAGTGTGGTATAGCACTGAACGGATCTAACAACAAGACTTGTCCTTAGGCTATCTACTGAAAGGCGAGGTCTTGATAAATATTTTTTTCTTAATCAATGTAGGTTAGCATTGAGCATACGGTATTGATTATGCATTACTTTGATTTATCAAATGGTGCGGGTTTTTCGTAACCCAATAAACTTGATATATTGGGTAGTGGTGATAAATATCTAGCGATGCTAGGATTGCTATTATATTGAATCGTGCGCGAGGAGAGTCTCGTTTGATAATGTCCTCAAGAGGAGCGCAAAACAAGGTTTTATTATTCGGAACCTAGCTAGTTGGAGTTTGATTTTTCTATGAATAATAAATAAGCATTTCATGCTAAGTCCACTCTTGGAGTTAATAAAAAGTTAATTAATTAAGTCCATAGCAGACATTAATTTATTAATGGACATTTTTATCTTAAGCGCGGGAAATGAAAGTTAAAACAGAAACCCAGATTACTTATATTTAATTGTGGGTTCAATTTAATTAGTAAAAAGTAAATTGGATGAGCCTATATCCAAAACCTTCCATAGATCCCTAACTGAGCCCAAAAGGTACTTAGTATAAATAGGAGAATAAATGAGACAGAAATCATAGTTTAATATACTCAAAATTTTCATCCCCCCCATATAGAGAAGGGTTCGAATTTTTCTCCAATTCCAAAAAGGGATTTCTTCTGTCTTCTTTATTTAAGTCCTAGTATTCTAGTGAGATCAGCCCACACTGATATATATCAGAGTACAGTTCGGGAACCAGAGAGAAGATCTGTGGTTTAGTATTCAAAGCGTCACGTGGAGAAGCTGCTAGCCATCTTCAATTCTTTGGAGAATTAATTAGGTATTATTTCTGCTCCGTAGAAAAGCATGTTTAGGATTTCAATATTCTTAAAGCATGATTAATTCAACTTATGAGCATGATACATGTGAGAATTACGCGAATAGATTTTGTCTAAATAATCTGCTAAATAGATCTGTTTATTATGTGATTTATTTGTGCGATTAATAACTGTTAAATTATGTTAATTCGTCGCACCGCTTCCGCTGCCAGTTCCTTCATGATCCTTACTGGAGATGATGAGGAGGAGATAAGCCAGCTAAGGAAGGACCTTTTTGCTGAATTTGAGATGAAGAATTTGGGTCTCTTGAAGTATTTTCTGGGCATTGAAGTGATCAGATCCAAGAAGGGGATATTTATAAGTCAACAGAAGTATGTTTTGGATCTTTTGGATCTTTTGGCCGAAATAGGAATGCTAGATTGCAACCCTGTAGAAACCCCAATGATGCAGAACCATGGTCTTCGACTAGATGATGGAGCCGAACTCACCCACCAAACGAGATACCAACGTCTGGTGGGTAAGCTTATCTATTTATCTCATACTAGACCCGATATCGCCTATGCAGTGGGAATAGTTAGTTAGTTTATGCATAAGCCTCAAGTCGATCACTGGGAAGCGGCTTTGAGAATTGTGTGTTACTTGAAGGGGACACCGGGACATGGAATTTTGTTTGAAAATCATGGGAACTTGGAGGTGCATGGGTTCACAGATGCGGATTGGGCAGGGAACCCAAATGATCGAAGATGGACTGCAGGATATTTTACCTTCGTGGGTGGCAATCTCGTGACTTGGCGAAGTAAAAAGCAAAAGGTAGTAGCTCTATCAAGTGCGGAGGCACAGTTTCGTGGGAGCCGTGCAGACTCTTTTGTGACAACAAAGCAGCAATAAGCATATCTGAAAATTCCGTTCAACACGATCGAACGAAGCATGTTGAAGTGGACCGCCACTTCATCAAGGAGAATATAGAAGCAAGAATCTTGGACCTTCCCTTTGTTCATTCAAAAGACCAGTTAACAGATGTTCTTACGAAGGTTGTGGATTCAAGAAGCTTCCATGAAGTATTGGTCAAGTTAAAAATGGGTGAGCCCATTGTTTAATTTGAGGAGGAGTGTTGGAAGAAATCATGGAAGATACACAAAGATTAGGAAATCAATTAGAATGATCTCAAATTAATTGTAAATTATTCTTTCCTGATTTGTAGCTATGGTAAATCATACCATATGTAAATGATCATCAGCCTATTTAGGCATGTATTCTCCTCACTATGAAATACACCTGAATGAATATATGAAACAAATATCAAACAAATTTTTTTAACTATTTTTAACTATATTCACGAACCTAACATTATGGACGATATTAAAAAATTACTCATTTGTTCCATAAAAATAGCAATATTGAAATGATGCATATTTTAATATACAATTGATAAATTAGAAGAAAAAGAATATATTATTATTAGTAGATAATGAGGACCATCTCAATAAAGGAAAAAAAAAATACTCTCTACTAAAAATAGAAGTGTGTATTTTTCCAAAAATCTTTAGACGGGACTACTCCCACCGTCCCATTTCATGTGAGATAGTATTTCTTTTGGGCACATGTTTTTTAAAGTGAAAAAAGATAGAAAGAAAAAGTAGAAGAGATTATAAAGTAAGAGATATATAGTATGGTTTTCTTTTTAAATAAAAGAAAATATCTCATTTATAGTAGAATAATCTGAAAAAAATGTTTCACTTGTATGGGGACTGAAAGAATATAATATTACTCATATTTTATACTGACAAGTGGCAATGCCCAGGACCCTACATGTATTGAAACTAGGGTGGCCACTACTATCCCGAAGATAAGACTATAGCCCAAGCCCTAATATAATATTACTCATATTTTATACTAACGGAGGTAGGTATCTAGATCAAATTAAACTTAAACTAGTAGAAAAAAATGTTTTTGAGCTTTTAATGAAATTTAACAAACGATCAGAAATTTAATTAGATATGCTTTCTTTTGGTTCTAAGTTGTTGATATTATTGGCAATTGAAACTACATATATAAATATAACTATCTCAATTCGATGTTCATAAAGAACATAAATTTCTATATAAGTCTTATGGACCTTTCCTCCTATCAGCTACTTCCTCCGTCCCGCTTTAGCAGTTCCCATTGACTTTTCTGCACTCATTTTGTAAAAATGATAATAAATAGTTAAAGTGGAGAAATAATAAGGTAAAAAAGGGAATAATGTAGATAAGACTCTTCTCTACATTATTCTCTTTTTTATTTTATTATTTCTCCACTTTAACTATTTATTATCATTTTTACAAAACTAGTTCAGATAAGTCAATGGGATTGCTAAAGTCGGAAAATAAAATCAGCTTAATTATACGAACGAATTTGACTATATGTTCGTATACCCAAAAATTTGGGGCCAGCCAAACATATAGGTCATCATATTCACACAAGAATACAAGATAATAATATTTAAGAATAGTAATTACAACGGCGCCAAACAATGCTGTTGTAGAAGAGTGAGGCAGGCTACAGGCCTGCTTATTGAACACCTAGCTAACTGTAGAGCGATCCTAACTGGATGGACGGATCTAGCATGTAGGGGTTATTCAATATCCTCACGTATGAATAAATCATTTATTATAAAATATAATACTAACTCAGTCCCCCAAATTTTGACACAGTTTACCATTTCAGTCTGTGCCTGAAAATTTGACACATTTACTTTTACCATTTTTGGTAGTGGACCTCATATTCCACTAACTCCTTCCTACTCACATTTTATTATAAAACTAATATTTTAAAAGTAGGACCCACATCCCACCAACATTTTCAACATTTGTCAAAATTTGGGGGACGGAGGTACTAATTTTTATTTTTTATAAAATTTCCCTGCTAAAATCTTAAATTTTTCCCATGTAATATTTTTTGTTTGTCTCGGAATAAATTTCTGGCTTCGTTCTTGGCTGACCACATGATGAAGGCCAATCCAGTCGTGCCATATGGCACTTATGGTTGCTGAATTTTAATTTGTTTCCTTGTACTTTGTGACCACCTAGCTAACTTAGAGCGATCCTAACTGCATGGACGGATCTAGCATGTATGGGCCATTCAATATACTCAGATATGAATAAATCATTTATTGTAAAGTTTGGTAATTTTTATTATTTATAAAATGTCCCTCCTAGACTCTTGAATTTTTCCCATCTAATATTTTTGTTTGTCTCGGAATAAATTATTGGCTTCGTTCTTACCTGACCACATGATGAAGGACAATCCAGTCGTGCCTTGTGGCACTTATGGTTGCTGAATTTTGGTTTGATTCCTTTCACTTTGTGAATTTTAATGCTTTCAATTTAATTATTATTTTTTATTTTTTCTCAAATAGTTAGTGGCAAAAAATGAATTCCGAGAATACAAAAGAAAAACATTTACCCTCGTAAAAAATGAGTTTAAGGCTAACTCCAACATGTCTCATTGAAGAAATTTAGCACACTTCTCCTCTTTTGTAATTTTAATTAAGTGATGGTTTTTCTTATTTATGCAATTTCTTATTTTAATTTACGATTATTAATTTTAGATTGGGCCAAGGTAAATTAAACATCAATTATGGAACATTGAATCATCTATATAATACAAGCCAAACTCTCTTTCTGAAAATATCAAGATATTTTCGGTGGACTTTCTAATCAAATTATTAATTTCAATTGACTTTCTAATTATCGAAGGGATCTATAAAAAAACCTTTGCCATTTGCTTCTTCTCATACATTAGTCTCTCCAAACTAAAAATGGTTTCCCTCTCACATTTCTTGGCTGTGCTAATCTCCGCATCCGTCTTTTTCTTTTTCCTCCACAAATGGCGCCGCAGCAACTCTCCGAAGCCCCGGGGAAGGCTTCCACCTTCTCTACCAAAGCTCCCGCTAATCGGAAACCTCCACCAGCTGGGCTCAAACCCACACAGATACCTCCAATCACTCTCCCGCCGCCACGGCCCCCTCATGCTGGTTCACTTCGGCAAAGTCCCCGTCCTTATTGTCTCCTCGGCCGATGCTGCGCGAGAGATCATGAAAACCCATGACCTGATCTTCGCAAGCAGGCCCGACCTAAACGTCTCGAGCCGGCTGAACTACAACAACCGGAATGTGATCTTCGCACCGTATGGAGAGTTCTGGCGGCAGGGCCGCAGCATATGCGTGCTTCATCTGCTGAGCAACAAAAGGGTTCTATCTTATCGCGGCGTGAGGGAGGAAGAGACTTCCCTCATGGTCGACAAGATCAGAAAATTGAGTGCTTCTTCGAAGCCCATGAACTTGAGCGACGTCATGTACGCTATGACCAACGATGTGGTTTGTAGGGTGGCTCTGGGAAACAAGTATGGTTCAGAGAGTGATTTTAAGGAGATGTTTACTGAGTTTGGGTTGCTGCTGGGGAGTATACCTCTGTGGGAGTACATTCCATGCCTGAGATGGATGAGAAGGTTTGATGGTTTGGATAAGAGAGTAGAAAGAGTGGTTAAGGAGATGGATAAGTTTCTGGCATCTGTTCTTCAAGAACATAGGGTTAGGGAGAGGAGAGAGGGAGATGGGGGTGAGCTGGATTTTATGGACATATTGCTTGATTTTCAGAGAGAGAATGCAAGTCTCACCCCTATTGAAGATGACACTATCAAAGCTATCGTTTTGGTATGGATACTTTTCTTTTACCACATGTATGTTTTTGTTTTAATTCTTATAGCAATACTCGTGTGTTTTCTTATAGAAATGTTTTGGTATGTTCTTATTATGGCTGCCCCTGTTTGGTTGAATATTTTTATTGCAGGATATGTTAGGTGCTGGAACTAATACTACATTTTCAGCTCTTGAGTGGGCGATGGCGGAGCTCATACGAAATCCAGAAGCCATGAAAACTTTGCAAAATGAAGTGAGAGAAGTAGCTGGAAGTAAGGATGAAATTGATGAGCAAGACTTGGAGAAAATGCCTTACCTGAAAGCAGTGCTGAAGGAGAGTCTAAGATTGCATCCGCCGAACCCATGGTTGTTCCGTCGTGAATCAACTCAAGACACAATAGTATTGGGCTATGACGTCGCATCTGGTACGCGTGTGATGATTAATGTTTGGGCGATTTCTAGGGATCCTTCAATGTGGGAATATCCTGAGGAATTTCGCCCAGAGAGATTCCTTGGAATGGACATAGACTTTAGAGGTCTGCATTTTGAGTTCATCCCGTTTGGGGCAGGCAGGAGGGGTTGCCCTGGTATTACATTCGGGGAGGTGGTGGATGAGCTTGCCATAGCCAAGTTGGTACACAAGTTTGATTTTAGATTGCCTAATGGACCGAAAATGAAGGAGTTAGATTTAAGTGAATCTAGTGGACTCACGCCCCAAAAAAAGTGTCCTTTGATCGTTGTAGCTACTACATCACAAGTTCCTTTTTAGATAACGTTATGTCGATGTTTTAAAATCGGATTGGATCAATCGGTTCAACCTTGAACTTACGTGTTTCCATGTTCGATTTAGACATGAAGACCGCCTATAAATAATTTGACCAGCTTGTATAATAAAAACTGGTACTGCAATTATATTGCATATACAGTTATACCATAATATCAATGCATTTTTATGTATATAATGCAATGCAGTAATATTACATATGTAAACATTGGTTCCATATACTTAGATTTAATTAATAAGGGTAAATTAAATGACACAAGAACTCAAGAGTTTAAATAATATGAGTAAATCAAAAGCTAAACATCCTAAACTTTGAGTTTGTCACTAACAAACCGAACAGCCAAGTACATGATTATGTAGTACCAATGTCTAAAAAATCAGAGGAGTTCAACCACGGATCAACATTTGTAAACCAACTACGGATTTATGAAGTTTTGAAGTCAAATGTTGTTTTGTGTTCAATACTCCCTTTGTTCCATAGTAGTGGAGGAATTCTTTTTCGGCAAAAAGATTAAGAAAAATGTGTGTAATGTGTTAAATAAAAAGATAATAAAGTTGGAGAGAGGAAAAAAGTAAATAAAATAAAGTAAGAGAGGGGGAAAAGTAAGAGAAGAAATATGTTGACTTTTATTAAAAAGAGAAATGACTTCACTCCTATGGAACATACTAAAATGACAAAATGACACCACTACTATGGAACGAAGGGAGTATTATGTAACCGTGCGTATAACTCGTGCAATTGTCAATATATTTATCTAAAGGCTCGGATACTATATGACTTATAGCTCTTTTATATAAATAGTTCATGAATACGTAGAATATATATTTGGGCTCTCAATTATTTAAGGGACCTGAAATGACGGCTTCAATCACCTCATGAATAAGTTGGCCTTAGTTAAGAAGTGAGTTGCCGAACTAGAAAATTACTATCTTGGAAGAAAATATACTCTATATAGAAAAATTGTGAGAATCTAAAAGGGACCTTTAGTGAATAGACTAATTATTTTCTTAGTCATTTATTTATTTAAAGTAAATTTACAAATTTAAATGGTTGTGAATGTTGGAAAAGAAAATCAGGCTCAATTGTACGAACGAATCGGGCTAGTGCACCTTATAGGTCATGCATTACATATTACTCCCTCCGTCCCGCTTAAGATGACACGTTTTCCTTTTTAGTTTGTCCCAACCAAGATGACACATTTCCTCTTTTGGAAACCTTCTCTCTCCAATTAATAAACTTAACCACTTTTTCCCACCCCTATTAAAATATTCATCTTTCTTTCTCTCTCTATTTTAATACTTCCACCCACCTTTTCTCTCTCCAATTAAACACATTAACCAATTGCTCCTAAAATCCCGTGCCGGCTAAGGAATGTGTCATCTTAGCCGGGACGGAAGGAGTAGTTTGAAATTATTAATTTCATAGCATGGAAAATGAAACATCAATTACCGAATTAGAAAAATATCAAGATATTTTCAGTAGACTTTCAAATCAAATTACTATTAATTTCATTTTGACTTTCTAATCGAATGCAATAGGCTGGGTAAATATACCGAAAAAATGGTATATCGATCGTATCGTATTGAAAAATATCGAAAAATATTGAACTTTCGGTACGATACAATACCGTATCGAATGTTTTCGGTATGACAACGATATGAATTTTCTTATACCGCGGTATACCGTTTTATATCAATATATGATATATATCGATATTATCGGTATACCGAAATATATCGAAAATCAATACGTATCGAATTATCGGTACATATCGTTTATATCGATTATACCAATGATAATGATAATAATAATAATAATAATAATAATAATAATAATAATAATAATAATAATAATAATAATAATACTCCCTCCGTCCCACAAAAGATGTCACAATTGTGGGATGGCACAGGATTTTAGGAGGTTTTATTTTGTGGGTTAAATGGGGAGAGAAAATATAATTTTTATGGGAGAGAGAACTTTTTCCATAAATAGAAATGTGACATCTTTTGTGGGACAAACCAAAAAGGAAAGCGTGACATCTTTTATGGGACGGAGGGAGTAATAATAATAATAATAATAATAATAATAATAATAATAATAATAATAATAATAATAATAATAATAATATAATTTATTTTTTTAAGTATAATAATAATAATAATAATAATAATAATAATAATAATAATAATAATAATAATAATAATATAACTTATTTTTTTAAGTATAAAAGTTTAAATCATAAATATATCCATATAACTTAATCATATTAATTTTGGTTTTATTTTTCAGTTTTGAAATTAAATTTTTTGGTATACAGGTATTCGAAATGGTATAAAATTTCGGTATATCATACGAAATATTGATATACCGTTCAGAACGGTATATTGATATTTCGTATGATATACCGAAATTTTGAAACGGTAATGGTATAGTTTTTTTCCATACCGAAATTTCGGTATACCGAAATACGGTATACCGAAACTTTCGAAACAATAACGATATGAAATTCTTTCATATCGATATTTTCGGTATGATAACGAAACAAAATTTTTGATACGGTATATCGTATCGACCCAGCCCTTTGCCATTCCTTCTCCTTACACATTAGACTCTCCAAACCAAAAATGATTTCTATCTCACATTTCTTTGTTGCGCTACTCTCCACATTTCTCTTCCTCTTCTTCCTCCACAAATGGCGCCGCAATCATTCTCCAGAGCCCCGGAAACGTCTGCCTCCGTCTCCACCAAAGCTCCCGTTCCTCATATTATATTTGATTTTATGTTTTTACTATATCGTTCTCATATTTGTTGATTAATTAAGAATATGATATTAACTCAAAAATAAAATAAAACAGATCGTGGAGAAGGTGGAAGCCTTCCCCGGGGCTTCGGGTTGTTGCTGCGGCGCCATATCATGTGGAGGAGGAAGAGGAAGAAGAATGCAGAGAGTAGCATAGCCAACAAATGTGAGAGAGGAACCATTTTTGGTTTGGAGAAACAGATGTGTAAGGAGAAGTGGTTTCCCAGATGCCTTTAAATAATACTCCCTCCGTTCCATAGTAATGGAGGCGTTTCTTTAGGACACAGAGATTAAGAAAAATTGTGTTGGGTGAGTTAAATAAAGGGAGAATAAAGTGGAAAATGAAAAAAGTAGAAAGATGAAGAGAAAAAAAGTAAAAGAGAATAAAGTAGATGTAGAAAAATGTGTTGACTTTTACTAAAAAGAGAAATGACTCTATTACCATGGAACGTACCAAAATGGCAAAATGACTCTATTACTATGGAAAGGAGTGAGTAATATGATTAGAAAGTCAACCGGGAATAATAGTAATTTGACTCTATCACACATTAGTATCTCCAAACCAAAAATGGTTTCCCTCTCACATTTCATTGTTGTGCTAATCTCCACATCTCTCTTCCTCTTCTTCCTCCACAAATGGCGCCACTGTCATTCTCCAGAGCCCCGGAAACGCCTGCCTCCGTCTCTACCAAAGCTTCCGTTCCTCGGAAACCTTCACCAACTGGGCTCAGCCCCACACAGATCCCTCCAATCACTCTCCCGTCTCCACGGCCCCCTCATGCTGCTCCACTTTGGCAAAGTCCCCGTTCTTATCGCCTCTTCCGCTGAAGCTGCGCGTGAGATCTTGGAAAACCAGGACCTGATCTTCTTAAACCGGCCCCAACTCAGCATTGCGAGCCGGCTGTTCTACAACAACCGGGATGTGGCTTTCGCCCCGTATGGAGTACACTGGCGGCAGAACCGCAGCATATGCGTGCTTTATCTGCTGGGCAGCAAAAGGGTTCAATCTTATCACAGCGTGAGGGAGGAAGAGACTTCCCTCACGGTTGGGTGCTTATCTGATGTCATTCAGTCTTTGACGATCGACGTGATTTGTAGGGTGGCGCTTGGGAAGAAGTATAGTTTGGGGAGTGATTTCAAGGAGATTTTTGGTGAGTTTGGGGAGCTGGTTGGGATTTTACCTTTCTGGGAGTACATTCCATACTTGAGATGGATGAGAAGGTTTGATGGTTTGGATAAGAGAGTAGAGAGAGGTGTTAAGAAGATGGATAGGTTTTTGGAGAGTGTGATTCAAGAACATAGAGTTAGGGAGAGGAGAGAGGGAGATGGTGGTGAGCTGGATTTTCTGGACATATTCATTGATTTTCAGAGATAGAATGCAAGTCTCACCCCTATTGAAGATGACACTGTCGAAGCTATCATTTTGGTATGAATACTTTGATTTGTTGCACAGTGGCGAACTCTAAAAATGAGTTTCACCGATTTAAATTTTTCTTACTGACGAATATTCTTATACGTTGTCTTAAACCCCGGTATCTTCTTATTATGCCTTCCCCATTTTGATTGAAAATTTCTTTTTCAGGAAATGTGTAACACCCCTCTTTTTCGAACCCTAGCTTTAGAGCAGAGAATTTAATACCCTAATTTATGACTTAGGAGATGGGAATTAAATGAGGAACGAAGTTATGACCGAATCAAGTTTAGGGTTTGTGTTGGAAGTTTGAAAAGTCAAACTTGTTGAATATATGACGTGGCACGTGAATATTTGAATTAAATGTGATTTATGTGGTGAATTATTTGTTTAAGGGTGAGTGAGAATATTAGAAAATTTTCATAAATACTAAACCACCTTTATTCTTTTGAAATTTTTGAACCCCCTCATTTTATTTGAGAAAATCTTATTTTTCCGGATTTAATTTAGTTTTTGGGATATTATTCCTAGGTGATTTTTGAAAATCACCTATGTTGAGAAGGAAATATTATTTTGTTTGTTTAATTGATTCCTTATTGATTTCCTTCCATACCTAAGATCAAATATTCTATCAAATCTTTCCATACCTCAAGAGATCTTGCCATACCTTATTTTAGTTAATATTAAAAATCCCTTCCTTATTTAAAAGGCATAGTACACGCCTCTTTTCCTATTAATTGGGAGGATTATTATTTTTATATTTCTCCGTTTTATTCTACTCCGTAAAATATACCAAAACAAAATCTTGGCTAATTAGAAGCCATAGTTTTCGAAAATTTCATGCTTGAGCCCTAGAGCTTATTTTTGTTAATTTCTTTTTCCCTACTCCACAATATTTATTTTATTTAATTGTGGAGGATGAAATCTTTCCAAATATTCTATTTATTTACCTAAAGATTTTATTGAACTCTATAAATAAGGAGCCAAAAACCTAACCTTAGCCGTCACATAATTTTCGCCCCCTACCCCAAATTTTCGTCCCCTCCCTCTCTCCATACTCTCTCAATTTTCTTCTACTTTTCTCCATTAATCCTTCATCCTTTGAGAAGAATTAGAGTTTGAACCTCAAGATTTTTGAAGAACCAAGTCTCTACTTTGTTTCTACCATTCGTTTTTCTCCAAAAAGGTATTCTTATATTAATTCTTCTTCTTTCTAACCGATTAATCGGTATTCTTGAACCCTCATGCATCTTGATCGAGTGAAAGTGGGATAAAGGGGATATGGAATATATGTGTGCATGTGTATGTGTGCGGCGTGTGTGTGTGTGTGTGTGCGCGTCGTGTGAGTGCGTGCGTTGTGTGTGTGTGTGTGTGTGTGTTGCGTGTGTATGTGTTGTGTGTATGTTGGAAAAATACTCTTGTGTGACATATGTTGATGATAGACCTAGAGTTAAGATGCGAATGAATTTATATGATGAACATGACTTGATTCTGATTGATGATAGTAAGATAAATCGATGGGAAAAGGGAAACGTGTGGCATGCATGATTTAGGAATTTATGCTAGGACTAATACATGGTATGTACATATGTGGTAAAAAGGTGAAACCTCGGTTGCGAAGCAGGATAACAAAGGGAAAGAACATACTTGAAATCTAAGCAGTCGAGGTGGGCTTTATTCTTAAAACTCTCTTTTATTTTTTGTCAAAATATTGATTGGTGTTATAAGGGTGGTTTAACTGTTATGCCATGCCTATGTCTGTTTTGTTGTGATGATGTGTGCCTGATGCCTAGTTTGTGAGTACGCTCCATTAGGCTACAGTGGCTATGGATATGTATATACAAATTCGGGTCTGAGTACGGGCCGCAAACCCTACCAAGCTATGTACACGGTGGGATCGGGAGCCGTCCTTGCTAGTCGGCCGGTCTCGTGGGCGAAAAGTGTGGCCACACTTTTGTCGCACTATGGAAAGATTGAGATTGTGATTGTCATTGTGGATATTGATGAGAAAGCGGGAGATGTTTGACTGGCCTGTCTAAGAAATTATTTTTGTGATACTCGTGATATTCTTTCATAACTGCTTAAAACTCGAGTTCAGTATGGTAAGGGTGGCATAACTTGTTAAATAAAACGTTTTGGCAATGAGTTCACTGGGTATTTCAAAATACTCAGCCCTGCATGTGTTTTCCTTATGTGCAGGTTGAATGGCGACGAGCGTTGGCGGGTGTTGAGCAAACTTAATTAATAAGATGGATATTTTGAACCTCGAGTGTAGTCGTGTCTTCATACATGGCTTAACCTTCTCTTGGATGCTTCCGCTAATTTTCGAAACTCATTATTTTCACCTAGTCATTTTGAACTTGTTTTTCCCCTTCGTTTAGTCGATTGAGACATGCCGTGGATTTTGTCGAGCTTTTGCCAAACCCTTTGCTTTTGGATCATAGTTATGATATCTTTTCTCCTTTGTTTTTCCTTGACATTGATCGTCATTTATGTTATCTACTTTTTATTGATTATTCTTGATTACACCTGGTTTTATCGTTTCCCTAGTCTGTTAAATACCTAGGTCAAACCCCTTTTAATGAAACCCTAGCCTTGTCTTTGTTGCATTTAAGTTTTCCCAGTTAACGACCGCCGAATTTATTATACCCTAGGAGGGCGGGGCATTACAGATGGTATCAGAGCCTCAGTTCTTTCCGCTCTGGACCCAAGAGTCTTTTCAAAACTTTTTCTTTCTCTTCTTGTAACCCTTTACTAATGTGCTAAATACGGAAAGCTCAACACCGCAACTCGTCCTGTTCAACCAAGAAGAAAGAGGTACGAGATATTATTGTGATGGAAACTTTTTGTTCTTGAGAATTTCGGTGGAAACTGTCTTTTGTGAACATAGAAAGCATGCCATAGGATGACACCTAGAAGTTTGGAAATACTGTGTACTGTACTTGTGAAGCGATGCTTCTTGAATGATGATTCGTTGAATACTGTTTGTGAACTTGCAAAACTGTGAAATGCGAATGTGATTACGTGAGATTTATGTTGAAATGTTGTGATGCTTAGACCTGGACTTCTTGGAACCTAGCATGCCTTAGTCGTAAGATCACAGCGCTTATATCAACAGTAGAAACGCGGAATGACTGGTATGAGACTTCAAGCTATGCTTGAAATTATAGAGTGCCTAAGAAGTAGGCCAGACCGAACGTGCTAAAACTTAGTTGTAGGTTGACAACTGCAGTATCACTTTCCTGAGTGATAGAACCAACTGCAGTCTTGCATACCATGCCAAAGTGGCGACGCGACACAAATACGACGACGTTTATGACACATTAAAACCACGTGTACAATGGTAATCGAAAAAGACTATGTGACATGGCAAGAAGAAGACTTTGAAGATGCGACCATCAAAAATAGTTATTTTTGACGATACGATGAATCTCAACTTGGAATCCACGGTTTCATAGAACGACGTTACCATGATCAGGCTCGGGAGAAATGTGCGAGGGAGTGCGACCTTCGTAGTTAGAATGACCGATTTTTAAATTAACAGTACTTACTTGGATCCTAAGTTCTTTTCGGGACGTTTTGAATAACCATGATCCCTTATCTATTTAAACACCTTGGTTGACTCACAATTTGCAAGTGATGTCCCTTATTTCTTTTCCAATATCGAGTCATGACTCACTTGGCTTGAAATTTGTGTTTGCCCTTGTAACTTTGGACCTCTTGCTTGAGTAGTATTATTTAATTCGTCATTCATAAGAACGATATTTGATTTTATGCGCTTCTGTCATTGAACTCCATTCCTAAAGTTGTTTGCAATCATGACCTTCAGTATGATCACATCTCCAGACCTGTTTTCTTCAAAAGATGGAATATTCTTTTTGGAATTTTTGTTCACCTCTTCATTTCTCCAGTTCCTTCTTGCAGAAGTGAAATTCTTTTTAGCTCAGTGATTTTTCTTTCTACAACACCAAGTTAAGGCTATGGTGTTCTCTTCTTTGTTAACGGGTTTGATCGTGTTAATTTTCTGAAAAGTTCCCATCACTTTGTGTTGCCCTCAACAAACCCATGAATCCAGTGCTGTAATTCCATTTTTTTTCAGTAACATGATGTCGTTGAACCATTTTAGTGCTACTTCATGATATTATGTCTATGTTTCTAAATCCTGCCACGACTGATTATTTTTTGGCCTCGACATGTTTGAACGATATCATTCATTGCAGTTTGGAATTTTTGCAAATTATGAACGACATGCCGTGGATTTTGTCGAGCTTTTGCCAAACCCTTTGCTTTTGGATCATAGTTATGATATCTTTTCTCCTTTGTTTTTCCTTGACATTGATCGTCATTTATGTTATCTACCTTTTATTGATTTTTCTTGATTAAACCTGGTTTCATCATTTCCCTAGTCTGTTAAATACCTAGGTCAAATCCCTTTTAATGAAACCCTAGCCTTGTCTTTGTTGCATTTAAGTTTACCCAGTTAATGACCGCCGAATTTATTATACCCTAGGAGGGCGGGGCGTTACAATATTTTTGCTGCAAGAACTGATATTGTGCATTTACATCTCTTGAGTGGGCGATGACGGAGCTGATGCGAAATCCTAAGACAATGAAAACTTTTCAAAATGAAGTGAGGAAGTAGCTGGAAATAAGGATGAAATTGATGAACAAGACTTGGAGAAAATGCCTTATCTGAAAGCAGTGATGAAGGAGATTCTAAGGTTGTATTCGCCAGTCCCATTGTTGGTCCGTCGTGAATTAAGTCAAGACACAAGAGTATTGGGCTATGATGTCGCATCTGGTACGCGTGTGATGATTAATGTTTGGGCAATTTCTAGGGATCCTTCATTGTGGAAATATCCTGAGGAATTTCGCCAAGAGAGATTCCTTAGAATGGACATAGACTTTAGAGGTCTGCATTTTGAGTTGACTCCATTTAGGGCAGGTAGGAAGCGTGGCCCCGGTATTACATTCGCGGTGGTGGTGGATGAGCTTGCCTTAGCCAAGTTGGTACACAAGTTCGATTTTAGATTGCCTAGTGGAGCGAATCTGAAGGAGTTAGATGTGAGTGAATCTAGTGACAATCCAGAAAAAATGTCTTTTGCTTGTTGTAGCTACTTCACATGTTTTTTAAGTAAGACAATGTGAATATTTTAATAATCGGATTGGATTAATCAATTCAACCGTGAACTAACATGTTGCCTAGTCCGATTTAGACACGATGACGGAGCCAATTTTCCTTTATTTATTTATTTTTATTATTTTTTTTCTTCTCCTATTATAAATACCTCAATCTCCTCTCCTTCATTTCACACACCCACATCTTTCATACACCCACATCCTTCTCTATTTCACATTTTTTTGTCACTAGAAATGTCTTTTAATATGTAATTTTATTTATATTATTTAGACATTTATGCTTTATTTAGTTTTTAAAATGAAATATGATTTTTGTCAAAACTTTTACGCTGTCTGTAATTATTATATCAACAAAAATTAAAAGAGTGAAATAAAATAGTGATGATGTGGAAATGAGATAGGCTCTGGGATGAGCATGCTGACGTGGCAGAAAATAATGAAGATAGGCTCTGAATTGTGAATACTCTTATCTATACACACTGACGGATTTAATTAAGAACAAGAGGGTACCACTATACCTCCAAAATATGGAAGTAGCCTAGTGGTAAATGTATCCTCCAAAGCACGTTTTTGGCCATTTCTCTCCTTTATTGATAATGTTTGCTCATTTATTTCATATAGTTTCTAACAATATTTGATTAAATATATATTATTTGTTTTCTCCTTTACCTCATACATAATAAAGCTATGGTTGAATATAATCTTTATTAGTACTCCCTCCGTCTCATTGAAGATGACCCACTTTCCTTTTTGGTTTGTTTCAATCAAGATGACTCATTACTTAAAATGGAAACACCTTTATCTCTACTTTATTCCCTCTCTCTTACTTTACTCTTTCCTCTTACCACACAAAATATAACTTTATAAAATCTCGTGCCACCCAAGGAAGGGGTCATCTTTCTTGGGACGGAGGGAGTAGTATTTATGATTACTATTATACTCATATTTCAGATTATATGGAAAATATGATGCATTTTATTTTTAGTTTTGAACTTTCTATAAACTAATATGAATTCTTTGATATATAAATATCTAAGAATCCATAATTTAATAGTGAAAAATTTTCAAGTAATAACCCTAAATAATTTTTATAATTTAATGTGACTTAATCGAAAAATTAACATAATAAAAGAAAAAAGATCGATTTGATTTTATATTTTCAAGTCAATATAATTATTTATCGCACCCCCAATATGAAATTTCTGGATCCGCCACTGTCTGTACATATATAAAAATTAAAAGGCGAGTTTTGGGCTGATTTTGAATATTTTTAAAATTTTGGATGCCATTGCAATCATTCTAAATATATACTAATAATTATAAATAAAATTCAGAAATTCTATACGACAGTTTTCGTATGCATAAATGCACTCCACTAAGTAAAATAATAAATATCGCAATAATTATTTGTAACTGCCAACATTCGCAATAATGGAGTGTGTAACTTGTCATGTACAAATTCAAATTTGGCGTTTAATTAGCTGTTACAAACCCATAAACCTAAAACTAAAGTCTTTTTTTTTCTTTACAATACAACATAATGATGATATTAATAGTTGTTGACGGTATAAATTCATAAGGATTAATGATTAATACACAACTCTATAAAATACAAGAACCTCAAAATCGCTTGAGGCTCAACTTAGCAACGAGGAAACGGGAAAAAAACCAGTCAACTAAGCATCGCTTAGGAAGACATATATGAAGAAAGGACCGACGGTAGTAGCAACCTTAAAACCCATGCTGCTTGGTCTCCAGTTTCAGTTGGTAAGTTTTTGCAATGAATAAGGATTTTCTCATGTCTTTTCTTCTTTGGCTTCCTAAATTTCAAGAAAATAAGCGTTGTCGCGAATATCAAACATGGGGCTTTTTCTATCTCAAAAATTTCAAGAATGCTCATGTTCTTAATGGCGATACTGAAAGGGAGCAAACCATACCCCACATCGGAGAATGAACAAGAGTTGCAAGCATATATAATGGCTACCTCAACTCCATTAGTATGATGTCTTTTGGGGAGTACCCCAATAGCAAAATCGTGAGGGCTTTGCCCAAAGCGGACAATATCATACTAATGTGGAGTTCGGGTGTGCACCACCGAGACCCAACAGATACAACTGCATGTTTCTCATCATTCTTCCCCATTATTGTTACTGATCTTTCCTCGCCCATAAACTGCTGGATCTTTTTAGGTCAAAAGGCAAAGAGAAGTCGGTACTAGAAGTAGGAGATGAAACCACAGTGAGTACAGAACAAGCTAGCTCTATTTTTATGAAATCATCGTCAATAACAAGGAGTTGTCGTTGCTGGAGTTAGCAGACGCATCGATAGATGATCGATGGTGTTGCAGAATATCAACTATTTCTTTAGTATTAGAAGTTTTGCAGAATAAATACATCTCTAATTATAGATACCGTTTATTTGAATTAATAAATGGACTGTATAAATTTTCCAAGTAAAAATATTGCGTATGGATAAATATAGTGATCTTTAGTGATCTTTTTAAAGTACTATATTTATTGCTATATTTTTCTTTTTTAGATATTGAATTTTCTATTTACTGTGTGTTAATTAAAATTTTGCATGAAGTGGTATTATTTATCTCGCATTTTGAAGCGGATATTCTTTTAAATTTATGATAATTGATATCAACAGTATGCACCTTCATACTATGGTGAGTTATATAATGATAGCTAAGTTTTTCATAATATGAAACAAAATTATTATTTATTGTTACCATGTTAATTTTTATTAATATTTATATCTATTTATTGCCTAATTCATTATCATTTTTATTGGAACATCAACAGTACTGTGAAACATAAAATGCGTTAGAGAAATAATAAGTTTTATATATAATCACGTTATCTTACTATATTTTTTAAATTATGTAATTTTTATTTTAAAAATAATAAGTTTTATATATAATCACGTTATCTTACTATATTTTTTAAATTATGTAATTTTTATTTTAAAAATAATAAGTTTTATATATAATCATGTTATCTTACTATATTATTGAATTTAATTTAATTTAAGTTATTGACAAATTGCTATGGGGTTAGTATGTACTCCCTCTGTTCCACAAAACATATCACATTTTCCTTTTTAGTTTGTCCCACAAAAGATGTCACGTTTTCTTTTTTAGAAAAAGTTCTCTCTCACATGAATATAAAAATTATATTTTCTCTCTCCATTTAACACACAAAACAAAACCTCTTAAAATCATGTGTCGTCCCACAAGTGTGACATCTTTTGTGGGACGGAGGGAGTACTAATTTAGATAAAATATGTATATAGTATAATTGAAAAGTAAAAAAGTAAGTGGTTAGAGAATATCTATTTGATTTGAGTTTAGTGTAAATGGTTTGAGTAAAACTACTATTTAGCGTGATATTTACACTAAAATGAGTTGGAGATGGTCTTATTCACAAATTTAACATTTTGAAAATTATAAATTCTAAGATTAATTATTTCATATGTATGGTATTTTATTATTGAACGATATATGTTCTCCTTTTAATAAATCCATTAATAATCTAATTAACATATATATATATAGAGAGAGGAGTGATCAAGGTCTAACTAATTTTAAGTGTATAACTAGAGAATAAATCTCGACCACATATCTTATTACTCCAAATAAATCATATGGCTTAAATAATCTTTCAGATTTTTCTCAAAATAAAAGCCAAGGGATTTTCGGAACTCATAAGATTAACGTGAATTGTGTGTAGCGATTTGTACAATCTGAACCAAATTCAGCTTATGATTTCTTCCATAGATTCACAATTGTTCATCTTCCGTCCAGATTTCTGATTTGATTTCCTAATCAAATCGCATTTTTCCTGAATCATCCAGATTTCTGATTTGTTCATCGTGAATTGTCCAAATTTGTGAATTGATCAGCCACGATTTACGATATTTTCTCCATCACGATTCAACGATTCCTGATTTCTTCATCCCGATTCATTCCTCTATCGCGATTGGTCAGCCTTGATTCAATACTCCAGCTCGATTTCTTTCTGATTCATTCCTCCAGCGAGATTGATCAACGATATTTGAATTTCTGATCGCATAGATTCAATTCCGTAACCATCGTTGGCAGATTATTCTGATTCAGATTCCCCTTCATCAGGAGAAGAAGAAGAAGAAGATGAAGATGAAGTGATGAAGATGAAGTCTATGTGTTTGTTCTTATAGCATGATTAGTGTGTGTATGATGCGAAAAGAGATGATAGAGTGAGGTATATAACAGTCAAAGTGGTGTATATATGCTTTAAATGGAAGTGTACGTGTTTTGTGAATTTCTCAACATGATTAGCTCTAAAATGACGTATATTATAGTGATATGAATATTTCATAGAGTGATGTATAATATTGCTTTTTTATACACTAGTGATTTAATGCTTACACTGATGTGAATATTTCATATAGTGAAGTATAACATTGTCTTTTTATACAAACAGTGATTTATTGTGAATGTTTCATAAAGTGAAGTATATTGAGTATATAGTGAAGTATATTGAGCATATAGTGAACTAGTATATGCTTACAGTGAAGTATATTATGTATGTCTTATAGTATACTATCTTTTCATTTCAATAAAGTATGTGAAGCATATAGTGAAGTATATTGAGTATTGATGCCCTATTTTTTAGCACTAAATAAACGTAAGTATACAGAGTATATATAGTATAGCTAAAGGTCAGTACCGGGATATCGAACACGGGGAAGGCAAACACAAAGTGTCTATCCTCTACTAGAACTCAATTACTATCTGGAAGATCAAGAGATTTTGAAAATTTTTGAAAACAGTAAATATTTGAAAACAATTAACAACTAAATGCAAGCAAAACATAGAGACAATCGATAGAGATAAGGGAATCCCATGGATGTGCGTTCACGGTTGTGATTATACAAATTCTAAACTACAATACCCTAGCACAGTTATTACTTATGTGATATAAACGTTGATTACAAGATTAGGGTTGTCAATCCTAACACGTAACTGCAAATAGCTCCTAAGACCCTTGAAAAGTCCTCACTCTCAATTAACAGTGCCGTTTTAAGGGAAGCTAACTGTAGCGTCTACTAAGTTGATCTAACTCGCTAGAACTCTCTCACAGTTATGAAGCAAGTTATATTAAATCATACACGATTGTGTCACTCAATCATGCAGCATCAGAATTACTTAGGGAAGAAACAAAGTAAAAACAAAACGGATATTAAATAGAAAAAGGAATTGTATAACCAAAGTCGTTACTAACACATCCCTAGAATCCTATGAGTTTAGTTACACATAGATTGAAGGGAAGACAATTGGAACATAAAACTAAAGCAACCGTAGGTTGAATCCTTGTCGTTCTTGATGTTCTTGAAATCCTTCTCCAACTCCTTGCATAAGTGAATCACTCTAGCTTTTGATCTCTATGAATTATTTGCAACTAGAAGCTCTCTCTTTGATGAAGTTTGAGTTCATATTTATAGGGGAAAGCCATTCCTTGTTGTAGAAGGAAAAGATCTTCAAAATATGGTAAATATTGGAGCAAATCTAGGGCATCTCGGATTCGCCGCCTTTCTCAGGCGGGCTGCCGTACCTTGGTCGGCGGTCGCCGCGTTGGAGTCCAGAGAGTCTGTTTCTCCAGCGGCGAACCTCCGCATGGCTTCCGGCGGTCGCCGGGCGAGACTTCTCTTCCAAGCGTATTTCTCCGAGGCGGACCGCTGCATTGCTCTGTCCGCCGGGCGCCGGCGGTCACAGTACAACATCGCAGCGGTCGCCAGTCGCCATCTGAGTCCAGATTTCCAAACTTTGCGTGTTGGCTCCCTTTTTCGGCTCAATTATGCAAATTTCTCACAAAACACGTCAAAATACAAAAATAGACAAAATATGCAAATAATGGACGTGTAGAGTGACTTTGACACAAAAAATGAACCAAATAATGGCCTTAAAATAGTGCAAAATCCGAGCGTATCAGGTATATAGTGAACTAGTATATGCTTATAATGAAATATAATTTGCATGCTTTATAGTGAAGTTTATATTACTTATAGTTAATTAAAGTTGCTTTATAGTGTACTTATATGATGGTTTTAATATGTAGCTACTGTATGATATTTTCTCCTTTTACGGGTAAGGATAATCATGGTCACCATTTGACATTAGTTGTTGCCCTTTGTCCCAGGTAAGAAGCATCTTCTTGAAGAAGGTGTTATCTTGTCTTCCACACAAAAGAGAGCATTGATCGGGGAATTGCAAAAAGGGGAATGAGAAGGCAAAACATAGGCAGTCAGGATTCGGACATAAATAGTTCACTTTGTAGAGCACTTATGACTAATTTTTAGTACACTTTTGAGTGATTTTTATTTCAATTACATGTTTTGATTCATTTATTGTGAGCATATACTTACAGTGAAGTTGAAATACTATATAGTGTAGTAACTCTTGTGTACAGTGATGTAAAACTGCTGTAGAGTGAAGCAAATATGCTCTCCACTAAGTAAATTAATAGTCAACATAATATTGAATTTAATTGAAACGAATGAGCTTTATACTGAACAAAATGACACATATTATGAACTATATCAGTTTCATACAAATGGTCATGAACGCTTTAAGTTTACAATCATTTTTCCACATTCTTGATAATGATTTGATGTTGTCGCCAAGTTGTTCAATGACTCATGGTTTTGTTTCCGACAACATTAATGCGCTGCAATACTTTGCTCTTAGCCTTTGTAGTACTCACTTGCTGCTTCTTTTAGGCAATACATTTTCAATCTTGTTCCCGCTCACCATAGTAACAGTCATCATATACTTCACTTTAAGGTCTATACACTTCACTGAAATCAAAAAACACAAAATACTATAAGACATAATGTAACAGCCCGCCTTCCTAGGGTTTAATAAATGCGGCGACTGCTACCAAAACGGACTTAAAGAATTCAACATAGACTAGGGTTTCAATTAAAGAGTTTTGACCAAAGATTTAAAGGAACTATCAGAGCATTAAAACAACAATTTAACCTAGAAGCTTGAATAAGAAAAAGGAAGGTATCATAAATTACGGTCAAAAATCTCAAGAGTATGACATAGTTTCCACGATAAAAACCACAAGATAGTCTAAGGCCTCTAAACCGAAAGGAGAGTGCAAAATATCCAAAATAATCATAAGTGTTTCAAAGTAATTTCAGCGGAAAACGACCAAGAGAAAGAGAAGTTATGTATGAAGACACAACTACGCTTGAAGTTCAAAACATCCATCTTAATTAGTTATCATGCTCAACACCCTCCACCGCTCGTCATCGTTCAACCTGCACATAAGGAAAACACATGCAGGGCTGAGTATTTTGAAATACTCAGTGAACTCGTTGCCTAAACGTTTTATAAGTTATGCCACCCTTACCAAGTGAGCTCGAGTTTTAAGCAGTTATAAGAGAGTATCACGAGTATCACAAAATATATTTTCCATAGACTGGCCAGTCAAACAACTCCCCACTTTTCTCATCAATTTCCACAATCTCAACATTTCCATGGTGCGACGAAAGTGTGGCCACACTTTTCGCCCACGAGACCGGCCGACTAGCAAGGACGGCTCCCAATCCCACCGTGTGCACAGCCAGGTAGGGTTTGCGGCCCGTACTCAGACCCGAATTCGTCTATACATATCCATAGCCCTATAGCCCAATGGAGCGAACTCTCAAACTGGGCATCAGGCGCACAATATCATAACAAAACAGACATAGGCATGACATAACAGTTAAACCACCCTTATTTCTCCACATTCATAAATTTTCACATAAAAGAGTTTAAGAGTAAAGCCCACCTCGACTGCTTAGGTTTCAAGTAAGTTCTATCCCTTGCTATCCGGCTTTGCAACTGAGGTTTCACCTTTTTGAGAAAAACGAACGGTAGAAACGAAGTAAAGACTTGGTTCTTCAAAAATCTTGAGGCTCAAACTCTAATTCTTTTCAAAGGTTGAAGGATTATTGAAGTAAAGTAGAAGAAAATTGAGAGAGAGTGGAGAAGGGAGGGGGGCAAAAATTATGGGGGCTAGGGTGAGGGGTTCCTCTTATTTATAGTGCTCCATAAGATTTTTAGGTAAATAGAATAGAATATTTGGTAAGATTTTATTCTCCACAATTAAATAAATAAATATTGTGAAGTAGGGAAGATGAATTAACAAAAATAGACTAGGGTATCAAGGCATGTAATTTTCGAAATATATGGCTCCCAATTAGCCAAGATTTTGTTTTGGTATATTTTACGGAGTAGAATAAAATATCGCAGAGCAAAATAAAATAAAAATTCTCCCATTGGAGGAAGGAAAATAGGCGTGTAGTAGCCTTTTAAATAGGGCATGGATTTTTAATATCAACTAAAATAAGATATGTCAAGATCTCTTGAGGTATGGAAAGATTTAGTAGAATATTTAAATTCTAGGTATGGAAGGAAATTAAGCAAGGAATCAATTAAACAAGCAAAATAATATTTCCTTCCAAACATAGGTGATTTTCGAAAATCACCTAGGAAAATAAGGGGCTCGATTTTTCTCAATAAAAATAAGGAATAATTGGGTTATGGATTTAATTTGGATAAATATCCCAAGAATTAAATTAAATCCGGAAAAATAGAATTTCTTCTCCAAAAGTCCAAGGGTTCGAAAATCTCAATATTTAGGTGGCTAGTATTTATGGAAATTTTCCCTAATATTCTCACTCACCCTTAAACAAATAATTCACCTCATAATTTAATAAATTGGAAGTTGGAATTTTCAAACTTCCCGGTCAAGGAAACTCATGCAATAAATTCATTTATCAAATAATTCACATCTCCCACGTCATCAATAATAAATTCTAGGGCTCTAATATTAGGGTTCGGAAATTCGGGATGTTACATCCTACCACTCTTAAAAGAAATTTCGTCCTGAAATTTGGTACCTTTATGGAAAGAGTTCCGGGTATAGTTCCATCATCTTATCCTCAAGCTCCCACGTGGCTTCCTCGGGCCCGTGGTTTCTCCATTGTATTTTCATGAAGGCAGTGGATTTATTTCTCGAGGTTTGGACCTTTCGATCCAAGATCATCTGAGGTTGCTCCTCGTAGCTCAGATCCGGGTTTATGGCAACTTCCTCGTAGCGAATCACATGCTTCGGATCGAACACGTATTTTCGTAACTGCGACACATGAAAGACGTTTTTCACATTCCCAAGGCTGGGCGGTAGCACTAAACGATAAGCTACGGGTCCTACTCCTTCGAGAATATCGTACGATCCGATAAAAAACGCAGTTTCAGTTTCCCTTTAACCCCAAAACGCGTTATCCCTTTCGACGGGGATACCTTGAGGAAAACTTTATCGCTGTCTTGGAATTGTAAGTCCGTTCGTCGGACGTCGGCATACGATTTTTGTCTGTCCTGGGCTTCCTTCATCCTTGCACGGATCTGCCGAACGATTTCGACCATCTCTTCGACTGCACCGAGTCCAAGTGCCCTTCGTTCGCCAACTTCATCCCAGTAAAGCGGAAATCTACACTTTCTTCCATATAGTGCTTCATACGGTGCCATGCTGAACGTTGCTTGAAAACTGTTGTTGTAAGCGAACTCGATCAGAGGGAGTGCGGTCTCCCAACTTCCGCCTTGGTCGAGCACCACGGCTCTAAGCATATCCTCGAGAGTGCGGTCTCCATCGGACTGTGGGTGAAAAGCCGTGCTAAAATTCAAGCGTGTTCCAAGCTCGTAATCGTCACTGGGACTCCATGTAATCGTACGATCTCTTGTATGTAGATCCGAGCTAGCCTATCTGATCCATGGGTTACGGGGATAGGTATGAAGTGCGCACTTTTGCTAAGTCGATCTATGATCACCCAGATCGCGGTGTTTCCTTTTAGGGTCCTCGGCAACGCTGTCACGAAGTCCATGGTGATGTGCTCCCATTTCCACTCGGGTATCTCAAGCGGTTGTAGTTTCCCGTATGGCCGTTGGTGTAAGGCTTTCACCTGTTGGCAGGCTAAGCAGCGCACCACAAATGCTGCGACATCCCTCTTCATGTCGTTCCATCAAAAGGACTTCTTCAGATCCTGGTACATCTTTGTGTTCTCGGGGTGAGCAGTGTATGGGGTTTCGTGGGCTTCGCTCATGATCTCGTTCCTGAGTCCCTCGTCGTTTAGCATGCACAATCTCCCTTCAAAGGTGTGAGCGTTGTCGGAAGCCTCGCTAAAACTTCTGGATTCACCGGTTCATACTTCAACTCGAATCTCCTCCAATCTCGCATCCGTCAGTTGTGCTGCAACGATCCTCGTCCTTAGATTAGGCTTTTACTACTAACGCGGCGATTCGGCCCTTCACTGTTTCGGGTATCCTTACTACTTCTATTCGCATATTACTCAACTCCCGTACTAAACTTTCCTCTTCTGTAAAAAAAGCAGCGAGTTGCGAATGGTCTCTACGGCTTAAAGCATCTGCCACTACGTTTGCCTTGCCAGGGTGGTAGTTGATGCCACAATCGTAATCCTTCACCAGCTCGAGCCACCTTCGTTGTCGCATGTTTATGATCCGTAAAGATCTCACTCCTAACTCCGTAGAGGTGGTGCCTCCAAATCTTTAGGGCATGCACTACTGCGGCTAACTTTAAATCGTGGGTGGGGTAGTTCAACTCGTGCGGTTTCAATTGTTGTGACGCGTAGGCGATCACCTTTTTATTCTGCATCAACATGCATCCTAATCCAACCTTCGAAGCGTCAATGTAGACTACGTAGTTCACCCCAAGCTCTGGCACAGCTAACACTGGTGCGGTGGTCAACTTTTCCTTCAAGAGTTGGAAACTCGCTTCACACTCCGGCGTCCAGTTCACCTTGATTCCCTTCTTGAGCTGTTGGGTCATCAGTCTCGCTATCTTGGAGAACCCTTCTATGAACCTTTGGTAGTATCCCGCCAAGCCCAGGAAACTCCGAATCTCGTTCGGTGTCAATGGCGAGTTCCATTGTTGTACCGCCTTAACCTTGGCGGGGTCCACTCGAATTCCTTCTGCCGACACGATGTGTCCTAAAAAGTTCACTTCTCTCAGCCAGAATTCACACTTGCTGAATTTGGCGTACAACTTTTCCGTCCTCAGCATCTCCAGCGCGATTCGTAGGTGCTCCGCGTGCTCCTTCTCGTCCTTCGAGTAGACTAAAATGTCATCTATGAACACTAGGAAAAACGTATCTAGGTACGGGTGGAAAACTCGATTCATCAAGTCCATAAACACTGCTGGGGCATTCGTCAGCCCGAACGGCATCACGACGAACTCGTAGTGACCATATCTGGTACGGAATGCGGTCTTAGATATGTTCTCCTTTCACACTTTCAGTTGGTGGTATCCAGACTTCAGATCCATCTTAGAAAACACGCCGGCTCCTTGGAGTTGATCGAACAGGTCGTCTATCCTCGGCAGTGGGTACTTGTTCTTGAGGGTCAGTTTGTTCAACTCTCTATAGTCGATACACATTCTCATTGACCCATCTTTCTTCTTAACGAAGAGCACCGGTGCGCCCCATGGCGAAACACTGGGCCTAACGAAACCTAAGTCCATGATCTCTTGTAGTTGTATCTTTAGTTCCTCCAATTCCTTAGGCGCCATTCGGTACGGTGCCTTGGATACGGGTGCGGCTCTAGGTTCAAGGTCGATCGTAAATTCTAATTGCCTATCCGGCGGCGGTCCAGGTAACACCTCTGGAAAAACGACCGGAAAATCTCGTACGACAGCGACGTCTTCGAGCCTCCTTTCCTCCTTCTCTTCTCCGTGGAGATAGATAAGATAGGCTGGGCGTCCTTTCATTAACATGGCGGTGGCTTGTAACGCGGAGATTATGGCAGTTCGCCAGTTCACTCTAACCATAGAATACTTCACTCTAAGCACATTTTACTTTACTAAAGTGATAAAACAGATCACTAACAACATGCATCACAAACACTTCACTCTAACCATGAAATACTTCACTCTAAGAACATTTTACTTCAATAAAGTGATAAATCAGATCACTGATAACATGCATCACAAACACTTCACTCTGACCATGAAATACTTCACCCTAAGCACATTTTACTTCACTAAAGTGATATAACAGATCACTATAAGCATGGATCACAAACACATCACTTTAAGCATGGAATACCTCACTCTAAGCACATTTTACTTCATTGAGATGAAAAAATAGTGCATTATTAGCATGGATCACAAACACTTCACTCTAACCATAAAGTACATCACTCTAACCAAGTTTTACTTCACTAAAATGAAAAAACAATGCACTATAAGCATGCATCACAAACACGTCACTCTAACCATGAAATATTTACTCTAAGCACGTTTTACTTCACTGGAATGAGAAAACAATGCACTATAAGCATGCATCACAAACACTTCATTCTAACCCTAGAATACTTTACTATAAGCATCGTATACTTCATGATAAATTGCATATACATCACGATAACCAACATATACATTACTATAACCATAATTTACTTCACTCAAAAGACAAAATAGAGTGTAAGACCAAAGCCGTACAATCACTGAACTTATAGGGACGCAGGGGGTAACAATAACAAAGAAGGAACTTCAACCTTTGACCTTATCCGAGCTCATAAGAAGAGATAATATCTTTACTTTATCCGAGTCTATAAGCACAATAGTATAGTTCACTATAAGTATTATATACATCACTATAATCATAATATGACTCTATGTAGAGTTACTATACTTTACTCATATGTCAAAATAGTACACTTATATTTCTACATTCTAGGTCATTGTAAACTGAAATGAATAGGCATAATGCGACTCCATTGTTAACTGACTACATCACTATAAGCATAATATGACTCAATCGTTAAAGTGGAATGCAATGAAAATCGGTTAAATGAATCGTTCCTCGAATAAATAAGTCGATGAACTTACGTTTATGAATTGAAGTAATTAGGTATGTTGAATCGAAGGCGACGAGGAAATGAACAACTAGATGGAGGCGACGACGGAATGAGCAACCAATGGAAGCGACGACGGAGTGAATCAAATGAACTTTAGCCCCGGTGAAAAAGGCGACGATGACGGTAGAGAATCACTGTTTATGAGTGAGAATTGGTGGAGAATTCGAGCAGAAGAGGAGAACCGATAGAGAATCGATGAAGAATTCGAGCGGAAGAGGAGAATCGGTGGAGAATCGATTGAGAATTTGAGTATAAGAGTTGACGAGCTGAAGAAAAATTATCTAAAGGAGAGAAATTAATATTTTACCCAACTTTGTTTGTTAAATGACTATTTTACCCCCGTCTACTTATAGTGAACCAATTCTTGTTTATAGTGAAGTAATTTTCTGGATCAATTTCAAAATCCTAAGCAGAATTTCAGCCCTTGATTTCTAATCTTGTGGTTGAAATATGTTCTCTAATTATATACTTAAGAAGTACTTGCCCTATATCACTACTATATATATATATATATATATATATATATATATATATAGAGTCCCATTATCCACAAATCCACTCTTAAAGACCGAACCACCGACCCTACCAAATTAGGGCTTTTAGATCTAGTTTTTTATGGATAAGATACAGAAATTTATAAATTATTTTCGCCTTCATCACGAGCCTATTTTAATTCATCCGAAGGTAAATAAGTCATACTAATATGTTATGAAGATTTAACTTCGTCCAGAATATATTACTTCATTCTAGTAAGTTTTTACTTCATTCCAGTACGTAAATGTGGTTTCGCCGTCGCGTGCCGTTCTTTCTCTCTACAATATCTATCACCAACGCCATGGCGCTAATATGGTTTAATAAACACATGGAATAATGTAATAAATTATTGTAATGAAGTATGTGTAGAAGCATTTGAAGTCCTACTGGAATGAAGTAAAAATCCTATCCAATGAAGTAATAACATTTCTGAATGAAGTAATAAACTCACTTGAATAAATTGCATTTTTAAATGTTAATCAAGCAAAAACCCACGTCAATGAATTTGAATGAAGCATATGTTGAATCATTTCAAAACCTATTGGAAGCAAGTAAAAACATGTTGTAGTTTCAAGGTATTACGTACAGAATGAAGTAATAAACCTATATAATGAAGTACAATGGGCTTGTAATGAAGCCGAAAATTTTTTCACAGCAGCACATCTCATCAAAAAAACTAGATCTAATGGCCTAAATTTGGTCTCTAGTTTGGTCTTTAAAATTGGTTCGACGTTGATCACAACTCCATATATATATATATATATATATATATATTATATATGGAGTTCTGTTAAATGTCTCATATCACAAAAAATTGTTTAACTTTGTTAAAAAAAAAGTGGGTGAAAAAAAATGTGAGCTCTACTTATTACTACTAATTTTATAGTATTGTTAGTAGAAGAAGAAATAGGAATGTGGGGTCTACTTACTAAAAAATATACCATATATTTGTAATGTCTAGATGAGAAAATATGACACATTTAGTGAGGACCAAAATGAGTATTAATTTCTATCAGCGCATGGTAAATGAAACATAAATTATTGAACAAATAATCTCATCCATATGCTCACTCCACTCCGTCACCATTACTTGCCAACTGTATCCTCTTTGGTCTTTTCGCCCATATTTTCAACTAACTATTTTCACTCACATTATAATATAAACTTAATATATAAACGTAGGATTCATATTTTACTAATTTTTTCAACTCACTTTTAATTATATTTCTTAAAATATTGTGAGTCAAAGTGTGACAGTTAATGTCAGATGGAGGGAGTATTGATTACGAGAATAATCCTATGTAAAGTAGCAAGATAGAGTGGACTTTCTAATCAAATTAATATTTTCAATTGACTTTCTCATGAAATCATTATTTTAAACTCATCCATATATTAATTACGAAAGATTTAAATAAAAGATTAAATTCACTGGAATTTTAAAATATAAGACTAAAGCATGCGATTTTATCAGAAAAAATGGTTTTTAAGTTATTCTCTTTATTTCTTCTTTTCTAATTAAGAATTGACAAAACTAGCCCTAATATATTTACCCCAATAAATCCTGTAAACTAACTGGGGCAAAAAAATGAGTTAGCGAATTATACATGCCATAACTGTAACAACCCTATATTCCCAATAAATCCTGTAAACTAAGTGGTTTTAATCCAGAATTAAATGGTTAGCGAATTCTAGTAGATTGAAAAAAAGGCATCATGGAGCAAGGAGTCAAACCAAAACAAGGTAATTGTACTACTATAACAAGTAGTCATAAGGGAGAGAGAGAGAGATAGATTCCATACAAATTTAATTCTCACCTGCAACAACCCTAAAATTTCGACTTCCTCTCTAGGTTTGATTACTACCCTATTCCAAACTGTCAGTTGCCACAGCTCCACGCCCCTTTGAATGCAAGGATGAAGACAACAAGGATACGAAATGGGAGCTATAGATACAAGGAGGGTGGAGCGGCGAAGGGGTGATTTCAGATATGCAATGTATCAGAATTGGGGTGAAAACGATAAGGTGATAAATATAAAAATTAAGGTGAAAATGTTAGGGATAGTTTGGTCAATTTAAATATTGAAGGAGAATAATAAAAATAAAGAAGAGAAAAGAAAAAAAGAAAAAATTCCTTATTCCGAAAAATTTTGTTTATCTTAATCCCATCTTTGAAAGTCAACTAATATAATCACAAAATTTAAATAGTCAGCCAATTAAATCCTTCTTTCTCAAATCTCTCATTAATTATTACAAGGTCAGTCCTAATTCTAAAAAGAGTAAATGTCAAAATTGGTCCTAATTATATAGCCAGAATACCAATTTGGTCCAAAACATTCACTTTTCGAAAATCGGGTCAAAAACATTTGAAATCGTTAACGAAGTGATCCTAAACATTTGACATTATTGTCGAAGTGGTCATTTTCCGTAAAAAACTAACGGTCAACGCCTAATTTATGATTTTTTTAACTTAATTAATATATGGAGGCTCCACCAGGATTTGATGGGGAATTCAAGGCAGGAGAGGTGTGTAAGCTAAAAAAAGACTGTTTATGGTTTGAAACAATCGCCGAGGGCATGGTTTGAGAGATTTTACTGAAGTAATGAAGAAATATGGATACCAACAGAGTAATTCAGATCATACTCTATTCCTCAAGAAGAAAGAAGAGAAGATCACATGTTTGAATATCTATGTGGATGATATGATCCTTACTGGAGATGATGAGGAAGAGATAAGCCAGCTAAGGAAGAATCTTTTTGCTGAATTTGAGATGAAGAATTTGGGTCTTTTGAAGTATTTTCTGGGCATTGAAGTGATGAGATCCAAGAAGGGGATATATATAAGTCAACGGAAGTATGTTTTGGATCTTTAGCCAAAACAGGAATGCTAGATTGCAACCCTGTAGAAACCCCAATGATGCAGAACCATGGTCTTCGACTAGATGATGGAGCCGAACTCACCCACCAGACGTAACCCACCAAACGAGATACCAACGTCTGGTGGGTAAGCTTATCTATTTATCTTAGACCTGATATCGCCTATGCAGTGGGAATAGTTAGTTAGTTTATGCATAAGCCTCAAGTCGATCACTGGGAAGCGGCTTTGAGAATTGTGCGTACTTGAAGGGGACACCGGGACATGGAATTTTGTCTGAAAATCATGGGAACTTGGAGGTGCATGGGTTCACAGATGCGGATTGGGCAGGGAACCCAAATGATCGAAGATGGATTGCTGGATATTTTACCTTCGTGGGTGGCAAACAAATTTTTTTAACTATTTTTAACTATATTCACGAACCTAACATTATGGACGATATTAAAAAATTACTCATTTGTTCCATACAAATAGCAATATTGAAATGATGCATATTTTAATATACAATTGATAAATTAGAAGAAAAAGAATATATTATTATTAGTAGATAATGAGGACCATCTCAATAAAGGAAAAAAAAATACTCTCTACTAAAAATAGAACTGTGTATTTTTCCAAAAATCTTTAGACGGGACTACTCCCACCGTCCCATTTCATGTGAGATAGTATTTCTTTTGGGCGCATGTTTTTTAAAGTGAAAAAAAATAGAAAGAAAAAGTAGAAGAGATTATAAAGTAAGAGATATATAGGATGGTTTTCTTTTTCAATAAAAGAAAATGTCTCAGTAGAATAATCTAAAAAAAAATGTTTCACTTATATCGGGACTGAAAGAATATAATATTACTCATATTTTATACTGACAAGTGGCAATGCCCATGACCCTACATGTATTGAAACTAGGGTGGCCACTACTATCCCGAAGATAAGACTATAGCCCAGGCCCTAATATAATATTACTCGTATTTTATACTAACGGAGGTAGGTATCTAGATCAAATTAAACTTAAACTAGTAGAAAAAAATGTTTTTGAGCTTTTAATGAAATTTAACAAACGATCAAAAATTTAATTAGATATGCTTTCTTTTGGTTCTAAGTTGTTGATATTATTGGCAATTGAAACTACATATATAAATATAACTATCCCACTTCGATGTTCATAAAGAACATAAATCTCTATATAAGTTTTATGGACCTTTCCTCCTATCAACTATTAGTTTTAGGATGCTCCCTATAAATTTCTATCATGGTATCATAGAAAGTGACTGATAAGGCTAATTTCATGCATTGGTTAAGTGGTGAAAAACACTATATTTATTGGGTGTAACAAAGTTTTTAAGCCAGGTGTGTGAAGGAATCGCTAGATCCAGGAAGAGTCGGAGGAAATGGACTAGACGAAGGAAATAACGAAAAGTGAGCAGAAAAGAGAACGAAATGGCTAGACGAAGGAAGTCAATAGCTGAGGGCAACAAAGGCTATTCATACCTCGCTGGACCCACTTCAACGCCTATAAATAAAGGAGCATGCAGCACACGCAGATATACAATTTTTTGCTCTGAGCTCACACACACACACACACGCTTGGGAGAAATGGGAATTCTGGGGTAGTAGTAGGTTTTAGGGGTTCATCTTTAGAGAAAGTCAGGCGTAACACCGTCCTTACGAAGGGCGAAGAAAGAATCTATTTACATTCTGTTTTTGCACTATATTTCGTTCGAACTTCACGTTTGGAAGTCGATTTGGTTGTTGTTGTTACCAATTATCTATGCATTCAGTTTGTTTTTGTCATATTGGTGTTATCTTGTGTTGATTTACGATTCTGGGTTTGTTTGAAGAGTTATTTCGGCTGTTACATGTTAAACTCTGTTTTTTTTGGAGAATTCTGCGCATGATCTGGGAAGTACGGCTGTGGATCTATGTTGATTGTCGTTGATCGGAAGTTGTTGGACGATTCTATAGTTATGGGTATGTTTTTGGCCGGAGTTTGTGTCGGATGCTTGGATCCGGAGTGAATTTAGCATCCGAAGTGTGGATCCGAACAGGAAAATTGAGTTGTGCATGGATTTTGAGTTTTCTGTTTCCCTTTTGTCTTACTTAGTCTAGTAGCCGTAGATCTATTTAGTTTTTAATTGTTCTTCGTTAAATTTCTTAAATCTAGTCTGCTTGTTTTCCTATTATGTTTCATCTCTATTTCTCCTGGGTTTTTATGCAATTTGATTTGAAGAAGATGATGTCGCTGTTAGTTGGTAGTTATTTGTTTTTCAGTTTTTCGTCCGTACTCTACTTTTTCAGCAAATGGTCCCCACTGTCTGTTTATTTCCCAGGTCTAGGTAATGTAGAAAATAGTTTCTTAGATCTAGCTATTATCTCATTTCTAGTTTACATGCATGATTTCTGCTCTGCCTATATCTAGCTGTTAGCGTAGCAGTTTTCGATTTCAGATTTAGTTTAATTTCCTTAACCCAAAAATGCGTGGCAGCAGCCAACCCAAAAATAGTCCCGAATCCTTAAGCGTGGTTTATTACGCATCCATCTCTGTGGGATCGATCCCTACTTCCCTGTGCTAAATTTTAGTGTACGTGGTTGAGGGTTTTTGAAGAGGTATTCTGTGTGTCCGACGACCGAGATCTTCCAACGATCCTTGAGTTCCTAGACCTTGTGATCTAGTGGATTCACTGGACCTAGGAGGCTTGTTATTTCTTACTGTGCACACAGTCTAAACACGCATTTCCAAAGCTTCAAATGGCGCCGTTGCCGGGGATGGAAGGCGTTTATTGTTATTTCGTTTGAGGATTTGGTGTAAAAAGTTTAATTTCTATTATTTTGTTTTTCTTGACAGTTTATGAACACGGGCTTCGATTCTGGAAGTTGGGCTAGTTCATCTAGGTCGGGGAGCGGCCGATACAAGTGGCAAGTCAAAGAGTCTACGTCCACTATCACCACCAGATCAGGTTTAAGGATGGAGGACCCATTTCCGTTCGAATCAGAAAGTGAGAAGGAGTGGAACTCGTCAAGAGAAGAGGACCCGAAGTCGTCCACCGAAACAGAGCAATCCGAGACTGAGGAAGAGGAGGACGTGAGTATGGCACACGTAGTGGATCCCGATCCGGAGATAGGTTCACTCACCGCGCATCTAGACGATGAGCCCGCCCATGCCATAATCTAAAACCTGCGCCGGAGGTCTATCGATATCAAGACAAATGTGCTCGGAGTTTTACCCACATTCTCTGGACGAAGGAACAAATGGCCTTACGAATTCCTAAACGAGTTCAGTAAGCTGTGCAGCATTCAAAAGCGACCCAACGAGGCAACTGAGGAGGACTACCGTCTGCGTGCAATCCCGTTTGCCCTAAAAGGGGAGGCCAATACTTGGCTGTTGAGGCTCCCACCAGACTCGATTAACACATGGAAGGATTTCAAACTGGAGTTCTTTGATTATTTTTTTCCGTCCAACAAGACAAATGCCTTGAAGAAGGAGATCCAGGAGTGCAAGCAAGAATATGATGAGTCTCTGAGCTCTTATTGGTCCCGGTTCAAGGGATTGCTGGATGCTTGTCCGAACCATAGGATGATTGAAGCGGAGACTTACTATCTATTTTACGAAGGTGCAAACCCTGAATCCAAGGACTTGATGAATTCCTCGAGCGGGGGAAATTTTACCAAGAATAAAGCAAGTGAAGCCAGAGAGACTTTAAGAAGGCTGATCGAGGCGAAGAAGGCCTATGATAACCCGCGGAGCATATTGAGGAGGGGGTCAACCAATGCAGTAACGGAACAAGATGACAAGAAGGTGGAAGACAGGATAGATAAATTGGAGAAAGCATTGCTGAATGCAATTGAGAAGTACAACCCTCATGCTCCAGCAGAAAATGAAAAAAACCCTGGTCCAGAGGAAAGGCAGATTCAACCCTATTACGGTCATCCCTGTGAAGGGGAATGCCAAGCCCAAGCAAATTCGATGGGGAGCTGGAATCCGAATGGAAGTTGGAACCAAGGCAGACAAAGGCATGCCCCATGGAGGACTCACCCCAATTTTAGATGGACTGACAATGATCAAAGTCATCCACCCCCACTGCAGCTCACAAATTATGCACACCCTCCGGAGAGGCAGTCCAACTGGTCTGGAAAAAATAAAGAGGGGCAATTGCAACTGGGGTACAGGAATCAGGACCATACTAATTGGGGAAATAGGAATCAGAACAATCCAGGGAACTCCTATGTGCCACCTCACCAGAGGAATAACCAGGGGAACTACTAGAATTCCCAACCAAATCACCAAGGGAATCAAGGGTCTAGCAACCAGTACAATAACCACCAAGGAAATCAAGGGAACTATTGGCAGAACCAAAGTCAAGGATCAAATTTTAATCAATTCAACTCCAGACCACAAAGGAGTTTGGATGACATGGTCCACGACCTAGTGAATTCACAGCAGTTCATGCAGAATAACTTGCATTCCAACAACGACGTGGTGCACAAATTGCAAGACACTCAGTCGGAACATAAAGCCGCCATGGATATGATGGCGAAGCAACTGTCCCAGATCGCAGTCTCTTTGAATGAGATACGGGGAAACGAAGGGAAACTTCCTGCCACGGTCAAGCCACTAGACCGAGCAAACATTAGTCAAATCACCTTGAGATCCGGGCGAGGCTATGAAGGACCGACGCTGGAGATTGACGAGGAGGTACCCACACAGACAAGTAAAGGGAAGGAAGGTCAAGTGTTCCAAGGGGATAGCCCTAGACCTAGAGAAATCCTTGTTCAGGATGACCTCCAGAAGGGAGATTTAGGGGGATCTCTACCTCGACCAAGTGACCCATATTTCCTAGATCCAGAACCTGAGTTAGTAAGCAAGGAAGGAAGCAGGGAAGTTGGCGAAGCCCCAGCTGGGAGTTCCACAAATGCAGTGAAGCGAGCAAAGCCGTTTCCATACCGAGGGGAAGCCAAGAAGAAGAAGGATGATGCAGAGTACCTCATGGAAATTTTTAGCAAGCTGGAAATCAATCTTCCCTTCTTACAAGCCCTGAAGATGCCTGCCTTTAGCAAGTTTATCAAGGAATTCATAGCAGGGAAGATCAAGCCAGACGGGAAGATTGTGATTGGGGAGAATGTGTCTGCTGTGATACAGAAGAGAAGAATGCTTCGAAATGCACGGATCCAGGTATGTTCACATTACCCATCTCTTTAGGGGATATCAGAGTCGAACCTGCTATGTGTGATTTAGGGGCGTCTATAAATGTTTTACCGCTTTCGATCTACAAGAAGCTGACAGGGGTTAGGATGGTCACCACCAAGGTGGTAATCCAGTTAGCAGATAAAACTTGTATTTGTCCCGAAGGTGTATTGGAAAATGTCATAGTCAAGGTGCATGATTTTCTATATCCTGCTGATTTCTATGTGATCAAGATGAATGATAATGAGTCTGCTGAGTCTAGTGGCGTGCTTTTAGGGAGACAATTCTTGCGTACTACTAAGACCATTATCGATGTCTTTGATGGAACAATTTGTTTAGATTATAATGGGGAAAAATATACATTTAGCATAGATGAGGGAATGAAAAGGCCATTAGATGTTGAGAATCTGTATGTTATAGATGTTATTAACCCCTTGGTCCAAGAATATCTTGAGACAGAATTGATACAGGAACAAATTGACAACTCTGAGTTGAGCCATTTAATCGATCGCGAAGTGGTAGGGTGGTGTGCAGCAATGAACACAACGGAATTGTCAGATGAGGAACTAACAGAGGCCATCATGGAGTTTTGCAGAAGTCCCGAGTCAGCTAGATCAAAGGGATCAAGCCATGTGGCTAGTTTGGAGAAATCTCCTGGGTCTGGGAAGGAGGCATTGCCAGATATTGCAGAAAAAAATCCCTTGCCCCAGGAGACGAATGAAACAAAGAATGAACTGAAGACACTCCCACCAGGCCTCAAGTATGCTTACTTGGAAGTGAATGAGACATTCCCAGTAATAGTCAACATCAACTTGACCGAGGAGCAGGAGAAGGAATTGTTAGAAGTAATCAGGCAAAACAAGAAAGCAATAGGGTGGACCCTCTCGGATTTAGTAGGAATCAGCCCTGACCTCTGTATGCACCATATCCGTCTAAAAGAAGGTGCGAAGGCTCACAGAGATGCACAACAAAAACTGAATCCGAACATGCGAGAGGAGGTTCTAAAGGAGGTGTTAAAATTGATCTCTCTAGGGATCATCTACTCCATTCCGGACAGCAAGTGGGTCAGTCCTGTCCATATGGTGCCTAAAAAGTTTGGAATACAGGTTTTCAAGAATGTAAAGAACGAGTTGGTGCCCACTAGGCTGGTGACTAGGTGGAGGATGTTCATCGACTACAGGAAAGCTGAATGAGGCCACAAAGAAGGATCATTTCCCCCTACCTTTCATTGATCAGATGTTAGAAAGGTTGGCAAACAGTATTTTTGTTTCCTTGATGGATACAGTGGTTACTTCCAAATCTACGTTAACCCAGAGGATCAAGGGAAGACCACGTTCACATGCCCTTTTGGTACGTATGCATACCGGAGAATGCCGTTTGGGTTGTGTAACGCACCAGGGACGTTCCAGTGGTGTATGATGTGTATTTTTTCGGATTTGCTTGAAGTATGTATTGAGATATTCATGTATGATTTGACCGTATATGGGAATTCTTTCGATACTTGTTTGGCCAGCCTTGATCTAGTTTTGAAGAGATGCCAGGAGAAGCACTTAGTTTCGAATTTCGAAAAATGCCACTTTATGGTGACGGAGGGAATTGTCCTAGGTCACGTGGTTTCTGAAAGAGGAATACAAGTAGACAAAGCAAAGGTAGATGTGATATCAAAATTGCCTTACCCCAGTAACCAAAAAGAAATTAGGGGCTTCCTGGGTCATGTGGGTTTTTATAGGAGGTTTGTCAAGGATTTCACGAAAATTGCGCAACCACTTACTCATTTGTTGCACAACGATGTGGAATTTGTCTTTGACGAAGGATGCAAGAAGGCATTTCAGTTGCTCAAGGACAGACTCGTATCAGAACCAATTATCAGAGCGCTAGACTGGAATCACCCTTTTGAAATAATGTGCGACGCAAGTGATTTCGCTGTGGGAGTCGTCCTAGGACAGAAGATTGACGGAAAAAGTTATGTGATCTTGTATGCATCCAAGACTCTGAATCAGGCTCAGAAGAATTATGACACCACGGAGAAGGAAATGTTGGCTATCGTATACTCGTTTGAAAAATTCCGACCCTATCTTCCTGGGTCGAGGGTTATAGTCTTCACAGATCACGCAACAATAATGTACTTACTGGCTAAGAAAGAGTCTAAGCCGAGGTTAATCCGTTGGGTGTTGCTTTTGCAGGAGTTTGATTGGGAAGTGAGAGCCAAAAGAGGAACGAAGAATAGAGTAGCCGATCATTTGAGCAGAATTCATCAAGGGGAAACAGAAGAGGCCATCCCCGATGCTTTCCCTGAAGAGCATTTGTATTTTCTGGGAGAATTCCCTAGACCGATTAGCTGGGAAGCAGTTTTGGCTTTAACTGGTCTAGGAGAATCTGATAAAGGAAAGCGCACACTTAACACAGAGCCATGGTTTGCTGACTTAGCTAACTACTTGGTCACGGGAGAGGTGCCAAGTTCAGACGAAGTTTCTCGGGCCCAGAAGATGAAGATTAAAAGCGAAGCCAAATATTACTTTTGGGAAGATCCTTACCTGTGGAAAATGTGTTCAGATCAAGTGATTAGACGCTGCATTCCCGAATGGGAACAAAGGGATGTGCTAATTCATTGCCACACTTTGGCATGTGGAGGTAATTTTGGACCGAGGAAGACAGCAAGGAAAGTATTGGACAACGGTTTTTACTGGCCGACACTCAATAAAGATGCATTTGAGTTTTGTCAGTGTTGCAAGAGATGCCAACAGACAGGAGGAATTTCAAGAAGGGACGAGATACTTCAGGTCCCGGTGATTGTGTGTGAAATTTTTGACGTATGGGGGATGGACTTCATGGGACCATTCCCATCATCCTGTGGGAACACATATATATTGGTTGCGGTAGACTATGTGTCTAAATGGATAGAGGATAAGGCCACCACAACATGTGAATCGAAGGAAGTGGCAAAATTTCTAAAGGCCAATATCTTTAACAGATACGGAGTTCCTAGAGCTATCGTCTCAGATCAAGGAACACATTTCTGTAATCGCACCATCGAGGCTCTGATGAAGAAATATGGTGTTCACCAAAGAGTATCTACCCCGTACCACCCTCAGTCTAATGGCCAAGCGGAGATTTCTAATCGCGAGATCAAGGCGATATTGGAGAAGACAGTTAATCCGTCAAGGAAGGACTGGAGCAAGAGGCTCGGTGACGCATTATGGGCCTACATAACTGCTTTTAAGACGCCTATTGGGATGTCGCCTTACAGGCTTGTGTTTGGCAAGATGTGCCACTTACCCGTGGGTATCGAGCACAAGGCGTACTGGGCAGTAAAAGAGTTGAACATGAAGCCTTCGGCTTGTGAAGAAGAAAGGAAGTTGCAGTTACAAGAACTGGAGGAACTGAGGCTGGAGTCGTATGAGTCTGCCATGTGGTACAAGGAAAGGACGAAGTTATGGCATGACAAGAATCTCCGGGTCAAGGAACTCCATATGGGACAGAAGGTGCTCCTTCTCCAATCCCGGCTCAAGCTGATGCCAGGGAAGTTGAAGTCTAAGTGGATCGGTCCATATACCATCATCGGTCTCCGCGCAAACGGGGTAGTAGAGATCCAGGGAAGTGCCTCTAATTCCATCCCTTTTCTTGTTAATGGTCATAGAGTGAAAGTCTATAGGGATAACTCTGAGCTGTGTGTAGTGGAGGAAGTGCCACTACACGCACTCTCTACTATTGGAGGTATTCTCGATGAATTCCTGGGTCAGGTAAATTGGTTGACATTTTGGAAATATGCACTGAACCAGGGAATCTCGGGGATACTCAAAAGGAAGGTGTAAATAGTCTAATTGTTTTTCAAACAAAGGAAAATCCAAACGAAATGTATATACAATTTAAATCTCCCAAAAATATTTTCGAAGCACCAGACTCCGAAGGGAACCGATGCCTTATATTCTAACCTTGACCTAGGAGTCTGGTGTTTTCATTTTTTTAAGTATAGGGTCATAGTCAAGGAAGTCAGCTAGGGGAGGAGAGCCTGGAGGAAGAAATCAAGGAAAGCCTGGAGAAAGAGGTCAAGGAGGGATGGAGATAATTTGAATTTCAAAATTTGGCCGATATTTATGGAAAGTGTACGGTTGCTTACATCACGCCTGCAACCGCACTATCTTTTCATCAGAAAAGGCAAACTGTCGCTTCTCTCTCCAATAATCTCAATCAACGAAAACTACATTTCCTCTTCCTTCTCTCTACTTTCGTTCTCTCTCTAGAACACAAACCGTAACCAAATTCGACCAAGTTTCTCTTTGTTTTCAGATCTACAGTAATGTATTCAACCCAGGCCACCGAAAGTTCGCAGCCAACGGTGTATGACGCAGTTCTACTGGCAGAATTGACGCAGAAATTAGGTAGCGTCGAGAAAGCAAAGGAAGTCTACGCTCTGTTCTACGCCAGCCTAATGACATTCACGGCGGCCATACCATCACTGACGATTCCAGCGGATTCAGCTGCACAACCCGCAGTTCACCAAGAAGAAAAGCCTCAACATTCAACCGGGGTGCCAGACTCTGGATCTCAACATACAGAAACCGCTTCACGGGAGGCGGATAAAGAAGAGGCTGCGCATGAACGGCCGGAAGATGGTGGGCAGACGAACGGCGAAACAGTTGTGGAGGCCGAACGACAAGGTAACGGAAACCCTAACTCCGAGGGTGAGAGAGATGCTGAGGGGGAAACCCCTATTATGGAAGACGTTGTGGAGGGGGAAACCCCTGTTGTGGAAAGGATTGTTGAGGGGGAAACCCCTGTTGTCCCCTGTTGTGGTAGAAGTTGCTGAGGGGGAAACCCCTGTTCGAGAATTATTGACTGAGGGGGAAACCCTTATGGAGACTGGGGATGAAACCCCAACGGATTTTAGGGGTGCGACCCCTGAACCCATGGAAGAGGGGGCGACCCCAAGTGATGTCAGGGGAGAAACCCTCGTTTATATTGAGGGGGCGACCCCGATGGTGGATGATGTGGGGGAAACCCCGGAAAAATTTGTGGAAGAGACAGATCTACACACTACTGGAATACCAGAGCCCGTTGAGGGAGGGGTGAATTTGATTGTGGACCTGGTGGATAACCAGGAAAAAGACGAACCCCAGATAGACAAGAGGGCAGAGAGGAGAAGATCCAGGAGGAGTCTGCTCGACGAAGTAGACGACTTGGTCCAGACTGAGAAGGAGGAGTTCCCTACCCGATGGACGAACATGGAAGAGGCAGAGGAGCATCGCCTGGCCAAGGAAAGGGCAAGGAAAGGAAAGGCAGCGGCGACCCCGTCTACACGGTCAAGGAAAGCTCCCTCCGTCAAGGAGGTTGAGGAGACCCTTTCCCCAGTGACCGACGTTCCCACGACTAAGGAACAAGACAAGCCTACTCCTGAGCCCAACTCTGAATCTGAAGAATCTGAAGGGGAGTTTATTCCAGGACGTTCGGAGGTGTGGCTGACTAAGGAGCTGCTGGAGTCGATGAGGCGTTTCGATGATCAGAAACGTGCCACGGTGTACAAGGAAAGATCCAGCGCCGAGAAAATGGTTAAGTCTGGGAAGCAGTACTGCCCTAAAGAGCTTAAAATGATTGCATGCGATGAGGACTTCCGCGCTTGTATCTATTCAATCGGATTCGAGTGGTTACTGAAGCACAGCCAGGAGAAGGTGCCGGTGGACCTAGCAAGGGAGTTTTTCTCCACATTCCGATTGAAGAACACCTCTGATCTCGACACGAACTCCATAACTTTCAGGCTCTTTAATGAAGAACACGAGATGAGCATCCGGGAATGGTCCTTGAGAATGGGGTTGTTCACCCAGGCTGAGGATGATGAAGGAATATGGAACGAGAGGATGATCGGTGTGCCGAAGAATACGTCGGGTTTCAAAGTGCAGGTAACATGGGAACTGATTACCCACTCCAAGGCAGGAACGTTTAAGTCTAGCTACTCAAAAGCCTCTCACATCAAGGACCGAATCCTCCGTTTTGCTCAGACGTTTATCAGATACAACCTAATGGGAACCGCATATTCAGCTCTTACAACTACCGACCTCTATTTCACTTGGTGCATGGCAAAGGGCGTGAAGGTACATCTAGGTTATTGGCTGGCTCAAGCATGCCACCAAATGACAAGCAACCTTGCTCGTCATATGTATACTTGCCACCTCCTCGGCGCCTACCTCCAGCGGAACATTGAATTGAAGATAGCCAAAGCCGCTCCTTTGGTCGTCATGTGCGAGCCCCCGGAGGTTTTCAGTGTTGATTACTTTTTCAACAAGGGGTTGCTCCAAGCTCACGGCGCCAAGACCTTCTTCTACTCGGTAGGAACAAGGTGAAAGCGGAGGCTGGAGAGGCTGAGGAGGCCGTGCCAAGTGAAGAGATTGAAGAGCTGCGGAAGGATGCCCAGGATGTGAGAAAAGAGATGCAGATGATGAGAAAAGAAATAGTGAAAGAGCTTGGGGGGATAAGGAAAGAATTTAACGGGAGCCAAGAAGAGGTGAAGACCCTGCGGGGCAATATTGCAGACTTGGCGGTGAAGTCTGCCAAGCAAAACGAGCGAATGACGGAGGCTGTGGAGCTTATAATGAAGATGTTGAAATGGTTGGAGAAGACACTACCCTTTACCCAGTCGAAGGTAACTCCTGGGTCTAGCAGCGAGGTCAAGCCACCAGGCCAGAGCAGCTCCTACGCCCAGCGTGCACCGCACCCGCTCAAGCAGATGGTCTCCCCACCCGTGCCCAAACAAGTGTCAATCGTATCTAACCAACCGGAACAAGAAGAAGAGGAGCCGGAGCAGCCGGCGAAAGAGAAAGTGAAGATGTCCTGCCCCGGGATCCCACCCCAATCTGGCTCTCGAGGGAGCCAGACCCAGAAGTGAATCACCCCCATGACCAAGCAACTTTTAATTTCTGCTTTCAGTTATTTTTCTTTGTTTTTGTTGTTTGTTTGTTAATTACTATTTGTGTTTGTCTTCTCCTACTTAGCCCAATGCTTGGTCTAAGTGTGAGAAGTTTATGTTTTCTGTTTTGATTGTGTCTTCTCCCACTTAGCCCGTTGCTCGGTCTAAGTGTGAGAAGTTTTTATTTTTCATAAACTGTTGTATGTTGCATTGATCTCTCTGTTTCCCCCCTTCACAACGATGGCTTGGGGACAAGCTTGAGTGAAGTGGGAGGGGGTGAGGAGTCAATGCATGAATTTGTCAGCATGATAAGATTCGTTAGGTCTAGTCCTTGTTTGTGTCGCATGAACCAGTGAATACAATACGGCATGATCTCCTTAGTGAAAGTAATTGAAAATATGAGGTATTTCAACTTAGAAGCCTTTTCCTTTAATAAGCCAAGTCAATCTGAATGAAGTAAGAACGATAGAGGATGCCTTAGCTTACTTAGTTGTGAAGCCCCACTATAAGAGTGAGTTATAAGCCTTAAAAAACTTTGAGCTAACACATATAAAGGGGTCGCCACTGAATGCTTAGGGAGAAGAGTCATGAAGGAGAAAAAATACGGGAATTGGGTTATGAAGGTATAAGCTAGACGAAGTCCAGGGTAAGGAGTTATAAGCTGGACGAAGTCCAGAGGAGAGAAGAGGAAAATGGAGGAATAAGCTGGACAAAGTCCAGAGAAAAAAAAATGAATAAAAATTAAAAAAAAAAGATGAGGTATAAGCTGGACGAAGTCCAGGGGAAAAAATGTCTAAGGGCAGGAAGCTATAATAACCTGACCCAGGAAAAAAGGAGAGGACGAAATGTAAAAAGGAGGAAACTCTCATAACCCAACGCTTCAGTGGTATAGAAATAACTTAAAGAGAGAATCGGTCCTAACATCCCTGGTGAGGAATGAGTGATCGAGTGAATCCAACAATTGGGGAAGTAAAAGGCTATCTTGATAAACTGACAGATTGGCTAGGTAGAGGAATGGAAGGGGCCGATTTGGAGGAGTGCAGCCTGTTGGATTGACCTTAATCTTGTGGGAACGGTTGCCTAAAGGTTGAAGCCAGTTCATGCATATGTGTTTATGTGTTTATGTGTTTTTCTTTAAGTGTTTGTGCTTTAAGTTGTGTCTAGGTCTAGGAGTCTGTCTAGAGTCTAAAGAGTCGGTCAAGGGATAACCGTGCTTTGAAATTCGCCTTATTCTTTTTCTTGTCTTTATACTTGAAGACAAGTATAGTTTAAGTGTGAGCAGTTTGATAAGGCTAATTTCATGCATCGGTTAAGTTGTGAAAAACACTATATTTATTGGGTCTAACACAGTTTTTAAGCCAGGTGTGTGAAGGAATCGCTAGATCCAGGAAGAGTCGGAGGAAATGGACTAGACGAAGGAAATAACGGAAAGTGAGCAGAAACGAGAAAGAAATGGCTAGACGAAGGAAGTCAATAGCTAAGGGAAACAAAGACTATTCATACCTCCCTGGACCCACTTCGACGCCTATAAATAAAGGAGCATGCAACACACGGAGATATAAATTTTTTTGCTCTGAGCTCACACACACACACACACTTGGGAGAAATGGGAATTCTGGGGTAGTAGTAGGTTTTAGGGGTTCATCTTCAGAGAAAGTCAGGCGTAACACCGTCCTTACGAAGGGCGAAGAAACAATCTATTTACATTCTATTTTTGCACTATATTTCGTTCGAACTTCACGTTTGGAAGTCGATTTGGTTGTTGTTGTTACCGATTATCTATGCATTCAGTTTGTTTTTGTCATATTGGTGTTATCTTGTGTTGATTTACGATTCTGGGTTCGTTTGAAGAGTTATTTCGGCTGTTACATGTTAAACTCTGTTTATTTTGGACAATTCTGTGCATGATCTGGGAAGTACGACTGTGGATCTGTGTTGATTGTTGTTGATCGGAAGTTGTTGGGAGATTCAGTAGTTATGGGTATGTTTTTGGTCGGAGATTGTGTCGAATGCTTGGATCAGGAGTGGATTTATTATCCGAAGTGTGGATCTGAACAGGAAAATTGAGTTGTGCATGGATTTTGAGTTTTCTGTTTCCCTTTTGTCTTACTTAGTCTAGTAGTCGTAGATCTGTTTAGTTTTTAATTGTTCTTCGTTAAATTGCTTAACTCTAGTCTGCTTGTTTTCTGATTACGTTTCATCTTTGTTTCTCCTGGGTTTTTATGCAATTTGATTTGAAGAAGATGATGTCGCTGTTAGTTGGTACCTTAATTAGTTGTTTTTCAGCTTTTCGTACGTACTCTACTTTTTCAGCAAATGGTTCCCACTGTCAGTTTATTTCCCAGGTCTAGGTAATGTAGAAAATAGTTTCTTAGATCTAGCTGTTAGCGTAGCAGTTTTCGATTTCAGATTTAGTTTAATTTCCTCAACCCAAAAATGCGTGGCAACAGCCAACCCAAAAATAGTCCTGAATCCTTAAGCGTGGTTTATTACGCATCCATCTCCGTGGGATCGATCCCTACTTCCCTGTGCTAAATTGTAGTATACGTGGTTGAGGGTTTTCGAAGAGGTATTCTATGTGTCCGACGACCGAGATCTTCCAACGATCCATAAGTTCCTAGACCTTGTGATCTAGTGGATTCACTGGACCTAGGAGGCTTGTTATTTCTTACTGTGCACACAGCCTAAACACGCATTTCCAAAGCTTCAGTGACCAACAATGAACAAACTTAATTGTAAGATAGAGTAAAAATATATTTATATTTCTATGTAATGTCCCTGCTAAACTCTTAAATTTTTATTTCTATGTAATGTCCCTACTAATTTTTATTTTTTATAAAATGTCCCTGCTAAACTCTTAAATTTTTCCCATGTAATATTTTTGTTGTCTCGGAATAAATTTCTGGCTTCGTTCTTGGCTGACCACATGATGAAGGCCAATCCAGTCGTGCTATGTGGCACTTATGGTTGCTGAATTTTAATTTGTTTCCTTGTACTTTGTGACCACCTAGCTAACTTTAGAGCGATCCTAACTGCATGGACGGATCTAGCATGTATGGGCCATTCAATATACTCAGATATGAATAAATCATTTATTGTAAAGTTTGGTAATTTTTATTTTTTATAAAATGTCCCTCCTAAATTCTTGAATTTTTCCCATATAATATTTTTGTGTGTCTCAGAATAAATTCTTGGCTTCGTTCTTACCTGACCACATGATGAAGGCCAATCCAGTCGTGCCTTGTGGCACTTATGGTTGCTGAATTTTGCTCTGTTTCCTTTCACTTTGTGATTTTTAATGCTTTCAATTTAATTATTATTTTTTATTTTTGATCTGTTTCCTTTCTCATATAGTGGCAAAAAATGAATTCCGAGAATACAAAAAGAAAAACATTTACCCTCGTAAAAAATGAGTTTAAGGCTAACTCCAACATGTCTCATTGAAGAAATTTAGCACACTTCTCCTCTTTTGTAATTTTAATTAAGTGATGGTTTTTCTTATTTATGGAATTTCTTATTTTAATTTACGATTATTAATTTTAGATTGGGCCAGGGTAAATTAAACATCAATTATGAAACACTGAATCATCTATATAATACAAGCCAAACTCTCTTTCTGAAAATATCAAGATATTTTCGGTGGACTTTCTAATCAAATTATTAATTTCAATTGACTTTCTAATCATCGAAGGGATCTATAAAAAAACCTTTGCCATTTGCTTCTTCTCATACATTAGTCTCTCCAAACTAAAAATGGTTTCCCTCTCACATTTCTTGGCTGTGCTAATCTCCGCATCCGTCTTTTTCATTTTCCTCCACAAATGGCGCCGCAGCAACTCTCACCGGGGAAGGCTTCCACCTTCTCTACCAAAGTTCCCGCTAATCGGAAACCTCCACCAGCTGGGCTCAAACCCCCACAGATACCTCCAATCACTATCCCGCCGCCACGGCCCCCTCATGCTGGTCCACTTCGGCAAAGTCCCCGTGCTTATCGTCCCTCGGCCGATGCTGCGCGAGAGATCATGAAAACCCATGACCTAATCTTCGCAAGCAGGCCCGACCTAAGCGTCTCGAGCCGGCTGAACTACAACAACCGGAATGTGATCTTCGCACCGTATGGAGAGTTCTGGCGGCAGGGCCGCAGCATATGCGTGCTTCATCTGCTGAGCAACAAAAGGGTTCTATCTTATCGCGGCGTGAGGGAGGAAGAGACTTCCCTCATGGTCGACAAGATCAGAAAATAGAGTGCTTCTTCGAAGCCCATGAACTTGAGCGACGTCATGTACGCTATGACCAACGATGTGGTTTGTAGGGTGGCTCTCGGAAACAAGTATGGTTCAGAGAGTGATTTTAAGGAGATGTTTACTGAGTTTGGGTTGCTGCTGGGGAGTATACCTCTGTGGGAGTACATTCCATGCCTGAGATGGATGAGAAGGTTTGATGGTTTGGATAAGTGAGTAGAAAGAGTGGTTAAGGAGATGGATAAGTTTCTGGCATCTGTTCTTCAAGAACATAGGGTTAGGGAGAGGAGAGAGGGAAATGGTGGTGAGCTGGATTTTATGGACATATTGCTTGATTTTCAGAGAGAGAATGCAAGTCTCACCCCTATTGAAGATGACACTATCAAAGCTATTGTTTTGGTATGAATACTTTTCTTTTACCACATGTATGTTTTTGTTTTAATTCTTATAGCAATACTCGTGTGTTTTCTTATAGAAATGTTTTGGCATGTTCTTATTATGGCTGCCCCTGTTTGGTTGAATATTTTTATTGCAGGATATGTTAGGTGCTGGAACTAATACTACATTTTCAGCTCTTGAGTGGGCGATGGCGGAGCTCATACGAAATCCAGAAGCCATGAAAACTTTGCAAAATGAAGTGAGAGAAGTAGCTGGAAGTAAGGATGAAATTGATGAGCAAGACTTGGAGAAAATGCCTTACCTGAAAGCAGTGCTGAAGGAGAGTCTAAGATTGCATCCGCCGAACCCATGGTTGTTCCGTCGTGAATCAACTCAAGACACAATAGTATTGGGCTATGACGTCGCATCTGGTACGCGTGTGATGATTAATGTTTGGGCGATTTCTAGAGATCCTTCAATGTGGGAATATCCTAAGGAATTTCGCCCAGAGAGATTCCTTGGAATGGACATAGACTTTAGAGGTCTGCATTTTGAGTTCATCCCGTTTGGGGCAGGCAGGAGGGGTTGCCCTGGTATTACATTCGGGGAGGTGGTGGATGAGCTTGCCGTAGCCAAGTTGGTACACAAGTTTGATTTTAGATTGCCTAATGGACCGAAAATGAAGGAGTTAGATTTAAGTGAATCTAGTGGACTCACGCCCCAAAAAAAGTGTCCTTTGATCGTTGTAGCTACTACATCACAAGTTCCTTTTTAGATAACGTAATGTCGATGTTTTAAAATCGGATTGGATCAATCGGTTCAACCTTGAACTTACGTGTTTCCATGTTCGATTTAGACATGAAGACCGCCTATAAATAATTTGACCAGCTTGTATAATAAAAACTGGTACTGCAATTATATTGCATATACAGTTATACCATAATATCAATGCATTTTTATGTATATAATGCAATGCAGTAATATTACATATGTAAACATTGGTTCCATATACTTAGATTTAATTAATAAGGGTAAATTAAATGACACAAGAACTCAAGAGTTTAAATAATATGAGTAAATCAAAAGCTAAACATCCTAAACTTTGAGTTTGTCACTAACAAACCGAACAGCCAAGTACATGATTATGTAGTACCAATGTCTAAAAAATCAGAGGAGTTCAACCACGGATCAACATTTGTGATCCAACTACGGATTTATGAAGTTTTGAAGTCAAATGTTGTTTTGTGTACAATACTCCCTTCGTTCCATAGTAGTGGAGGAATTCTTTTTCGGCACAAAGATTAAGAAAAATGTGTGTAATGTGTTAAATAAAAAGATAATAAAGTTGGAGAGAGGAAAAAGTAAAGAAAATAAAGTAAGAGAGGGGGAAAAGTAAGAGAAGAAATATGTTGACTTTTATTAAAAAGAGAAATGACTTCACTCCTATGGAACATACTAAAATGGCAAAATGACACCACTACTATGGGACGAAGGGAGTATTATGTAACTGTGTGTATAACACGTGCAATTGTCAATATATTTATCTAAAGGCTCGGATACTATATGACTTATAGTGCTTTTATATAAATAGTTCATGAATACGTAGAATATATATTTGGGCTCTCAATTATTTAAGGGACCTGAAATGACGGCTTCAATCACCTCAAGAATAAGTTGGCCTTAGTTAAGAAGTGAGTCGCCGAACTAGAAAATTACTATCATGGAAGAAAATATACTCTATATAGAAAAATTGTGAGAATCTAAAAAGGACCTTTAGTGAATAGACTAATTATTTTCTTAGTCATTTATTTATTAAAAGTAAATTTACAAAGTTAAATGGTTGTGAATGTTGGAAAAGAAAATCAGGCTCAATTGTACGAACGAATCGGGCTAGTGCACCTTATAGGTCATGCATTACATATTAGTTTGAAATTATTAATTTCATAGCATGGAAAATGAAACATCAATTACCGAATTAGAAAAATAACAAGATATTTTCAGTGGACTTTCTAATCAAATTACTATTAATTTCATTTTGACTTTCTAATCGAATGCATCTACAAAACACCCTTTGCCATTCCTTCTCCTTACACATTAGACTCTCCAAACCAAAAATGATTTCTATCTCACATTTCTTTGTTGTGCTACTCTCCACATTTCTCTTCCTCATCTTCCTCCACAAATGGCGCCGCAGTCATTCTCCAGAGCCCCGGAAACGTCTGCCTCCGTCTCCACCAAAGCTCCCGTTCCTAATATTATATTTGTGATGTGGATCCATGTATTTTGTGATCCATTTCCCAAGAATTTACCCATTTGTGATGCTTGATCTAGGTATTTTTTTGTGAGACTTGGTTTTCTATTTTATCAATAAAGGGAACCCAACAACAAATAAGGAAACTAAGATAAACAAAGAAGGAAATAGCATTGGATAGAGTGGAAATTGTGATACATAGTCATTGATGCGGTAAGCTAAGACACTTACAACATACTAACATGCATCCATGGCTAGGTCTTCAAGGAAACCACAAACCTTGAAGCATACCTCTACTTGCCCCATACTTCACTAAGAATTGATGAACCAAGCAACCTAGAATCTAGGAATTGGATAAGAAACCCTCTCAAAGAGGAACAAATCTCTCAAGCATATAATTCAGCAAAATCCAAGGAAAAAGATGACATCAAGCAGTATTTATACTAGGGTCCAATTTCCAAAGAAAAGGCCCACAAAATCAGGCTCGCGTCACTCCCACCCGGCCGGGTGGAATTAAGGGCGCTAAATCACCCGGCCGGGTGAAACCCCTCTGATCTCTTCACGCCTTGGACGAGCCACCCGGGGTGGCATAAAGGCCACCCGGTCAGGTGGTGTAGCTAAGCCTCGGTGAGTCCAGTGACGCCACCCGACCCGGGTGAGTTTGGGCCTCAAAGTCCACCCGGCCGGGTGGAAGCTCCCAGCCGCCAAACTTCATCGCCAATCTCGTCGCGGGCTTCCCGGTCATCGTAGACTCCTCCAGCATGGTCTTTTTGATGAACGCAGTGATCCCCTCATATAGGCGCCTCGTCATAGACCTCGTCACGGGCCGCCCGGGCATGGTTGTATCATCCTCCCCTTCTTGGAAAGGATTTGTCCTCAAATCCGGATCTCCTACAAAGTCAAAAGGACTCAAATCAGCCACATTGAAAGTGCAACTAACATTATACTCACCGGGCATATCTATCACATAGGCGTTGTCATTGATGCGCTCCAACACGAGAGGGTCAATAGTATGCATCCACATCAAAATGTGGTGTTTGGTACGCCGGCGGAGTGGTTGAGGCTTGGGTGCCGGGCGACGAACCGGGAGTACCCAAAAAGTTGTACTTGCTCGCCCAATCGTCAAACGAGTTCAAGTCGAACCCTCCGGAGCGCCGCTGGAGTTTCCATCGTCGGACATTTTTTCAACAATTGAAGAGAAAGGAATAGATGAGTGTAGTGAATGGAAGAGGAGTGAGAGTAGTGTTTGTGTGTAAAATGGTGAATGGAGTATGAAGTATATTTATAGAATAATAAAAGAAAATTAAAAAAAATTAAAAAATTCGACCGTTTGTTGCAACGGTCATTTGACCGTTTAAATTAAAAAAAAAATTATTACGTCATAATTTCGACGCCCACTCGCGGGCCGGCGAGTGGGCGTCACGCCATCCTCCAGCGCGCGCCACGTGGGGCGCGCGCGTCGTCTCGCCTGCTCGAGGCCGGCCTCGCCGGCACGCGTCGCGCGACGAGATGTCTCATCTCGTCGAGACGAAACAAGTGTCGCAATGTTGTCTCGATGCTGACTCGTCTTGTCGAGACAGCATCGCGTCCGCGATGCGGATGCCATGAGGAACCGAAGCGGTGGTACCTAAGAGAATTAATGGTGCATAGTAATGGCTGGGTTACATTAATTTGGAAATTGAGCTTTATAAATAAATTTCCAATTACATCACATTTATTGATTTGATCAATAAATTATTATTCATATAAATTGTTTCAATAATTGGGACGTGTGTTAGCAATTGTTGTGTTATTGGATGTATTGGTCCATTATGATCACTATGTCATTATTTTGGAAGTAAAAATAGTGATAAATCCCAATATGATGATTTGATTCATTATTTATTGAAATAGTAATAGCATATATTTTCTATTAATTCGAGAACAAATCTGTTATTATATTGAAAGGGGTGATATATTATTATTTGGAAATAATATATATGTAATATTGATTTGGAATTAATGTTGAATATTTTATATATTAATTTAGAATTATTATGAATTGCTAGTCCACGTTTAATTTTAATGAAATATTAATTGGATTAATAATTGTATTTGTTGAGCATTGTTTGATATCCCATGCGATAAGCGTGCTATTTGATTTTTTATGCTTATTTATTTAACTATTTTAGTTAGAGACCGTTTTATTGTCTGGGTAGGCGGCGCCCAGTATGTGTAGTCCGTGTTATACTATGTCTGGGCAAGCGGCGCCCAGTATGTGTAGTCCATGTTATACTATGTCTGGGTAGGCGGCGCCCAGTAATTGTTTGAGTTTTGATATTGGATATTATATTCACATAACTAGTATCACACTTTTTCCCCATAAAATATAAGTCTTGTTTTTGAAACAAATGCGTCGTCCATCACAATTGTTTGATATTTCTAGCCTTTTCGACCATGCGTTTTACGCCCTCGCGTTTACTCTAAATCTACAAGGTTTAGGCTCATTCATAGAAGCATGGTTGGCATGGGGGGCAAAATATATGTTAAAATTAGTGGGAGCTAATCAATACAATAAACCCTTGTTTGATTAGTGATGCGAATGTGATCTTTGTATGAATTTCTAATTTGATTTTCATTTTATTTTCTGTTCAGATAATATGTCAAACTTATCTTATGAGTGTATGATGGAAACAAACAAATTGACTAGGTCAAATTTCACGGAGTGGTAGAGAGAGTGCCCAAAACTCAAGGCACAAGGTGCAATGAGTGGGAGCTCAGCTATGTTTGTCATTGAGATAAATATCTCTATGAATAACTCGCAATCCTGGGTATTGGATACCGCTTGTGGTTCACACATTTGTAATAATGAGGAAGGTCTAATAGACAGCAGGAAAGTGAGGCTTGGGGAAGTAGACCTACGTGTTGGAAATGGAGCAAGAGTTGCTGCCGAACGCGTGGGAACTTATAGATTAGATCTTCCCTCAGGACATAGACTAGATTTACATAATTGTTAGTTTGTTCCAGTTATTTCAAAGAATATTATTTCCATTCCGATGTTGGACATCGAGGGTTTCTCCTTCCATTTTGCAAACAGCAGATGCTCGTTTTCTAATAATGGAGTATTTTATGGAAATGCCTCTTTAGAGAATGGATTATATATGCTTGAATGCAAACAGAATATTCTCAATGTGCAAAATAAAAGACCAAAGCTATGTAATACTGATAATGCTACTTATCTTTGGCATTGTAGACTTAGTCATATCAATTAGAAAAAGATAGCAAGATTGAGAAAGTTAAACTATCTAAATTCATTTGATTTTGAATCATATGGTGCTTGTGAATTATGTCTCAAAGGAAAAATGACTAATAAGCCACTTTCTAGGAAAGTGGTGCATGGTAATGATGTGCTAGAGTTGATCCACACAGATGTGTGCGGACCGTTTCCTACTCAAGCAAAAGGTGGTTATTCGTACTTCATTACTTTTACTGATGATTTCACAAGGTATTGATATGTGTATCTTATGAAACACAAATTTGAGGCCTTTGAGAAATTTAAAGAGTTTAAGTGTGAAGTTGAGAAACAACTTAGGAAAAGTATCAAAAGTCGATCAGATCGAGGAGGGGAATACTTGAGCCGAGAATTTCTTGATTACTTGAAATCACATGGAATTCAGTCAGCATGGACACCTCCTGGTACACCACAAATGAATGGAGTATCTAAAAGGAGAAATCGAACATTATTAGATATGGTTCGATTCATGATGAGTTTAGCTAGTCTTCCTTTATTTCTCTGGAGTCATACTTTATTGACTGCTATTTACATTTTGAATAGAGTTCCATCTAAATCAGTTGAGAAAACACCATATGAGTTATGGTATGGTAAAAAGTCTTGTCTTAACTATATGTGGACCTGGGGTTGTCCAGCTTTTTTTAAGAAACAAATGACTGATAAGTTGGAATCTAAAAGTGAGAAGTGTTACTTTGTGGGATATCCTAAACAAACTAGAGGATATGAATGCTACTGCCCTGGAGATCACAAGGTGATAATCTCTAGGAATGTGACGTTTCTTGAAGACAATTATGTCTTAAAGGAACAAGGTCACAACATTATAGATCTTGAAGAAATTCAAGAACCACAAGATAACATTGAGGATGAGGTATTGCCAAATGGTTTGAACAATAACTTAGTGGGAGTTTTTGATGATCTATTGGGAGGGGCAATTACTATTAGAGGAGACCCTAGAGGGACTCTCGAAGAACCTCCTCAACACAATGAGATGCATCAAAGACAAGATGATACAATAGTTGCATCACCTTTACCTCAAGAAGATCATAGTGATATTCCTGAACCTACTCACATTCAGAATGAACAGCCCGAGCCAAAAGAAAACCACTCAATAGGCCTAGAAGGATTCGTCGTCCACCTGTGACACTGAATCTAATGATTGAGAACCAAGATGATGAAGTTGATTTAGATGACGATGAGCCTAAGACCTATACCGAGGTGCTGTCAGATACCGATCGAGAGAAGTGGCTTGAAGCCTTGATATCTGAAATTAGGCTGCAAATGGATCTTCAAAAAGAAGAGAGATGCAGATGGAAAAGTACAAACCTACAAGGCTAGGTTAGTGGCAAAGGGTTATAGACAACGCGGAGGCATTGACTATAATGAAACCTTTTCGCCAGTGGCTAAGGATATTAGTTGCAATAGCTGCATAATACAACTTTGATATTTGGCAAATGGATGTCAAAACCACATTTCTCAATGGAGAATTAGAAGGCGATGTCTAGACACAGCGTGAAGGTTTTGTATCGAAAGAAAGGCCGAATGCAGTGTGCAAGCTACAAGAGTCCATTTATGGACTTAAGCAAGCTTCTAGGAGTTGGAATATTTGTTTTGACAGAACAATCAAATCGTTTGGTTTTGTCAGAAGCAAAGAGGATCCATGTGTTTATAGTAAACGCAAAAATGGAAACGTCGTATACCTTATCATAAATGTCGATGACATCTTGATTATGGGAAGCGATCGTTCCATGATGCAATCCGTGAAAGAATGGTTGTCTAGTTCCTTTATGATGAAGGATCTGGGTGATGCTTCCTACGTCCTTGGAATCAAGATCTATCGAGATAGACCGAATAGGATGTTAGGATTATCACAATCCACTTACATAGACAAATTGCTAAGGCGCTTCTCAAGGAGAATTCTAAGAAATATTTTCTTCCTATGAGACATGGCATTGTAGTATCAAAGAAGGATTGTCCTTCTAATGGAAAAGAAAGAAACAACATGAAAGGGATCTCATATACTTCGGCTATAGGATCTATTATGTATTCCAGATGTGGCCTATGCGCTTAGCATGACAGACAGATTTCAGCAAAATCCCGGTGAGGAACATTGGAAAACTGTTAAGACTATTCTTAAATACCTTAGAAGGACTAAAGAATATTTCTTAGTCTATGGTGGACTGGTTTAGTCTATGGTGGACAACCAGAGTTATCAGTTACTGGGTATACTGATGCTAGTTTCCAAACAGACCATGACGACTATAAGTCTCAGTCTGGATATGTTTTTATCCTCAATGGTGGAGCAGTGAGTTGGAATAGTTCCAAACAAGGTACCATTGTCGATTCCACCACCGAAGCCGAGTATATTGTTGCATCTGAAGCTGCCAAAGAAGCCGTTGCTTTGTTAGAGTTCGTTAAAGAACTGGGTGTCATTCCGAGTGCCAACTGTGCAATACCTTTGTACTGTGACAACACCGGTGCTGTTGCGCAAGAAAAAGAACCCAGAGCTACGAACAGAATCAAGCATGTTCCTAGAAGATATCATCTGATCAGAGAAATAATTGAAAGAGGCAACATAAAATTAGAAAGAGTACCCACTGATGATAATTTGGCTGATCCTTTCACCAAACCATTATGTATAGCAAAACATAACAAGCACTTCGAGAGCTTAGGTGTTAAGCATGTTGGTAGATGGCTTTGAATCAGTGGGAGGTAAAGTTTTATGTCTTAGAAACATTTTGTATTGAGACATTATTACTTGATCACATTCTATGATAATTTTATTTTCTATGGGTATTGTGCACTTATTGGAATAATTGTTTAAATGTTTATCTTTATTCTAAATATTTGTTCCCTTGAATTATGATTGTCATTAATGGTGTGAGACATTAATGATATTAATGATATAGTATAATTCTAAAATATCCCTAACCAATGATCATCAAGAATGGGATATTGATGATATGTTATAGGTTAGCATGGGGTTTGCATCACATTCTTCGAGAATGCAGTTGTTCTCACAACTATGAGGTATTTGATACTCGTGATGGACACATGGTATACTTTGGAGAGTATTGGTATACCATACTATTAAACTATTTTGTTAAGTGTCTATAGTTTATAGTGCATGAAGTATGTAATAGTCCTTGGATCTGAGGTCATTACACATTTTGTTTGTTGAGTGGTGTGCTTTGACCTTGTATAACGCTTTGCCTCCCCTCGAATGATTAAGACACGTACTTATGTTGGGTACATCATAAGATAAACGAAAATGGAAGTTGAGCCTAGAATGAGATTCATTCCTCGATTAGAATTTCGAGAGAACACTCAAATTCTCTATATTACTTAACCATTAAGTCATTGGCCAATGCAAAGATATATTTGATTAAAGTAATTGAATATGATCAAATGGGTCATTAAATATAGATGAGATAAAGTGATTGAGCTATTTGGACACATGAAAAATCTTAGGCTCAATCAGGTGGTTCGTGAATGAAAGGATATTACTATAAACTTTGTGTAAAGGCTTGTTTACCGAATTCACGTAAACGTCCTTCATATATCGAGCTACGCTGCCAACGCAGTTTAGGAGTTTTGTGCAGACTTCGGTTTGATTGTCGTCGATAATGGGGGCCTAAAGGGTCACATTTTCAGTGTATTGTTGATTCGCTCAAGGGTACAAAGTTAGAGCTGCGTATTATATCTAATGCTAGTCCAAGTGGGAGATTGAAAGAAAATGGGCTAGATTAGATTAATAGGAAATAATTCTATTGGGCATGTCCCAATGTTACAATTATTCTATTATATATATGCTCTATTGTAGAGAAGAGAACAGATAGAAAACCTAATTCTCTAAGAGAGAAAGCGGCGCAAGAATGCGTACGTTCATCAAGAGATTTCCTAGCTTTCTCTATAGAACGATTGTACCAAGGAATTGTTCTTGCATTGGATCAGAATACACGTGGACCTCGATAGTGATGGATTCATCTTGTAGGATTTGTACAATCAAGGGAAGATAACGACACAACAAGTAAGATTTAATTCCGTTGTGTTTTACATGCTCAACTTGCAATATGATTATGAATCTAGATCTGTTATTCTTGTATGCAATTTCCATTAAGGTCATTAGATGATTACAAGAATTCCTAATTTCTCAGGCAAGGAATGTACTCCCATAGAGGTATACTCCCCAGCAGCAACCCAAGCTCAGTAAACATCTCCTTAAAATCACTCTCTGAACCATACTTGTTTCCCAGAGCCACCCTACAAACCACGTCGTTCATCATAGCTTACATGACGTCGCTCAAGTTCATGGGCTTCGAAGAAGCACTCAATTTTCTTATCTTGTCGACCATGAGGGAAGTCTCTTCTTCCCTCACGCCGCGATAAGATAGAACCCTTTTGTTGCTCGGCAGATGAAGCACGCATATGCTGCAGCCCTGCCGCCAGAACTCTCCATACGGTGCGAAGATCACATTCCGGTTGTTGTAGTTCAGCCAGCTCGAGACGCTTAGCTCGGACTTGCTCGCGAAGATCAGGTCATGGGTTTTCATGATCTCTCGCATAGCATCGGCCGAGGAGACGATAAGGACGGGGACTTTGCCGAAGTGGACCAGCATAAGGGGGCCGTGGCGGCGGGAGAGTGATTGGAGGTATCTGTGGGGGTTTGAGCCCAGCTGGTGGAGGTTTCCGATTAGCGGGAGCTTTGGTAGAGAAGATGGAAGCCTTCCCCGGGCGGCGCCATTTGTGGAGGAAAAAGAGAAACACTGATGCGGAGATTAGCACAGCCAAGAAATGTGAGATGGAAACCATTTTTAGTTTGGAGAGACTAATGTATGAGGAGAAGCAAATGGCAAAGGTTGTTTTATAGATGCCTTCGATAATTACAAAGTCAATTGAAATTAATAATTTGATTAGAAAGTCCACTGTAAATATCTTGATATTTTCATAAATATGGTTTGGCTTGTATTATTTAGATGATTCAGTGTTCCATAATTGATGTTTAATTTACCATGGCCCAATCTAAAATTAATAATTTTAAATTAAAATAAGAAATTGCATAAATAAAAAAAACTATCACTTAATTAAAATTAAAAAAAAAAAAAAGAGAAGTCTGCTAAATTTCTTCAATGAGACATGTTGTAGTTAGCCTTAAACTCATTTTTTACGAGGGTGAATGTTTTTCTTTTGTATTCTCGGAATTCATTTTTTGCCACTAACTCTTTGATAAAAAATAAAAAATAATAATTAAATTGGAAGCATTAAAAATCACAAAGTACAAGGAAACAAATCAAAATTCAACAACCATAAGTGCCACATGGCATGATTGGATTGGCCTTCATCATGTGGTCAGATAAGGACGAAGCCAGGAATTTATACCGAGACAAACAAATATATGGGAAAAATTTAAGAGTTTAGGAGGGACATTTAATAAAAAAAATAAATTATTAAATTTTACTACCTCTGTCCCTGAAAATTTGTGATCACCTATTTCCTTTTTCGTCCGTCCATAAAAATTTGTCACCTTTCACTTTTACCAATTTTGGTAATAGACCTCACATTCCACTAACTCATTCCTGCTCATATTTTATTTTAAAACTAATATATAAAAGTAGATCCACATACCACTAACTTTTTCAACCCACTTTCTATTACATTTCTTAAAACCCGTGTCAGATCAAATGGTGACGAATTTTGGGGGACGGAGGGAGTATAATAAATGATTTATTCATATGTGAGGATATTGCCCTACATGCTAGATCTGTCCATGCAATTAGGATCGCTCTATAGTTAGGTAGGTGGTCACAAAGTAAAAGGAAGCAAATCAAAATTCAGCAACCATAAGTGCCACATGGAACGACTGGATTGGCCTTCATCATGTGGTCAGGTAAGAACGAAGCCAAGAATTTATTTCGAGACAAACAAAAATATTACATGGGAAAAATTCAAGAGTTCAAGAGGGACATTTTATAAAAAATAAAATTTACCAAACTTTACAATAAATGATTTATTCATATGTGAGTATATTGAACGGCCCATACATGCTAGATCCGTCCATGCAGTTAGGATCGCTCTAAAGTTAGCTAGGTGGTCACAAAGTACAAGGAAACAAATTAAAATTCAGCAACCATAAGTGCCACATGGCACGACTGGATTGGCCTTCATCATGTGGTCAGCCAAGAACGAAGCCAGAAATTTATTCCGAGACAAACAAAAATATTACATGGGAAATATTTAAGATTTTAGCAGGGACATTTTATAAAAAATAAAAATTACCAAACTTTACAATAAATGGTTTATTCATATGTGAGTATATTGAATGGCCCCTACATGCTAGATCCGTCCATCCAGTTAGGATCGGTCTTCAGTTAGCTAGGTGGTCACAAAGTACAAGGAAACAAATCAAAATTCAGCAACCATAAGTGCCACATGGCACGACTGGATTGGCCTTCATCATGTGGTCAGCTAAGGACGAATCCAGACTTTATACCGAGACAAACAAAAATATTACGTGGGAAAAATTTAATAATTTAGGAGGGACATTTTATAAAAAATAAAAATTATTAAATTTTATGATAAATGATTTATTCGTATGTGAGTATATTGAATGGCCCATACTTGCTAGATCTGTCAACTGAAACCGTCAATTGATAATGGCGCATCCGTGACACTCCGATATCTCGGAAAAAAGTGACACTCTAATATTTTATCGGAGTGTAAAACAATTTTTTCAAATCCAAATTTTAAAAATGACCTAAAACAAACTAAGTGTCTAAAATAATGGGATAAAATTCTCAAGCCGTGTACAGGCGGTACTCTAATTATTACAATCGAAGGAAGATAACAACAATAAAAGTGAAATGAAAATTACAACGGAATTAATAAAACAAACCAAACTATAAGTCAAGTCGAGGGAAGCCCTCTTTCCGTAAGACAAATTACGCCCCGGCTAGTGCTCACGGAATGGCGTATTGCTCCCAAAGATAAAACGGCTTTCTCCTAGCATGTAGAAGCACCTCAAACCCGCTAGGCACCGACGAACTTGATGGAGTTCCAAGAATCGAGCTATTCAATGCTTCTAAGATGCACACTATGATGTAGAGAACTTGAGAGAAGAGAGAATGCTTTTTGTTGGTCTATGTTCCCTCTTCCAAACTCCACCTATTTATATGATAGGGGAGGCCACCTCAAAGGTCTTAGCATTAAGGGACATCATAAACCAAATGGAGGTTACAAGAACATGAAAGGCCAAAGGACTTAGCCACATGAAAGGCCAAAAGCCTCTTATTTATCACACGTTTTCAACAATCCCCCACATTGGTTGGAGCACTGCCAGCTCAAACCAACACAAGACGTGTATGCGTGCATGTAGACTCTTCGCTCAATTCTCGAGAAACAATATTGCATTTGGAATAGTAGCTTGGGGCTTTGAACTTTCCATAATCAACACTATCGGGCATTCCGGCGGCCTGGTGGACATGATGCCTTGAACCATTCCTCCTTGGTGTATACCGAGACAATAATATTGACACAATACTATTTACAAACTCATCAGTTCTCACGTTTGTGTCCTTTACTGGCCATGGAACACCACTTTGGATTCATAAGTGATTCACATATTGAAGCGGTCCACACTTCTTCACTTACATAGGTGATTCTTTTCCAGGTATCCTGCAATACCCACCTCCTCGAGGTTTCTAAGAATCATTAAAAGTTAAAACTTAGCCTCTTACCACATGCAGGTTACAACACTCAATGCTTTTCTAAAGAATGGGCGAAGATAAAAAAATCTTCCGAGTGTTACAGCTAGAGTCATATAGCTTCGTTTTCCCATTGAACCAAGCCCATGAGATCTCCAATCGTATGGTTGGGTTACCACTATAATCATCTTTTAAGATGTGGTTTTCAGTCCCATTCCTTTTAGCAATTTATGCATTTGATCACGGTTTAAACTTCTAGTTAACGGATCCGCTAAGTTATCCACTGCCTTACATAGTCAACTGCGATAACACCAACTGTGATCAACTGCCTCACGGTATTGTGTCGCCGACGAATATGTCGAGACTTACCATTGTATAAGCCACTATGTGCACTCCCTATAGCCGCTTGGCTATCATAGTATATCACTACTGCCGGCACTGGCTTCTTCCAACATGGAATATCTTCTAGGAAGTTTCTAAGCCACTCAGCTTCTTCCCCTGCTTTGTCTAAAGCGATAAACTGAGATTCCATGGTGGATCGAGCTATACACGTCAGTTTCATTGACTTCCACGAAACAATTCCACCCCCCACAGTGAACACATACCCACTCGTCGAAAATGAGTGTTTTGAATCAGAGATCCAATTTGCATCACTTTACCCTTCAAGTACTTGGGGATAGTGTGTGTACTGCAGCTCAAAGTTAAGAGTATACTTCAAGTATCTCAAAACCCTACGCAGAGCTTTCCAATGTTCCCTGCTTGGGTTGCTCGTAAATCGGCTCAGCTTATTCACCGTACACGCAAGATCTGGTCGGGTGCAGTTTGTGATAAAAATCAAACTCCCTATGATCCTTGCATATTCTTCTTGAGCTACAGGCTCACCCGTGTGCTTACTCAAATGCACGTTGGGTTCCAATGGAGTCTTAGCTGGCTCACAGTTAAAGGAGTGAAACTTTTTAAGCACTTTCTCAATGTAATGAGATTGTGTCAATGCAATTCCCTCATGATTCCTTATAATCTTGATTCTAAGACTCACATCAGCTAGACCCATATCTTTCATGTCGAAATTACTCTTCAACATATTTTTGGTTTCGTTGATAATGACACTATTACTGCCCATAATCAACATATCATCTACATAAAGAAACACAATAACAAAACCGTTATCTGTGTTCTTAATGTAAACACACTTATCACACTCATTGACAGTGAACCCATTGGACAACATCACATTGTCAAACTTCAAGTGCCATTGCAAAGGCGCTTGTTTTAATCCATATAGAGACCTCACTAGTTTGCATACCTTCCTTTCTTGGCCAGGTACTACAAACCCTTCAGGTTGTTCCATATAAATTTCTTCCTCCAATTCACCATTAAGAAATGCAGTTTTCACATCCATTTGGTGAATTTCAAGATTGTGGAAAACAGCAATCGCAAGAAGCACCCGAATGGAAGTGATTCTTGTAACGGGTGAATACGTGCCGAAGAAGTCATATCCTTCTTGCTGCTTAAAGACTTTCACAACTAGGCGAGCCTTGTACTTTTCAATAGTACCATCAGTTTTATATTTCCTTCTCAGGATCCACTTGCACCTAAGGTCTTACAACCTTCTGGCAAGTCTACTAACACCCATGTGTTATTTCTCATAATTGATTCAGTTTCACTATTGATTGCTTCTTGCCAGAATGGCGCACCTGGGCCAGACAACGCTTCCGCCAACGACTTTGGTTCATCATCCAACATAAAGGTTATGAAGTCGGGACCAAAAGTCTTAGCAATTTTAACTCTTTCACCACGTCTTGGTTCTACATCCTCAGGACTTAACCTCGTCCTTTTTTGGAGGATTAGAACTAGTGGATTCATCTATCATTCTTTCACTAGAACGATCCTCCTGCCTCTTGCAAGGGTAAACATTCTCAAAGAATATAGCATTCCTTGACTCTATCGTTGATCCTTCAGCCACGCCAGGCACAACTGACTTATGGACTAGGAAACGATATGCACTACTATTAAGTGCATGGCCAATAAAGATGCAATCGACTGTTTTAGGGCCAATAGCAACTTGTTTCGGAGGCGGCACTTCTACCTTTGCTAAACACCCCCACACTTTGAGGTATGAATACGAAGGTTTCTTGCCTTTCCATAACTCATAGGTTGTCACATCCCTATTTTTCAGTGAAATCTTATTCAGGATATAATTTGCCATTAACACAGCCTCCCCCCACATGTTCTGGGGTAAACCTGAACTAATCAACAGAGCATTCATCATCTCTTTAAGTGTTGGATTTTTGCGTTCAGCAGCACCATTCGACTGAGAATATGGAGCCGTAGTTTGGTGAATTATACCACTTGCATGACATAATTCTACAAACGGCGCCACATATTCACCACCTCTATCACTTCGAACACACTTAATTTGACAATTAAGTTGATTTTCGGCTTCATTTTTTAAGTCTTTAAACGCTTCAATTGCCTCATCTTTACTTCTTAATAAGTAAAGGTAACAATATCTTGTGCAATCATCTATAAATGTGATGAAATACTTTTTACCACCTCTTGTTTGCACAAATTTCAAATCACATACGTCTGTATGGATCAACTCAAGAGGTTTTGTGCTCCGCTATACCGAATGGAACGGTAGCTTAGCCATTTTGGCTTCAACACACACTTCACATCTTTCTTGTGAGTTAAACTTATCAACTTTTAGTAAATTAAGATTTACTAATCTTTTTATAGCATTTAGATTTACATGTCCCAATCTATTATGGCATAAATCAGAGCTCTCAAACAAATAAGAGGATGTGTCATCTTCTTTATTGCATATTCCTTTTCCACGGTGAATGACCATAACATTCAGCTCAATAAGCCCATTCACTAGGTGGCCTTCACCTATGAATTTTCCATTCTTGGTCAATATAACCTTTTCACACTCAAATTCTAGTGAGAATCCAATATTTACTAGAAATGAGCCTGACACCAAATTATTTCGGATGTCTGGGACATGCAGCACATCCTTAAGGGTAAGAACCTTTCCAGATCCTAGTTTTAGGAACACATTACCCACACCAACTACCTCAGAAGAGGCTTGGTTTCCCATGCGTACTTTTCTACCTCCAACAGATCTGCAAATAGAAAAAATGTTTCTCTTAGAGCACACATGACATGTTGCACCCGTATCAATAAACCATTCATTTGGATTATTATTATGGTCCACGTCGGAGACATTTGCGACCACCTCGTGATCTTTGTTGTTTATAACAACACGTTCAAATAATTTGCACAATATTGTCTCCATCAATAAGTGCACAATTATATTGAACCATATGTGCATTGGTATATTCAACACCCCATGCATCCCAATTATTACTACCAAGTCAAAATTGGTCTTTCTTGTCAAATGACAAACGGTAAACACAATTCTCAAGAAAATAGCTCTCAAGGAATTAACCACTTCATTGCACATCAACATTGCGACTGTTCGTTTCTTCATTCCAGCTTTGGAGCTCATGTTTCCTCCAACTTCGATTGGTATAACCCTGTCTTAGAAGAGTACACTAATTTTTCTTGCGATTGTCAGAAATAATGGGATAAAATTTCCAAGCCGTGTAAAGACGGTACTCTAATTATTACAATCGAAGGAAGATAACAAATCATTTAAAATTTTCTAAAGATTTGGCTAGTTTTTTTTTAGAGTTGAGATTTAAGAAATCAAAGTTCAGATTAATTTTTCGAAATAAAAAAGAGAGGGAAGGTGACTCCAAGAGTCTATCATTCTATATGCATATAACTTGAATTTAATACACACGAATTAATCAATATTTTACACTCTATTTCACCTATTTTTTTCTAACTTTCATATATTGTCTTATTAAAAATTTAAAACTACGCTATAGAGTGAAATAGACAACACTAAAATAATTATATTTCTCTAGAAAAATATATAGTGGAAGATGGGTGCTATATATATATTGTAGGGATCAGATTAGTCTAGATTCACTAATTACCGAGACCTCTTTCATTGCCTCAGTGATGGCAATATACTCTGACTTAGTGGTGGACAAAGCCACAATGTGTTGCAGTTGTGATTTCCAACTTATGCAAGACCTACACACTGAAAATACATAGGAGGTTGTTGACTTCCTCTTATCTCTGTCATTAGCATAATTGAAATCCACAAAACCAGTTAGCAAAACACCATCATCACATTTAGAATAGCATAAACCATACTTAGCAGTTTGCTTCAAGTATCTAAGAAGCCATTTCAGAGCTTCCCAATGAACAGGACCTGGATTAGACATGTATCTACTAGGACATGACACAGCATAGGCAATGTCAGGCTTAGTGCTAACCATCAAGTACATAACAGATCCAATAGCATTAGCATAGGGAATTCTCTTCATAGCATCAATTTCAGATTGAGACTTAGGGCACAGATCTTTACTCAACATAAAATGAGCAGCTAAAGGCACAGAAGCAGGCTTAGCATCAAACATGTTAAACTTTTTCAGAATTTTGTACACATAGGGTTCTTGATGCAACACAAGGGTGGATGTATTTCTATCTCTATATATATTAATCCCTAAAATTTTCTGAGCATCACCTAGATCCTTCATGTCAAAATTCTCACTCAAGGCAGCTTGCACACCCTTAATGGTTTTCAAACAAGGACCCATTATAAGCATATCATCAACATATAAAAGCAAGAACACAGGCACAGTATCAAGTTTCTTAACATACAAGCATGCATCAAAGGTACTTCTGACAAAACCTAACTTTTGCATACATGTATTAAACTTGATGTTCCACTGCCTAGGGGACTGTTTTAAACCATAAAGGGTCTTTTTCAACAAGCACACATGATTGGGAAACTTGGGATCAACAAAGCCCTCAGGCTGTTTCATGTAAATAGGCTTATCAAGATCACCATGTAAGAAAGCAGTTTTAACATCCATCTGCTTCAATTCCCAATTAAAATGAACACACAAAGCCAACATCATTCTAACAGTAGTGAATTTAACAACAGGGGCAAAGATTTCTGTGTAATCCACCCCCACTTGTTGAGTAAACCCTTTTGCCACTAATCTGGCCTTGTACCTAAGGCTCTCCACCTCATTTTTCAATTTATAAAGCCACCTGCAATCAACCACAGATGCACCAGGAGGCAAAGGTACAAGTATCCAAGTAAGATTGATTTTTAGGGAATACATCTCCTCCAACATGGCTTTATGCCACTGATCCCAAAACTTTGATTTTGTAGCCTACTTGTAAGTTTGGGGTTCATCCCCATCAGACTCATGCACATTGAAAGCTAAGTTTATAAGAGCAACCAAACCAACAAAGCCATCAAAATTAACAGGCTTCTTCACATTAGTTCTTCTAGCCCTATCTCTAGCAAGCACATAATCCCATAAATTAGGAGCATCAATAGCATTCTGAATACCAGCAGGACTATTAATCACATTTTGAACAGGGACAGGAGGAGTATTCCTTCCAGGACTATCATGCAAGTTGGGCACATTGTCAGCAACATTTTGGGCAGGATTATTGTGCAACACATTTAGAGTTCCTTCATCAGGTGTCTCATTAGAAGTATAGACCGGATAAGTGTTCCAAAATGGTTGTTCCTTCTCACTTGGAGCATCACTGGGATGCTTCACTCCAGTGAGTGTTTCTGTGCACTCCACCTCAGTGAGAGGTTCATTGTCCACATCTATAGGATCTGGGCTCATTGTCAGTCTTAAGCAGGAGAATTCATCTTCATTGAAGACAACCTTGAACCCAGGTTCATCCCTTAGCCAGACTCTATACCCTTTGACACCCTCAGGGTAACCTAGAAAAACACCTTTCCTAGATCTAGGCTCAAGTTTATCAGACTTATTATGCACAAAAGCAATACAGCCAAAAACCCTTAGGTGAGAAAAAACAAGAGGCTTGCCATAGAACACATATTCAGGACACTGACCAACCAGAGGCACAGAAGGAGACCTATTTACCAAATAAGTAGCAGTTAATAAAGCCTCACCCTAAAACTTGTTTGACAATCCAGACTTAGAAAGCATGCATCTCACTTTTTAAGTAAAGTCATGTTCATTCTCTCAGCAACCCCATTTTGTTGTGGGGTATAAGGCACAGTTCTATGTCTTTTGATTCAAAAGCTATCACATAAATCATCCATCTGATTATTACAAAACTCCAGGCCATTATCAGTTCTAATTGCCTTAATCTTCTTACCAGTTTGAGTCTCAATCAAGGTTTTCCAAGTTTTAAGTTTTTCAAAAACATCAGACTTTTGTCTCATCAAAAAACACCAAACTTTTCATGAGAAATCATCAATCACAGACAAGAAGTAAACACATCCAGAGTGAGAAGACACAGAAGCTGGACCCCAGACATCCATATGCAAATATTCCAAGATACATTTACTCACATTAGCAGGAGCAGGGGTACTAGGAAAAGAAACACTATGTTGTTTACCCAGCACACAAGAATCACAGAAGGGCAACTCACTTTGAACATCATTATCAGAAAGAATGGCATGCTTTTTCAGGATACTCAAGCCTTTTGCACTCATATGACCTAGCCTATTATGCCACAACATGGTTCTGTCAGTTTTAACGACATTGGCATAAGGTTTTTCACATGCAAGAGGCACAACATTACACACATACAAGCCACATTTTTTATGAGCTTTGAAAAGACACATAGAACCTCTGCAAATTTTCATACAGCCTTCCCCCCCATACCCTCATTTTCAAGAGCAGTACAAGACATCAAATTATAGCATAGATCAGGAACATATCTGACATCCTTTAGGCTGAGCACATAACCATTTTCAAACTTCAAACACACAGTGCCAATACCAAGAATTTCACACTTCTTGTCATCAGCCATTGACACAAAAGTCTTAGTTACAGGTTTCAGCTCAGAAAACACTTCCTTAAAAGGACTCACATTATAAGTACATCCAGAATCACACAGCCAATCATTTGAAGTAAAGGGACATGCAGGAGAAGCATTCACAAATTGCAGGTCATGCACCATGAACACAGAATCACTGACATTGTCATAAGTAGCAACATTAACAAGGGTTTCAACCTGGGGATTGTTGTTAGGAAACTTATTCTTCTTTGGTTTAGTGCACTCTCTCTTATAGTGTCCAACATCACCACAGTTGAAACACTTCCTATAGGTTTTAGGATCCTTGCTTCTAGACCTAGACCTAAACTTTTTCCTAGAGTTTGAGGAATTACCAGAACCACTACTGGGCTCATTGCCCCCTCTAGATTTAGATCTTTCTCTAACATTCAACACCTTACTGTAAGCATTCTTATCAGTAACCCTTTCCCTAAGCTCAAGTTCTTTGGATTTCAGGGAGCTAATAATCAGGTCTAGAGGAGCAGAGTCTCTACCATACTTAATGGCAACCTTAACATCACTATAGGAGTCAGGTATGGCATTCATCAGGGCTATGCTAATGTATTCATCTATGGTTTTATCACCTGACCTCTTAATGTCCTGAACTAACTTCTGAAACCTATCCACATTGTCATCAGTATCTTTAGCAAGATCAAGCTTAAACTTGAACAATTTTTCAAGCAAATACATTTTGGAAGACATAGAGGTTTCAGTATACAGAGTATCAAGTAATTTTCACATTTCAGCAGCAGATTCCTCATGATCAACTTTCCTAATCACAGAATCAGATAGATTTAACCCAATGGTAGCCCTAGCCAGATCATTCATCTCATCAATTCTATCCTGAGCAGTATCCCCAGGCAGAGTACCATCAACAACTTTGAACACCTTTTGTTGAATCAAAACACATTTCATTTTATGTTTCCAAATAGCAAAATCATTTTTACCATTATAAGGAACCAAACCAACAGGTTGAGCCATTTTAGCAAGAAATTTTGCAAGAACACAGGAAGCAAGACAGAAACACACAGCCTTACACACCTGAAAGCACAGAGACATACACCAACAACACAAGAACAGACCAAGAGCTTTCACACAACAGAAAGGAACTCAAATCCTTGACTGTTACGAGCAAGACTGGCCAAGGCTATCCCAGCTCGCAATCACTCACTACTGGAGGGCGTAGGGGGTCACTTGGGTAGTACAAGATGCTTGGTGGTCAAGTAACTTGAGATCACAAGATCATAGAGCACAGGAACCAGCGGAAGCTACACAAAGAAAAGAAAGCACAGAAGTCCTAAGTCCTTGCCAGAGACTGTCTACCAGAAACAAAAGCCCAAGCCTATATTTGGCACTAAACAGAAAACTCAAAACAAGAAGGATAAAGCCAATTTAGGGATCAGATTAGTCTAGATTCACTAATTACCGAGACCTCTTTGTTCTTGTACAAGAGAGCTCAGCCAAACTTTCACCCACGCGGCTGATATTACACAAGTAATACAAACTAAGATTACAAAGAATCTAGTTCTAACTATTACAAGGTCTTGACGCTATCAACTTAGCCTCGCTAGTAATCGCTTCAACCTGCACACTCAATACACAAGTTAGTAACACTAGGAAGGATCCTCTCGGATCTAAACACAAGAAACCAACCGATAACAGAGAACAAGAACAAAAGATCAAAGTATCTTGGCTCAGAACCCGCCACAACAACAAAGATCTATTCTTCTAGAACAAAACCCAAGGGAGCACCAATGGATTGGATAGAGTCAACCCTCAGACCACCAATACCTCCACCAGAGAAACCCCTCGCACCAGATCAAGTTCCACCGAACAAATCTCCACACACGGCCTTCGAGTTCTCACAAACCCTAGTTCGACTCCAGTAACAAGCAATCGAAGAGATTGCCTCACACCAGCACTCACAACAGATCTACCACTCAACAAACCATGGAAGATCACCAAGAGATGGCCGGAAGTTCATCGGAGAAGAAGAAGAGAGAAGAGAGAAGAGAGAGATGCTCTGAGTCACAAAGTAGAGAGAGAGATGAGAGAACAGTGAATGAAACGGCGCAAGGCCATCTCTCACTTAACACTAACAACCCTGCATCCAACGGCTGTCAAGCAAGATCCAAGAGGGAGGGCACATGGCAGCATCTGGTGAGAGAGGGTAAGTTATTGGGCTCAGCCCAAATTAAAACATCCGAGCTTAACAAATAATACAGCCCAAATAAGAGTCCACCCTAAATATCCAACATATATAATTATCCAATTCATATACAATGACTAACCACATAAATCTATTTTAGTAAATGCACATAAATTAATAGTTCTAGTCAATATTAAAATACTATTTAATCATTCTATTGTAGTTATTTTTTTATTATTCAGGATAGTATAAAATTTTATTGTACAAAATGTAAAATATAAAAAAATAATCGATAAAATTAATTTTCCTCAGTGTTAATAGGCTGTTTAGCCACCCAAAACTGTATCGGCCGGGGTCAAAAGCGTGTGCTAATTGCCAAAAATAAAACAAGTAGGAGTAATTAATTATTGGCTCTTAGAATAGATTTAGCTATTGTGGGGCAGCTATGTAAACTCATATTATGATAGAATAAGATGAAAGTGAGAAATTGAGAAACAAGAAATAAGATGGAAGAGTTCAGCAACAAACATTATATATTTAATTTTCTTTCCACTTAATTTAATCAATACTGTATCATTGTACTTACTCATCCCTTCGTCTATAAAATATTGTCAAGTTTTAACTCGGCACAGGTTTTAAGAAATGTGAAGAAAGTGAGTTGAAAAAATTAGTGGAATGAGAGACTCGTATTTATATATTAGTTTTATAATAAAATGTGATTGTAAAGAGTCAGTGGAAATTGGGGTCTATTTACCAAAAATAGAAGAAAAAAAAAGGCAAGGACAACTTTTTACGGACGGACTAAAATAACAAAACTGGATAATATTTCACGAATGGAGAGAGTATTAATTTGGGTGCTCAAATGAAATCCATCAAGATGGAGCAATTATTATATGTCTAACGAACTGCCTCTATATAAATCCGATCTGATTTCTACTTCTTCAATTCCTCCACAAATGGCGCCGTAGCCATGTTCCCAAATCCCTGAAAAGGCCACCGCCGTCTCCTCCAAAGCTCCCGGGGCACGGGAACCTCCACCAGCTGGGCTCTCCTCACCACAGATCCATCCAGTCACTCTCCCGCCGCCAAAAAAATAAAGTTTCCTTCACTTGTAATAGCTACTCCACATGCTTGCTAGGTTCTTCTATATTGAGTCGATTGCAATAATATTGTCAAAATATTATGACTTGATTGTTACAATAATATTGTCGAAACAAATAAATAAACACTTTTTTTAATACTTTCGGTCTTTCCTCTTGAATTTAATTTATTAGGTATATATTTTTCGATGAAATAAAATACTAGTTGTCAAGTAAGTACTATTTTCGATTCACCGTTCTTAGTAAATTGAAAGTTTGGGTAAATTATATGATTGAGCCTGTTTAGCTAACTTTTACAAATGTTACTTGGTTGAATGAAATTGATGATTTGAGTAAATAGTTAAATCTACATTAATTCGCTACAATTGGCGACACAATAAATCCAAAAGCGAAACAATAATAACTAGTGTATGGTGGGTCAATGACTTTTGGTTTTGTTATCTTGATAAATAAATACAATTACTTAAAAATACCCGAATTCGAGCAGTTGCTGGTACGAAAAAAGTAGGAAATACAGTCTAAAATATAGATTTAATTACTTAAAAATACTCGAATTCGAGCAGTTGCTGGCTCTTATGGTTTAATTCGAGCAGTAGCTGGTGGGTCAAAGACTTTTGGTTTTGTTATCTTCTGTATGTTATGTTCTCTCAATTAAGAGCTCTCTCTAGTAGTATTTTTTTCTTGTTTAATATGGATAATTAGTTATTGGACTTAGCTTGGAATATCAAACTCCCAATACCAAAGTAAATAATTTTACAAATTGAGCTCTTTTTTATTTGTAAGTACATAATTAGATATACATTAAATACACAATAGTTTTATAATGCTAAATAAAAATTATGATACATTAAATGTACAACACCTTGTTGTCAGCTCAACTTGTTGATGATATTAACTAGCACGCTGGAGTGGCGATTACAAGCAAAGGATTTTTTTTGCGGATTGTTAACTCACTAGTTTCATTCATATCCATCCCATTTTCATTCAATCCATCGGGCAATCTAAGGTCGAACTTGTGCACCAACTTGGCAATAGCAAGCTCAGCAATGGCCACTGCGAATGTAATCCCGGGGCAGCCCCTCCGGCCAGATCCAAACGGGATCAACTCGAAATGCAGACCTTTGTAGTCTATGCTCGTATCAAGGAACCTCTCCGGATAAAATTCTTCAGGTTTTTTCCAAAGGCACGGATCCCTAGCAATTGCCCAAGCATTGATCAGTACACGCGTGCCAGATGCAACGTCGTAACCTAGTACTTTTGTGTCGTGAGTTGATTCTCGAGGGATTAGTAATGGAACGGGCAAATGCAGCCTTAGACTCTCCTTGATCACTGCTTTTAGATAAGGCATTTTTTCTATGTCGTCCTCTTCTATTATCCCCTTGCTTTCGACAACCTTTCTTACTTCGTTTTGCAGAGTTTTCATGGTTCTTGGATTCCGTATCAGCTCCACCATTGTCCACTCTATAGTTGTTGCTGATGTATCGGTTCCAGCAACAAACATGTTCTGTAATAATTAAGAATAAAAAGCAATTAATGTTATAGAAAATAGGCCAATAAGCGAACCAACAAGACTATTGGTTAGTCGAACCTGTCTGGCCAAGTGGCCATTAGTTGAGACAGAATGTTGTGTAGCAAAGATATATAAAGTAAATAAATTATATAAATTCTACTTTATGATGTAACACACAAATAGAAAGGTGGAAAATTTATACCAAAATAAGAGCTTTGATAGAATCATCTTCAAAGGGGGAACTACTTTGACTGTCTCTTTGAAACTGAAGCAACTAAACCCTCCATCATCGATGTCCTCTCTCTCCTCTCTATCTCTGTGTTCTTGAATCACAATCTCCAAAAACTCATCAAACGCTTTAGTAACTCGGTCGATTCTTCGATCCAAACCATCAAACCGTCTAGTCCAATTCAACCATGGTATGCACTCCCACAGAGGAGACACGCCTATCAACTCCTCAAACTCCGCTAAAAGTTCACTGAAATTTCTTCCTCCGCCGTGCTTTTTCCCCAACGCTACCCTTTATGCAAACAGTGTCGAACGAAGAAAAAAATATTACCAGCAACTCAACTATTTATTCAAGTTTTAAAATAGAAAAGCCACAAATAAATATAGACTATTTCTATAGAACGAACAAAAAAAAAAAAATTTATTTCTATGGGACGAAGGGAGTATTGATTATTAGAGCTTAAGCCCTTAGAAGGCCCGTTACCAGAGGCTTAAGTTCTATCAAATTTTAAAACTATAAATTATTTTATAAAAGACACTAAATAAGTGCTACTATAAAATTATGTTATTTTGGAAAAAACTTTTAGAAGACATAGCCCCTACTAAACTATATTTAAATATTTTTACCTGCCTCCGCCCCTACCTGCAAATTATATCATTCGTCAATGACATCAAAGCGTCGCTCAAGTTCACAACCGCCGTTGAAGATCCGAGCTGCGTGATCTTCTCGACCATGAGCGATGTCTCCTCCTCTCTGAGGCGGCGGTAGGACTGAACCCTTTTGGCGCTGAGCAGCTGAAGCACGCAGATGCTGCGGGTCCGGCGCCAGTACTCGCCGTAGGGAGCAAACGCCACGTCTTTATAGTTGTAGAGGAGCCTTCCCGGCATGTTTAATCTGGGCCGGTTCGAGAAGGTCAGGTCCTGTGTTTTCATGATCTCACGCGCTGCCTCGGCCGAGGAGGCTACGAGGACGGGCACACGGCCGAAGTGGAGGAGCATGAGCGGGCCGTAGCGGTGGGAGAATGAGTGGAGAGCTTTGTGGGGGAATGAGCCCATCTGGTGGAGGTTTCCGAGCACTGGAAGCTTTGGCGGTGACGGAGGCGGATTTCTCGGGGATGATGGGGCGTGACGGCGGCGCCATGTGCGGAGGAAGAAGAGGAAGAGAGGTGTGGTGAGTGTTGGAAACAGAGAGTAGAGTACAGCAAGAAGAAAGAAATAAACATAGCCTTTGTGTATTAGAAGAATGACTCAAAAGACTTATTTATTCCATTGAAATAAGGTGCTATTTATAGGCACTCTACACAAGAAAAATGCAACTGCTAAACTGAATATAGCTAAGAAATAGGACCACTACGAAAACAGAAAATAGCTAAACATTAGGAATTTTGAAAACTAACAAAGACTAAGTCTAGATAAGTCTTGAGCCGTGAATTAATGAGTCAACGATCTTCATTCAACAGTGAGAAGCGCAATGGATAAGAGTGAGAGAGACACCATTATCTTGTTAGCTAGCGAGAAAAAAACAATGGTGAATGTGTGGTGATATAAGTGCATATAAGTCCAACTTTCATTTAATAAGTTAAATTTTAGATTTAAATGTGAAATTTTAACTATTGAAAGTATATCAACATTACATTTTTAATGATATAGAGTATGATACATCATATAAAGTCAAATTCTAACTAAAAAATGGAGTTGCACAACAAAATTTTTTAACACTCCCCCTTGATTCATAATTGCACACTCCGAGCATATTTCTGAACTTGACGTGCTTCTCCGAAGACAACGACTTGGTGAAAATATCAGCCAAGTTCTCAAGGCTGCTGCAAAACTTAAAAGAGATGACCCCTTCATTAATCAAATCTCTTATGAAGTGAAACTTAATATCGATGTGCTTCGTTCTCCCGTGCATAACTGGATTCTTTGCAATCGCAACAGCTGATCGATTATCACAAAAAATTCCAGTAGCCTCCTTCTGCTCCTGCTCGAAATCAGCCAATAACCTTCTCAACCACACTCCTTGACAAGCTGAAGAAGTAGCAGCCACATACTCTGCTTCTGCAGTCGAAAGCGCTGTTACTCCTTGCTTCTTCGAACTCCATGTCACAGCTCCAGACCCAAGATTGAACACGAAGCCTGAAGTACTTCGCCTATCATCCACCGAACCTGCCCAATCACTGTCTGTGAACCCAACTAACTCAAAATCAGCAACATTTGAGTACCAAATACCAAAATTTTGAGTTCCAGCTATGTAGCGAAGAATCCTTTTTGCAGCTCCAAAATGTTGACGTGTTGGATCGTGCATAAATCTGGAAACCATACCAACGGCAAAGGCAATATCGGGCCTCGTATGCGTTAAATAAATCAAACCTCCAACTAGACTCCGAAAGCTTACTGCATCAGCTTCCTCCGTACCATCTTTGAGCTGCAACTTTTCATTCATATTCATGGGAGTAACTGCAGCTCTGCAATTCGTCATGTTGAAGCGTTTGAGAAGATCCTCGGCATACTTTTTCTGGAAAACGAACACTCCATCTTCTCCTTGCTTAATTTCCAATCCAAGAAAATAATTAAGCAAACCCAAATCTGTCATCTCAAACATATTCATCATACTCTGATACGATCCTATATATTATTATTTAGTTATATCTTTTGATTCACCAAATCCTTCCATATAATTGTTATCTTGGTCGATAAGTTAGGGTATAGTATTTGAGTATTATAAATAGGGATAGATGGTTATTATTTGCATTCATTCAGAAAATCAATAAATTCATTATTTGTCCAACATATTGTGGAATCCTCTACGAACCCTAGTTATCGCGTTGCCCGACGGGAAGAACCCGCGCACAACTTGAAACTATTATTTCTGCCGACCCGACGAAGGGCGCCGGAACACTTTTCGATCGCCGCAAACACGCTGCAGATCGCAGTTAAGGAGAAGGTCCTTAACAAATTGGTGCTTTCATTGAGAGAGTTAGAAGATCCCATATATATTATATCATCAACATATACACAAACAAGGAGCAAGCTACCGTTACTTCCCTTCTTTGTATACAACGTAGGCTCATTAGCACTTCGTTCAAATCCATCTTGCTGGAAAAACGAATCCAGCTTGCTGTACCACGCTCGCGGAGCCTGCTTCAAGCCATATAAAGCTTTCTTCAACCTATAGACCTTATCCTCCATGCCTTCAACAACAAATCCTTCCGGCTGCATGACATAGACTTCCTCCTCCAAGTCTTCGTTCAGAAACGCAGACTTGACATCAAGTTGATAGATAGGCCACTTAAGATGTGCAGCCAAAGCCAAGAACATTCTCACGGTTTCAAACCGAGCAACCGGAGAGAACGTTTCCTCATAGTCGATTCCCTGCTGCTGCGCATAGCCCTTGACAACCAAATGACCCTTGTGTTTCTGCACACTCCCATCTGCATTATACTTCGTCTTGAACACCCACTTCAAACCAATAGCACTCTTATTTTCCGGCAAGTCTTCCAGCATCCAAGTTCCATTCTTTTCAATTGCTGCAATCTCCTCATTCATTGCATTCTGCCACTTCTCTTCTCCAGCAGCATCATGGAACCGATTTGGATCCGCAACCATAAGAGCAAAAGTACATCTCTCATAAAGTTCAGTTAGAGACCTATAGCCTCGTGTAGGGGGTGTTTCGAGAGATGAACAACTACTTAATGAAGGTGGTGTATTTAAGTTTAGAGGATTTATAGGGCTGGTATGAGGCGTATTTGGAGGAGTAGTATTTGGTGAGTTTATGGGGCTGTTTTGTGGTGAATTCGGAGGGCTGCTATGCGGCGAATTCACACCAGAATCTGCATCACTCGTGTCCAGCGGGAAGAGAGTATATGGATCATCTTGCTTGCTCTCCCAATCCCAACCAGCATCTTCATGAAAAACAACGTCTCTGCTGATAATAACTTTTCCACCAATGAAGATACACTTTTCAGATTTCTCGTCAAGCTTTCGACGATGTAGAGAGCTCACCAAAGCATAAGCTACGCATCCAAAAACCTTTAGATGGCTCACCGTCGGCTTCGTACCTCCCCAAGCTTCATATGGTGTGCGATTTTGAACAGCTTTTGTAGGAGATAAATTCAGCAAGAAGTACGGCAGTAGCAACAACTTCTGCCCACAAGGAGTTGGGGAGATGCTTCGCCTTCAACATGCTTCTCGCCATCTCTACAACGGTGCGATTTTTCCTCTCCGCCACACCATTCTGCTCCGGGGTATATGGTGCTGTCAACTCTCTGCGTATTCCATTAGTCTCGCAAAAATGATTAAATTCATTAGAGCAAAACTCACCACCTCTATCTGTACGAAGAACCTTGATGCTCTTCTCACTTTGCTTCTCCACCATAGCCTTGAAATTCTTGAAGTTCTCAAAGGCTTCGGATTTATTTTTCATAAAATAAACCCAACTCATGCGACTATAATCATCGGTAATTAGAAAGAAATACCGACTTCCACCAATAGACTCCGTATTTATAGGCCCGCACAAATCAGCATGAATGAGCTCAAGACAATTAGAAGCTCTCCACGATACACCACTAGGAAATGATTTCCTCCTCTGTTTCCTATAGATACATCCTTCACATAAATCAAAATCATCAATTTTAGGCAGCCCATGAACCACACCTTTCTCCCGTAGAAGCTTTAATCCATTGGTGTTGAGATGCCCATATCGTAAATGCCACAGCCTCGACGCCTCTTGCGTGCTAGAAACAAGAGCGTATTTCTCCACATTTGACATTCGCAGCGGAAACATTCTATTCTCCATCATGCAAACCTTTGCAATGATTTGTCCAGATTTTTTTTCTTTGATGACACATAAACGATCATCAAACACCACCATATATCCAGTAGATATCAATTGCCCAACACTCAATAAATTATGTGCCAAGTGTGGAATAAAATAGACATCATAAATGAGTTTGGTGTTACCATGGCCAGCCTTTACTGCAACAGTACCTTTCCCCTCAACTTGAATAGATTTGTCATCACCTAGCCTGACTTGAATCTTGTGAGATTCATCGAGCTCTTTGAACATCTCCTTGTTGGAACACATGTGATTCGAGCAACCACTATCCACGAACCACACATCATTCGGCACATCCACGGCGTCTGCAACCGCCATGAATAACTTGTTATCATTCGCCTCTTCTTGGACGCAATTTGCTTGTTTTTCCTTCGACCAACAATCTGCTTTCACGTGCCCATATTTGCCGCAATTATGACACTGAATCTTGCTGTCCACCAAAATATTGCTTTGCATCAGATCGACTGCCACGGCCTCGACCTTGGCCACGCCCGCGACCTCGGAAACCTCCTCTGCCATTGGAAAATTCACCTTTCACTTGAAAAGCTTTTTCATCAGACTTTTCAAACGATCGGTTAATCCTTGACTCATGAGCTTGAAGAGATCCCATCAGTTCTTCAAATGAAAAAACCGATAGGTCCTTTGATTCTTCAATTGCAGCTACAACATGATCAAACTTTGGAGTCAAGCTTCTGAGCACCTTCTCAATGATGGGTCCGTGATCTTATCTCCACAAGATCGCATTTGACTGACAGTTGCCATTGCCCTCGACAAAAAATCAGCCACAGATTCTCCATTCTTCATGATTAGCGTTTCAAAGTCACGTCGAAGTGATTGCAATCTCACGACGATGACTTTTGAATCTCCCTTGAATTCTTTCTGCAAAGTTGACCAAGCTTGCTTCGAGGTGGTCGTCGTTGCAATTCTGGAGAAGACGCTGTCGTGCACCGCTTGCTGGATGATCGCCAACGCCTTCGAGTCTTTCTTCTTGTTCTCCCGCAATCTGTTCGCCTCGTCGGGATCTGCATATCCCTACTCCACGAAGTCCCATAGATCTTGAGACCTCAGTAGAGTCTGCATCCGAATACTCCAGTATTCATAGCCTTCTCCTTTGAAGACTGGAATGAGTGGTTGTGTAGTACTCATCGAACTTCCGTTGCTGGCCATCGTAATTGAACCCAGCTCTAGATGCCAGAAATGTTGGAAACAGAGAGTAGAGTACAACAAGAAGAAAGAAATAAATGTAGCCTTTATGTATTAGAAGAATGACTCAAAAGACTTATTTATTCCATTGAAATGAGGTGCTATTTATAGGCACTCTACACAAGAAAAATGCAACTGCTAAACTGAATATAGCTAAGAAATAGGACCACTACGAAAACATAAAATAGCTAAACATTAGGAATTTTGAAAACTAACAAAGACTAAGTCTAGATAAGTCTTGAGCTATGAATTAATGAGTCAACGATCTTCATTCAACAGTGAGAAGCGCAATGGATAAGAGTGAGAGAGACACCATTATCTTGTTAGCTAGCGAGAAAAAAACAATGGTGAATGTGTGGTGATATAAGTGCATATAAGTCCAACTCTCATTTAATAAGTTAAATTTTAGATTTAAATGTGAAATTTTAACTATTGAAAGTATATCAACATTACATTTTTAATGATATAGAGTATGATACATCATATAAAGTCAAATTCTAACTAAAAAATGGAGTTGCACAACAAAATTTTTTAACTATTTTTAACTATATTCACCAACCTAACATTATGGATGATATTACAAAATTACTCCATCTGTTTCAGAAAAATAACACATATTAAAATGATACAAATTATACATAATTAATAAATTAGAAGAAAAAATATAAAAGAGATGGCAAAGTAAGAGATATATAGTATTCTTTTTAACATGCATCACTTGTAATGGGACGAAGAAAATATTACACTCCATCCGTCTCATTAAATATGCAACATTTGAGAATCGGCACGAGATTTTATGTAATGTTGTTTTGTGAGTTAATAAAGCGAGAGTAAAGTAAGAGAGATGAAAAAGTAGAGATAGAGATGTTTCTATTTTAGGAAACGTTTCATTTTTAATGAGACAAATTAAAAGAAAAACGTCTCATTTTCTAATGGGACAGAGATAGTATTACTCATAATTTACACTGGAGAGGGGCAATGCACAGGCCCCTACATGTATAGAAACTAGGGTGGCCACTATCCCCAAGATAAGACAATAGCCCAGGCCCTAACGGAGGTAGCTGAGCTATCTAGATCAAATTAAACTTAAAATAGTTATAGCTTCTAATTAAATTTAACAAACGATTTTGGATAAATTTTCATGCTATAAGGAAATGATTCCTAATTAGTTAATTTACACTTAATTCATATGGTCCAATCAATTAAACTAGAGATGTTATTGAAATTTGAATTTTTGATATTATAATTATGAATTCGTCATTCCATATACGGTACCGATATACAGAGTACCCCGATTTGGGCCTTCTCTCAGATCTATATTTATGTACTAGCTCTTTAAGAGCATTTATAATCCTTGACTCAAAGTTCTAGATAACATACATACAAAATTATTAAAATAATAAATATTAATCTTTTAGATTTGTCTGAATCAAAGGGGAACGTAGAGCAATAACTTGTATCCTTTTCGTCCACGAAATGTTGTTCACATTTGATTTTGCGTGGATTTTTAAGAAATGTGAATAAAGTGAGTAGAATGTGGATCACATATTTATATATTAATTAATAATAGAATGTGAGTGTTACGAGCCGATGGAAAATAAGGTCTATTTATTAAAAATATAAAAAATCAAAATGGACAATACTTAATTAATATGCTATCTATGTACTCTGGAGAAAATAGATATTCAAATTAAAACTATAAAAAATTGGCTAATGACATTTTTAAATGCAATGAAAGACGGTAATTACCATGCTTTAAATCTTCTTCGGTGCAGGTGTTCCCACTAAAATTAAGGAATGTCAATGGAAGCGTCTTTCGGTTCTAAGTTATTAATATTATTACCAATTTTATACAAATATAACTATCTCATATCGGTGTTCATAAAGAACAAAAATCACTATATAAGTCTTATGGACCTTTCTTCCTATCACCTATTGATTTTAGGATGCATTCCATGAATTTCTATCATGGTATCAGAACAGGTGACCAACAATAAACAAAATTTAACTGACCTAACAGTATATCTGGTTAAAATTTGGACCAGTGGTCAAATCGATCGAAAAAATTGGGCCAATAAATATTCCTTTTCACTTTTAACATATTTGATAAGTGGACCATACATTCCACTAACTCATTCTACTCACATTTTATTATAAAACCAATATATAAAAATAGTCTTCACATTCCACCAAGTTTTCTATCCACTTTACTTCATAAAAGACAAACAATTTCTTAAAACTCGTACCATTCAAATACGGGACATTTAATGATAGACGAAGAGATTACAGTAGAGTTCTTTGATAAGAGTTCATCATCCGTCAGAGTTGATCCATTTAAACGTGTGTGTACTAATACAATCACCATCCACTTCTTGAGAATAATCAATAAATAAGATTAGTTACGATCTAAACCAAACTTACATCAATGAGTTTTCAGAAACACAAAAATAAAATATATTGATGAAGTAATAAAGTAAAATACAGTAACAGGAATAATTGGCACAATATAACATACATAGTGACGTGATTGAAAAAAAAAGTTAACGTGGTTGTTTAGCATTGATGGAGTAAGTAATTTTCAAGATACTGACTAGAGCATTTACGTATTTGTAACAGCCCGCTCTCCTAGGGTACAATAAATGCGGCAACATAACAGCCCGCTCTCCTAGGGTACAATAAATGCGGCAACTGCTACCAAACGGACTCGAAGAAATGAACAAGGCTAGGGTTTCATTTAAAGAATTTTGACCAAGAGATTTAAAAGAACTATCAGAGTATTTAAAGCAACAACTTAACCTAAAAGCTTGAATGAGAAAGAGAAAGGGGTATCATAAATAACGATCACATTCTCAAGAGTACGACATAATATTTAAGATAAAATCACAAGAAAAAGTCTAAGGCCTCAAATCGAAGGAAAGATGTAAATATCCAAAAACGACGAACTCTAAGGTGCATCAAAACTCAGCGGAAAACAACCAAGAGAAAGAATAGCCATGTATGAAGACACAACTATACTTGAAGTTCATAACATCTATCTTAATTAATTATCATGCTCTTAATTATCATCGAGTATCACAAAATATTTTCATAGATTGGCCAATCAAATAACTCCCCACTTTTCTCATCAAATTCCACAATCACAATCTTTCCATGGTGCGACGAAAGTGTGGCCACACTTTTCGCCCACGAGACCGGCCGACTAGCAAGGACGGCTTTCGATCCCATTGTGTACACAGCCTGGTAGGGCTTGCGGCCCATACTCAGACCCGAATTCGTATAAGCAGATCAGATATCACATTAAAAACAAACATAGGTATGGCATAACAGTTAAACCACCCTTATAACGCCTAACAACATTTTGATAAAATAAAAGAGAGTTTTTAGAGTAAAGCCCACCTCGATTGCTTAGTTTTCAATTAGTTTCGCTTTTCCGTTATCCGGCTTCGCAACCAAAGTTTCACCTTTTAATCACATAGGCACATATCACAAATTAGGTTCAATACTACTCTTACTCATGCATGTCTCGTTATTTTTCCCTCTTCCCAACGATTTATCTTATCATCACTAATTAATCAAGATCATGTTTATCACACAAGATTATTTAACTATCAAACACACACTACACCACACAACAACAAACACACACACGCCACACACTCACGGCACACACAGACATACACATGTTCCCACATCTCTTTTTATCCCTCTTTCACTCAACCAAGATGCATGAGGGTTCAAGAAGACCGATTAATCGGTTAGAAGAAGAAAAAGAAGAAGTAGAAGAAGAACAAGCATAACTCTTAAACAAAAATACCTTTTTAGCAAAAACAATCGGTAGAAAAAGAGTAGAGACTTGATTCTTCAAAGTTCTTGGATTAAACTTCAATTTCTTCTCAAAGGATGCAAGATTTATGGAGTAAAGTAGAAGAAAATTGAGAGGGAGAGTTGAGAGGGGATGGACGAAAATTTAGGGGAGGGGGCGAAAAAAATGAGGTTAGGGTTAGGGGTTTTGGCTCTTATTTATAGAGTCCAAGAAGATCTTTAGAATACATGGTAAGATTCTATTCTCCACAATTAAATAAATAAATACTATGGAGTAGGGAAGAAGAATTAACAAAAATAGAATAGGGTATCAAGACATGAAATTTTCGAAATATATGGCTCCCAATTAGCCAAGATTTCATTTTGGTATATTTTACGGAGTAGAATAAAATATCACGGAGCAAAATAAATAAATATAAAAAGGAATCCTCCCACTTGGAGAATGAAACTAGGCGTGTACTATGCTTTAATTAAGGCATGTGATTTTTTTTATATTAACTAAAATAGAGTAAGGCAAGATCTCTTGAGGTATGGAAAGATTTGGTAGAATGTTTAAATTCTAGGTATGGAAGGAAATCAAATAAGGGATCGATTAAAATAAAAATAATTCTTTCCTTCCCACAATAGGTGATTTTCGAAAATCACCAAGGAATAAGGGGGCTCGATTTTTTTCTCAACAAAAATAAGGAGCAATTGGGTCTTGGATTTAATTTGGATAAATATCCCAAGAATTAAATTAAATCCGGAAAAATAGAATTTCCTTCTCCAAAATCATAGGGGTCGAAAATTCCAACCATGAGGAATAGGGTTATAGTATTTATGAAAATTTTCTCTAACATTCTCACTCACCCTTAAACAAATAATTCACCTTATAAATTAATTAATCATATAAATCTCATAATTCAATAAATCACATGCCACATCATAAAATCAATAAGTTTGACTTTTCAAACTTTCAACGCAAACCCTAGACTCAACTCGGCCATAGCATCACATGCAATAAATGCATTCACGACTCCACGTCATCACTAATAATTAAAAGGGCTCTAAAATTAGTGTTCGGAAATTCGGGATGTTACATCCTACCACACTTAAAAGAAATTTCATCCCGAAATTTGGTACCTCTATGGAAAGAGTTCCGGGTATAGGTTTATCATCTCATCCTCACGCTCCCACGTGGCTTCCTCGGGCCCGTGGTTTCTCCATTGAATTTTCACGAAGGCAGTAGTTTTATTTCTCAAGGTTTGAACCTTTCGATCTAAGATTAATTGGGGTTGCTCCTCGTAGCTCAGATCCGGGCTTACAGCAATATCCTCGTAACGAATCACATGCTTCGGATCGAACACGTATTTTTGCAATTGCGACACATGAAAAACGTTGTGCACGTTCCCAAGGCTGGGCGGCAGCGCTAAACGATAAGCTACGGGTCCTACTCCTTCTAGAATTTCGTACGGCCCTATAAACGCGGTTTCAGTTTGCCTTTGACTCCAAAATGCGTTATCCCTTTCGACGGGGATACCTTGAGGATAGCTTTATCGCCAGCGTGGAACTGTAAGTCCGTCCGTCGGACGTCAGCGTATGACTGTTGTCTATCCCGGGGCTTCCTTCATTTGCGCACGGATTTGTCGGACGATTCCGACCATCTCTTCGACTGCATCAAGTCCAATTGTCTTTCGTTCGCTAACTTCATCCCAGTAGAGCGGAAATCTACACTTTCTTCCATAAAGTGCTTCATATGGTGCCATGCTGATCGTTGCTTGAAAGCTGTTGTTGTAGGCGAACTCGATCAAAGGGAGTGCGGTCTCCCATCTTCCGCCTTAGTCGAGCACCACGGCTCTTAGCATATCCTCGAGAGTTTGTATCGTTCTTTCGGATTGTCCATCGGACTTGGGGTGGAAAGTGGTGCTAAATTTTAAGCGTGTTCCTAGTTCGCGTGGTAAACTAATCCAAAATTGCGACACATGAAAAACGTTGTGCACGTTCCCAAGGCTGGGCGGCAGCGCTAAACGATAAGCTACGGGTCCTACTCCTTCTAGAATTTCGTACGGCCCTATAAACGCGGTTTCAGTTTGCCTTTGACTCCAAAATGCGTTATCCCTTTCGACGGGGATACCTTGAGGACAGCTTTATCGCCAGCGTGGAACTGTAAGTCCGTCCGTCGGACGTCGGCGTATGACTGTTGTCTATCCCGGGGCTTCCTTCATTTGCGCACGGATTTGTCGGACGATTCCGACCATCTCTTCGACTGCATCAAGTCCAATTGTCTTTCGTTCGCTAACTTCATCCCAGTAGAGCGGAAATCTACACTTTCTTCCATAAAGTGCTTCATATGGTGCCATGCTGATCGTTGCTTGAAAGCTGTTGTTGTAGGCGAACTCGATCAAAGGGAGTGCGGTCTCCCATCTTCCGCCTTAGTCGAGCACCACGGCTCTTAGCATATCCTCGAGAGTTTGTATCGTTCTTTCGGATTGTCCATCGGACTTGGGGTGGAAAGTGGTGCTAAATTTTAAGCGTGTTCCTAGTTCGCGTGGTAAACTAATCCAAAATTTCGAGGTAAACTTCGGGTCACGATCAGACGTAATTGTCACTGGGACTCCATGTAGTCGCACGATCTCTTGAAAGTAGATTCGAGCTAATCTATCCGATCCATGGGTTACGGGGATGGGTATGAAATGCGCACTCCTGGTAAGCCGATCGATGATCACCCAGATCGCGGTGTTCCCTTTAAGGGTTTTCGGCAACGCGGTCGCAAAGTCCTTTGCGATGTGCTCCCACTTCCACTCGGGTATCTCAAGCGGTTGTAGCTTTCCGTACGGTCGTTGGTGTAAGGCTTTCACCTGTTGGCGGGCTAAGCAGCGCTCCACAAAAGCTGCGACATCTCTCTTCATGCCGTTCCACCAAAATGACTTCTTCAGATCCTGGTACATCTTCGTGCTCCCGGGGTGAGCAGTGTATGAGGTTTCGTGGGCTTCGCTCATGATCTCGTTCCTAAGTCCCTCGTCGTTCGGCACGCACAGTCTCCCTTCAAAGGTGAGAGCGTTGTCGGAAGCCTCGCTAAAATTTCTGGATTCACCGGTTCTCCCTTCGACTCGAATCTCCTCTAATCTCCCATCTAGTCGTTGTGCTGCAACGATCCTCGTTCTTAGATCAGGTTCTACTACTAACGCGGCGATTCGAACCTTCACGGTTTCGGGTGTCCTAACTACTTCTATTCGCAACTTACTCAACTCTCGTACTAGGCTTTCCTCTTCTGTTAGAAAAAAAACAGCGAGTTGCGAATGGTCTTTACGGCTTAAAGCATCTGCTACTACGTTTGCCTTGCCAGGGTGATAGTTGATACCACAATCGTAGTCCTTCACCAGCTCGAGCCATCTCCGTTGTCGCATGTTCAGGTCCTTCTGTTCGGAAAAGTACTTCAAACTCTTATGGTCCGTAAAGATTTCACACCTAACTCCGTAGAGATGGTGCTCCAAATCTTTAGGGCGCGTACTACTGCGGCTAACTCTAAATCGTGGGTGGGGTAGTTCAACTCGTGCGGTTTTAATTGTCGTGACGCGTAGGTGATCACCTTGTCGATCTTCATCAATACGCATCCTAATTCGACCTTCGAGGCGTCGGTGTAAACTACGTAGTTCACTCCAAGCTCTGGCACAGCTAACACTGGTGCGGTGGTCAGCTTTTCTTCCTTAGCGTCTCCAGCGCGATTCGTAGGTGCTCCGCGTGCTCCTCCTCGTCCTTCGAGTAGACTAAGATGTCATGTATGAATACTAAGACGAACGTATCTAGGTACGGGTGCAAAAACTCGGTTCATCGGGTCCATAAATATGGCTGGGGCGTTGGTCAGTCCAAACGGCATCACGACGAACTCATAGTGACCATATCTGGTACGGAAGGTTTTGGGGATATCCTCCTTTCGCATTTTCAGCTGGTGGTATCCGGACTTCAGATCCATCTTAGAGAACACTCCGGCTCCTCGGAGTTGATCGAACAGGTCGTCTATGCTTGGCAAAGGGTACTTGTTCTTGAGGGTCAATTTGTTCAACTCTCTATAGTCGATACACATTCTCATTGACCCGTCTTTCTTCTTAACGAAGAGCACCGGTGCGCCCTATGGCGAAACACTGGGCCTCACGAAACCTAACTCCATGAGCTCTTGCAGTTGTATCTTCAGTTCCTCTAACTCCCTAGGCGCCATGCGGTTACGGTGCCTTTGATACGGGTGCGGCTCCAGGTTCGAGATCGATCGTAAATTCTAACTGCCTATCTGGCGGCGGTCCTGGTAACGCTTCGAGGGAAAAAGTCGGGGAAAAATCTCGTACGGCAGTGACGTCTTCGACCCTTCTTTCCTCCTTTTCCTCTCCGTTGAGATAGACGAGGTAGACGGGGCATTCTTTCTTTATCATCGCGGTGGCTTGTAGCGCAGAGATTATAGCGGTTCGCCGGTTCATCAAGATTCTGTGGTATAGATGGGTTCCTTATTCGGGGCGTGTAGGGATATTTGCCTCTCGTCACAGCGATTCGTCGCAAAGTTAGCGGGTCAACCCGTCCATTCCTAAGATTACGTCGACATCTCTCATTGCCATAACTCGCAGATCGTGAGCAACTAACCTAGGTTCTCCTAGTACGATTCCTACGTTCGAGCAAGTTCGGGAAAATTCTACAACACGACATTCGATTTCCTAGCAGCTCGATATAAGCAATTCGTAAATGCGAAATATTTCTCGTCTCGTTCTATTGGTCATGCCTACACCTCCTGTTGGTGTATCACTTCAGCGCGTGTCTGTCTGTAGAACTTATTTCCCACGTGTATCTTAAAAGATTTAAGCTTTCGCCTTCCCTTGCCGTGTCGCATCAAGAACTAGAGTATGTATTAAGACTTAAATGTTAATCAAACAGTCTTAACTTGGATATGGACCGATTTCAATTCGAAGAAGCACCACAAAATATTTTTCATCGGAAAGGCTCCAAACTTTATCAAGGAAACAAGAATAACATTTCTGGCTCGACATTTTCAAATCTCATCATTGACAATTGGTTCGAAACAAAGCAAGGACTAAGTTCCTATTAAACTTAACTCGTCCATTCAGAGAATTAAAAAGTTTAAAGGTATCAAGAAAAGACCCATAGAGCTTGAGAAGTTAATTCTGATGAGAGTTCGAAAGAACATGAGATGGGTCACGAAAAACAGGGTGAAACCTATTCTGATGTACTGGAAAAATTATGATTCTCCCTATAAGTAGGGTTCAAGGAATGATCACGCAGTAATATTGAAAGAGGGCAGTTGCGCAAGAAAAGACATGGGACAGTTGCACAGCAAGATGAAAGATACTTGGAAGAAAACAAAATGGGCAAGTACATTCACGAAATAAGGTAGTAAAGAGTGGAAACCACTCATTGCAAGATAAGGTAGTAGAAAGTGCGAATTTCAATTTCGCGCAACGAGGTAGAAAATAGTAGAAACAACTCATTGCAAGATAAGATATTAAGAAGGTGCGAATTCCCCATAGAATCTCGAAATGTGGTCTCGAAGAGGTCTCAGTACAACGAACGAAAAGGAGTAACGCAAATGCGAAAGTAAAATGGTAAGGTGAATAAAAGTTTTAGAAATCTTAAATCCCATACCAGACTGCCCGATAAAATTTGCAAAAATTTCGGACAGCGGTTTTTGATCGAAACATGTCAAGGCCTAAAACGATCAGTCGCGTCAAAATTTAGAAATATAGACAAATGTCATGAAGTAGCACCGATAATGGTTCAACGGTTTTGTTGAGGGCAACTCGAAGTGATTGGAACTTTTCAGAACCGTTAAGGAAGAAGAGAACATGATAGCCTTAACTTGGTGCTGAAGAAAGAAAAGTCATTGAGGGTGAAACAATATATGTAGTGAAACCGAGCTAAAAGAATTTCACTTCTACCAAAGAGAGCTTGCAACAAACATGGTTATAAGATAAAGGGGTGAACCAAAGTTCCAAGAAGAATATTCCATCCTTTGAAGAAAAGTAGGTCTGGAGATTTGATCACACTGAAGGTCATAACTACAGACAACTTTAGGAATAAAGTTCAATGACAGAAGTTCACAAAACCAAATATCGTTCTTATGAATTTGAAGAATACTACTCAAACGTGAGGTCCAAAGTTATAAAGGGCAAACACAAATTTCACGCCAAGTGAATCATGACTCGATATAGGAAAAGAAATAATGGGTATCACTTACAAATTGTGAGTCAAACGAGGTGTTTAAATAGATAAGGGTTCATGGTTATTCAAAACATCCCGAAAAGAATTTAGGATCCAAGTAAGTACTGTCGATTAAAAATCGGTCATTCTAATTACGAAGGTCGCACTTCCTCGCACATCTCTCTCGAGCCTATTCATGGTAACGTCGTTCTATGAAATCGTGGATTCTAAGTCGAGATTCGTCGTATCGTCGAAAATAACTAAATTTGATGGTCGCATCTTCAAAGTCTTCTTCTGGCCGTGTCACATAGTCTTTTCGATTGCCATTCTACACGTGGTCTTAATGTGTCGTAAACGTCGTCGTATTTGTGTCGCGTCGCCACTTTGGTATGGTATGCAAGACTGCATAGTTTTATTAGATCTTGGTATGATCTCGCCATTGTAAGGGTACACCAAGGCTCGAAGTATACTTATTTTCGTTGGTTCTATCACTCAGGGAAGTGATACTGCAGTTGCTAACCTACAACTAAGTTCTAGCACGTTCAGTCTGGCCTACTTCTTAGGCACTCTATAATTTCAAGCATAGCTTGGAGTCTCATACTAGTCATTTCACGTTCCTATTGTTGATATAAGCGCTGTGATCGTATAACTAAGTCATGCTAGGTTCCAAGTAGTCCAGATCTAAGCATCGCAACATTTCAACATAAATCTCACGTAATCACATTCGCAACAAAATTCAAAAGTTCTCCATTACCACACAAACTTCACAATTAACAAGTTTATTTGAATAGCATATTTCACCACATAAATCATTTGATGTTCCATAGTATCTCAAGCATCGTATATTAATATATGTAAAGATTAGCACTTAGTCAATGCATCATCTACAAAATCGCATTTCCAACTTCATGCAGTTCATGTCCATCTATTTCACAATCACATAATTGCAACTACACATGTGTCATACTTCGCCTTCACAATTTCAAAATCATATATTTTCAACCAAATATGCACTAAAGTTTTCGTCTTCCAAGTAATCAACATGTAAGTCCTTCAAGTTAAATTTGCAGTTTGAATATGTAATGACAAGTCTCAACATTAAGCAACACGGGTTCACAATCATACCTCAATATGTGATACATCATGCCTCATTATTAAACAAAAGCAATCATACATTTGCATAGCGTCTCCCGTTTCATAACTTCACCACTTTTTTTTTTTTTTTTTTCTAAAAGCCATAGTATTTACTTCATATTTCACATAGGAGTTGCTTCGTACCAGCCAAGTAATCACATTTCACATCTCACAATTTTCACAAGTTCTCATACAACATTCAACAAATCATTCAAGAAGCATCGCTTCACATTCATAATATTTCTAGCATATAAAGCATGCTTTTCACAAGTTCTCATATTCAACAAATCATCATTCATAAAGCGTCACTTCTCATTCACAATATTTCCAATAGCATCAAGTTTCAAGCATAAGTCACAAAATATCTAGTACCTCTTTCTTTGCAGTTGAACGAGACGAGTTGCGGAGTTGAGCCTTCCATATTCAGTTCATTAACAAAAGATTACGAGGACAACCTAAATTTTGAAAAGACTCTTGGGTCCAGAGCGGAAAGAACTGAGGCTCTGATACCAACTGTAACAGCCCGCTCTCCTAGGGTACAATAAATGCGGCAACTGCTACCAAACAGACTCGAAGAAATGAACAAGGCTAGGGTTTCATTTAAAGAATTTTGACCCAGAGATTTAAAAGAACTATCAGAGTATTTAAAGCAACAACTTAAGCTAAAAGCTTGAATGAGAAAGAGAAAGGGGTATCATAAATAACGATCACATTCTCAAGAGTACGACATAATATTTAAGATAAAATCACAAGAAAAAGTCTAAGGCCTCAAATCGAAGGAAAGATGTAAATATCCAAGAACGACGAACTCTAAGGTGCATCAAAACTCAGCGGAAAACGACCAAGAGAAAGAATAGCCATGTATGAAGACACAACTATGCTTGAAGTTCATAACATCCATCTTAATTAATTATCATGCTCAACACCCGCCACCGCTCGTCGTCATTCAACCTGCACATAAGGAAAACACATGCAGGGCTTAGTATTTTGAAATACTCAGTGAGCTCGTTGACAAAACATTTTATAAGTTATGCCACCCTTACCAAGTGAACTCGAGTTTTACAATTTATCAAATAAAGTATCATCGAGTATCACAAAATATTTTCATAGATTGGCCAATCAAATAACTCCCCACTTTTCTCATCAAATTCCACAATCACAATCTTTCCATGGTGCGACGAAAGTGTGGCCACACTTTTCGCCCACGAGACCGGCCGACTAGCAAGGACGGCTCTCGATCCCATTGTGTACACAGCCTGGTAGGGCTTGCGGCCCATACTCAGACCCGAATTCGTATAAGCAGATCAGATATCACATTAAAAACAAACATAGGTATGGCATAACAGTTAAACCACCCTTATAACGCCTAACAACATTTTGATAAAATAAAAGAGAGTTTTTAGAGTAAAGCCCACCTCAATTGCTTAGTTTTCAAGTAGTTTCGCTTTTCCGTTATCCGGCTTCGCAACCAAAGTTTCACCTTTTAATCACATAGGCACATATCACAAATTAGGTTCAATACTACTCTTACTCATGCATGTCTCATTATTTTTCCCTCTTCCCAACGATTTATCTTATCATCACTAATTAATCAAGATCATGTTTATCACACAAGATTATTTAACTATCAAACACACACTACACCACACAACAACACACACACACACACGCCACACACTCACGGCACACACACACATACACATGTTCCCACATCCCTTTTTATCCCTCTTTCACTCAACCAAGATGCATGAGGGTTCAAGAAGACCGATTAATCGGTTAGAAGAAGAAGAAGAACAAGCATAACTCTTAAACAAAAATACCTTTTTAGCAAAAACAATCGGTAGAAACAAAGTAGAGACTTGATTCTTCAAAGTTCTTGGATTAAACTTCAATTTCTTCTCAAAGGATGCAAGATTTATAGAGTAAAGTAGAAGAAAATTGAGAGGGAGAGTTGAGAGGGGAGGGACGAAAATTTAGGGGAGGGGGCGAAAAAAATGAGGTTAGGGTTAGGGGTTTTGGCTCTTATTTATAGAGTCCAAGAAGATCTTTAGAATACATGGTAAGATTCTATTCTCCACAATTAAATAAATAAATACTATGGAGTAGGGAAGAAGAATTAACAAAAATAGAATAGGGTATCAAGACATGAAATTTTCGAAATATATGGCTCCCAATTAGCCAAGATTTCATTTTGGTATATTTTACGGAGTAGAATAAAATATCACAAGGCAAAATAAATAAATATAAAAAGGAATCCTCCCACTTGGAGAATGAAACTAGGCGTGTACTATGCTTTAATTAAGGCATGTGATTTTTTTTATATTAACTAGAATAGGGTAAGGCAAGATCTCTTGAGGTATGGAAAGATTTGGTAGAATGTTTAAATTCTAGGTATGGAAGGAAATCAAATAAGGGATCGATTAAAATAAAAATAATTCTTTCCTTCCCACAATAGGTGATTTTCGAAAATCACCAAGGAATAAGGGGGCTCGATTTTTTTCTCAACAAAAATAAGGAGCAATCGGGTCTTGGATTTAATTTGGATAAATATCCCAAGAATTAAATTAAATCCGGAAAAATAGAATTTCCTTCTCCAAAATCATAGGGGTCGAAAATTCCAACCATGAGGAATAGGGTTATAGTATTTATGGAAATTTTCTCTAACATTCTCACTCACCCTTAAACAAATAATTCACCTTATAAATTAATTAATCACATAAATCTCATAATTCAATAAATCACATGCCACATCATAAAATCAATAAGTTTGACTTTTCAAACTTTCAACGCAAACCCTATACTCAACTCGGCCATAGCATCACATGCAATAAATGCATTCACGACTCCACGTCATCACTAATAATTAAAAGGGCTCTAAAATTAGTGTTCGGAAATTCGGGATGTTACAGTATTACTAGCTCCGTCCACCAAAATTTATCTCATTTTTTTATTTTCGTCCGTCCCCAAAAATTTATCTCATTTCACTTTTACTATTTTTTATAGTGGATCTCATATTTCACTAACTCATTCATACTCACATTTTATAATAAAACTAATACTCCCTCCGTCCGCCATTAAGAGTCACACTTTTCCATTTCGGTCCGTCCCCAATTAAGAGTCACACTTCATTTTTACCATAAATAGTAAGTAGGTCACACATTCCACTAACTCAATTCACTCATATTTTATTATAAAACCAATATAAAAAAATGGGTCTCACATTCCACTAACTTTTTCAACCAACTTTTCTTTATATTTCTTAAAACCCGTGCCCGGTCAAAGAGTGACTCCTAATAGGGGACGGAGGTAGTATATAATAGTAAGACCCACAAATTATAACTTTTTCAACTCACTTTCCATTACATTTTTTAAAACCCGTGTCAGATCAAAGTGGGACAAATTTTGGTGGACAGAGGTAGTAGTATATATAATTTTCAACTAAATCTTATGGATGTTGGGCACGCCCATCGATCTAATTAATTACTTAATTGATCAAACATCGTAATGTTTAAATCGATATAATGCTTTTGTCTCAATATATACCGCCTTTATGTCGATACATATAATGTTCTTGTTTCAACACCAACTGTCCAACTCTAGCTTGAATTATCCGTCTATCACCTATTTGTCCATTTAAAACATTTGTCATGTTCATTCATTTATAGTAATATCCACCTTATATTTTTCTTCATCACATTATTTACGAAGAATGTGTAAATTTTTTAAATAAATTTTAATTAATAAAAATACAAAAACAATATGTAAATAAAAGTTTAGATCTTATAAAAAAGTATATACCTATATTATATGTTCATTAGGGTAAGCATGGAATAAAATGTGATATGGATCAACAAATATAAGTACTTTATGATAAATAAAATACACTATAAAAGATAAAAAAAAATATTTTAATTAATTAAGACATATAAAAATTTCATAGTTTTTCTATCCTCATTTTACCTACAATTAAGACACATAAAAATTATTTGTTGTAGGTGATCCCTTCCAATTAATAACACGATAAAAAAAGTGGGAAATAAGCAATGTTTTAAAAATAGAATCAGCCGGCGAACCGGTGTCGTTACTGGTTCACTGGTTCAACCGGTTCACTGGTCGAACCGTTGGTTGAACCGGAATACTATTTATTTATTTAGTACTCCCTCCGTCCCAGAGAAGTTGGCACACTTTTCTTTTTAGTTTGTCCCACAAAAGATGTCACGTTTCCCTTTTTGGAAAAAGTTCTCTCTCACATGAATATAAAAATTATATTTTCTCTCTCCATTTAACACACAAAACAAAACCTCCTAAAATCCCGTGCCATTTTCAAAGTATGCCAACTTCTCTGGGACGGAGGGAGTAGTAAATAATAAAATTTAATTATATGTTTTATCAATAAATATTATAATATTATACATTTAATAGTATTATTATTATAGAAAACTAAGTTTTGTATATTAGAATATTTAATATCATTAAGTTTAAATACAATAATAATAAATAAAATTAAACATCTATATTAAATAAGAGGATAAAAAATGCTAACAGCAAATCTACTAAACATGATAACAATAAAAATAATGGTGAAAATTAAAAAAAAGGGACGACCGAGCAACTCTAAATAAAACATTTGTTTGTTGTATTCATATGGAAAATATTAATAAACAAATGGAGTACTATTTTGAAAAATATATAGCTTCCCTACCCAACCCAAACCTACCCCTAAAATCTAAATCCCCTAGGCCTATTCTGAAATACACATCCACACGTTTCAATTACCCTCACTTCTCAAATCTCATTCACCGTTTTTCTTTTCTCTCTCTCTCTTAGTCTCATTCTTCTTAAAATTCTTATCCATGTATGCCAATGTCTCACACTCTCTTCTTCTAGTATGGGAACCACCACAAATCCGAAGATCTGTGTTGCCATGACGCAGCGACGGAGGTGATTGAGAAGGCTGCGGCGCTCTGTAAAGTTGAAAGAGTGCAGCACTGAAAATGGAGGGAGCAGGAGGGTGGGCATAAAAGATTTTTAACAAAGTATTTTAAAAATCTGAAAACCGGTTTCCGGTTTCCGGTCAAACCGGTTTAACTGACCGATTTTACTGGTTCGTTGCGGTACAACCTATCAACGGTTTTTAGAGGTGAATAGGACGGGATAACCTGCCGGTTCGCGGTTGAACCGGTCGAACCGGCCGGTCCGGTCCGATTTTTAAAACAATGCTATTATGTATCTCATTGATGGTGACACTGACATGTAAATTAATGCAGATAAATAAATCAAATCAGATTCATATGTAATACACCCGTCAGTGTAAATTAATGCAGATAAATAAATCAAATCAGACTCATATGTAATACACACCGGTCTCTGAAAATTTGTCATATATTTTTATTTTCATAGTATACTCCATGAGGAGGGCAAAATGGTAAACACCAGGAAGAGTCTAGAAGCTCCGCCCCTTATAAATAAGAGCACGCGTTCAACATGAAGAGAGTCCTCCTTTCGCATCATCAGCTCTTAGCTTAGTTTTTCCATTTTCTCTACACACACACTTTTAGGGGAATCATCGTAGGGGTTCACGTTCCGTTTCAGTTGTGGTGTAACATCGTCTCCAAGGGAGGCGAAGATACAATCCTTTATTTGCTTTTGTTTGTTTTTTTGATTCCCTGAGTCTTCGTTGTTCGAAGCTCGGTCTTGTTTTGCTACTTTCTCGTTGGATATTGCGTATTTTGCTATGGAATTTGCTACTTTGGTTTCGGTTATGTTATTGTTGCATTATCTGTTTGATTTTTGTGGATATTGTTGATTGATCTAAGGTGGAGTTTGAATTGTATGGAGATTTGTAGTTGATCGGTTGAATCGGTTGAATCTGCGAAGATCGGAGATGAAAATTGTGTTGGATTGTTGTGGATGGCTTGGATCCGGAGTGGATGAAACATCTAGCGTGTGGATTTGTTCATGTTTGCATGGTTGTGACATTTAAATTTGGTTTACTTGTTTACCTTGTCTAGTAACCATATATCTGCTTTAGTTTTAGTAGTTCTTTGTGTTAATCGGTTTAATTTCGTTTGCCATGTTTCGATCCTTGCTTTGCTCTGTTTTTCATTTGTTATTTTGTGATAAAAGTTAGATAAGATGATGTCGCTGTTAGTTAGTCATGTAGTTGGTTAATCTACAGCTTTTTCCGTCGTACTATGCCGTTTAGGGAAATGGTCCCCACGTGCTATTCTTTCCTATGTCTAGGTTAGTTTAGGAAGCCATTTACCTCGTCTAGTAGTAATTTCAAGATTATTTGGTCACCATTATGCATGTTCTTTATCTTTGCCTAGATGTAGCTGTTAGATAGGATATTTCATTTACAGAGTCTAGGAATTAAATCTCAACCTCGAGAAAATTGCGTGGCAGCAACCAAAAATAGTTTTCAGATCTTTTAGCATGTTTACTTACGCATCTGTCTCTGTAGATTCGATCCCTGCTTCCCTGTACTAATCTTTTTAGCATAGTGGGTAGGGTTTTGAAGGGAGAAGGAAGTGATTGTGTGCCCAACGACAGGTAACCCGAGGATTTTCTGGTTCCTAGACCCAATGTCTAGTGGATTCTGGATGAGAAATTCCATTTTATAAAACAACACACTCACCACACTTTAAGACTCTTCACTCATACGCATCCAAACATTAAAACAGTTTAAAGTTGGTATTGAGTTTTATAGTATTATTGCTTTTTTGTTAGTAAACGTCTAGCTGAATTTATGTGGTTGGACTTGGACTATGGATATTCAAAGCGGCAAGTGGATTAGAATCGACAAGGAAATGATGCTACTTAAGTTCAGGTAGCATTTGGGCTTTTGTTTTGGGCCTTATATACTGGACCTAAAGCAATACAGTTTATCTATCTCACTAGTTGCAATTATAGATGAAGTGTCTTCATATTGCCAACCCTATAGCCGCAATTGTATACGAGAGTTTTAAAGTTGGCGGCTTACAATAAATTGGCTGCAAATCTACAATACCATCGTCCCTTCTATTAGTCTGTAGAGCTTAATTGTCATTTTTCTCATCATGCTCAAAGATATTTTGTCAATCTTCCTATTAGTACATATATTGTTGTTTAATATACTCTCCGTCCTATAACAAATAACATACTTGGGTAAAGATATACTCCCTCCATTCCATAGTAATGGAGGTAAAACTTTTCAGCACAGCGATTAAGAAAAATTGTGTTAGGTGAGTTAAGTAAAAGAGAGAAAAAAGTGGAAAATGAAAAAGGTAGAGAGATGAAGAGAGAAAAAAGTAAGAGAGAGTAAAGTATGTGTGAAAAAATGTGTTGACTTTTACAAAAAGGGAAATGATTCTATTACTATGGAACAGACGGAAATGGAAAAACGCCCATGTTACTATGGAATAGAGGGAGTAATAATTTAGGTGATATTGTTTGTGTGTTGAGTATAGAGAGAAAATAAGTATATTATATTAATGTAAAAGAGAACTTTTTCTAAAAAATGAAATGTTATACTCCCTCCGTCCACAAAAATATGACACATTTACCATTTTTGACTGTCCACAACAAATAGAGCACATTCATTTATGCAAAGTTTTTAACAAATAATAACTCTATGAAAGCGCAGGTTTTCTCTCGGTCAACGTATGTAACTGCAAGAGTGTATTCAACTGATCAGGATGAGATTCCCGACCTAGCTTAGTCGTTGGCACGATAACCAGAACCTGTTATCAAACAAATATTCCTCAACCCACTTCTACTGATTAGTATAATGGAGGTAAGGGTCGAATCCCATAAGGATGGACACGTTCGGATACTACGGTGACATTCCTGGCTGTTTTTGGTTAGCTACCACCCTTGGGTTGAGATTTTACCTAGGCAAGAAATAAAGGTGGTACTCTACTGACTAGTAGGCGTGAAAATAACATGCATGTGGTTGTGTTCGTGAAATTAGGGGACAAGGTGTCTAAGAGGTATATGAAAAGTAGACAGTTACTAAAAGAGGAAATTTAGACAACAAGGTATATCTGGTGGCTGGCTGTCTCTCTGACAGGTCTGAAAGGTACAACTGAAAAGTAGGGGACAAAAGCAAAAGTAACTTAAAAGTAAAGTGCTCCAAACTAAAGTTGATTTTGACGTTTTCTTCTTCACCAAGCATTAACATAAATCATATGAACACAAACACCATGACTAAACTCAGATTCATGACTTCGAACTCAAGATCCATTGATTAAAATGCTTAACTCAAGATGAACATGTCACGACCACAACTCCCTAGTGCTAGTGAGCGCAGCTATTTCGCGACTAAACAATTCTCAATAATCATAGGACAACATAAGAAGGGTGGAACCACTTAAAGCAATAGTCTCGAAGGCATATGGGTACATAGTCAGAACGAGTTCAGAGTATCCAGTTCATGACTTTCTAGCACATAATTCTAGATTGCAGCGGAAGAGTCCAAGACAAAATAGCACGTATGAAGACATGCTACTTTGGGTTACCTAACTACTTATTTAAAAGTCTTGTCCCAACACCTTCGCCTCCTCGTACACGTTCAACCTGCACATTAGAAAAGAAACATGCAGGGCTGAGTATTTGATATACTCAGTGGGCACATTGCCGAAACATAATTTTCGTAAAAGTTTTGTCAGCCAATTGAGTGATCACGGGGTTTTAACTTAAAAGGCCCGAGTCACTAAAAGTATTTTTGTTCGTAAAATTGATTGCGCAATCACATAACATATATACCATATCTGAAACGTATGTGAACCGGGAATGTGGCCACATTCCACGACGGTCACTGGATCGGCCAACTTAAAAGCTAGCTCACGATCCCCATATGTGTACACTAGTCCGAGTAGGCTTTACTTCCCTACTGGGACCCGAATTCGATTAAACATAATTGGCATAGCCAAGCAGATAGGTAATCCATAAAACATAAAATGGCATGACAAAACATAAATAGCACAATTTTCACATAATCATGCTAAAAGGCAAGTTCACATTTTGAAAGAAATGCCCACCTCAAAAGCTTAATTCCATAGTCGAAAATTCCTTGACTTGATCTTAAACGACGTGTGAGGACGTCCCTTTAGAAATAAGGTAATACTTTAAATTAGACTTTAAGAAGTCAAATAAACTTAAACATGAATGCATCCTAAGTGCGTGTCCATTTTATTCTTCTTCTTAGTCTTCTAGAAAAGTTCTAGAAATCTTGAAACATTAATTAAATCGGGAGATTTAATTTATGTGGATGTCAAAGAAAAATATTTCCATTAACTTTAAGAGTATTATTTTTTTTCCATGTATCTTGTTCGAGATTTAATTATCATCTAATGATTTAATTAGCAAACCCTCTCATGAAATAATTTACTTGGTCGTGTAACCTTGACAGAGTCCAAGACTTAATTTAGTATCCAACTATAGGCCCAACCATTTTAATAGTTCCAGCCCATTCCTACTTTAATTAATTTAGGCCCACTTCTTAAATTATATCCTTAGTCCATACATTTAATTATAGAGGCCCAAAACTAATTAATAGTTGGCCCAAGACATACTCCCCAATTCCATCGGTCATCTCCTTCTTTCTCTTCAAAAATTCCCAAATTGAGGGGAAATCCCTAATTTCCTTCTCTCTCCCTTCGCCTCATTCTCACCGCCACCGTCGACGCCTCTCGCCGGATTATGAGCTCGATCTCTCGGCTACTACACAGCACCGCCGCCAGCCGCCTGACGACGAGCCGGTATCGCTGCTGTCGCGCAGCCGACTCTACGCCCAGCCGTTGCTCGTGTTGCACTGTCGGAAGAGAGAAGAAGGCATCGCTTCCCTCCGCACAGAGCTCCGACTGCCTCCGTGACTTCCTCTGTTCTCTAGAACGGAGTCGATCAGTTCGGCTCCCTTCTTCGAGCTGCGGTTCTGCCCGTGAGCCACGCCGATTCGTCGGCCAGTAGCTAAGTCCCTACCCTCTCTCTCTTAGTTCTTTTACAGTTAGCTAAAAGTTGGATTTTTAGAAGGTTCATGGTATTAGAGTTGAACAGATTATGGTTTGAGGCTTGAAAACATGACCTTTTCGGAAATTTGCATTCCATGCTTTGAGTTTTATGCGTACCAGTTATGCTTGTGCTTTATGTTCTATACATGATAAGGTTATTTCCCATATGATCATGTTGTGATGTTCTAAGTGGGTGAAAATGAGGTATAAGGGTGAGTATGTGCTACCTGATTCCTTGTGGCTGGTGGTTGGAAAAAAAACTCCCACTTCTAATGGTCTTTGAGAGGCATAGCAACCTATACTCACTCTCTACTCTCGGTTGTGATTTGTGGGGGAGAAAGAATGAAATTTTGAAGTGGTGAGTGGTGAAGGGAAACAGATATTGAAGGGGAAAAACATATATATAAGCTGTTGCTGCAATTTGTTGAGATATGGCAGAAATCAAATCTGCATTTTTTTGGCTCTTTGTTCACATTGATTGGCTGTTTGTGGGGCAGTACATATGTTGTACTCGTGAATCAATAAATGGGCTGATCCTATTGTGCAGCGAATCCCCTCTTTGCAGCTCCTTAGTGTGCTTTGAACTTAATTTGTTTTGGTGGTATTTGGAGTACGAGAACTTGGGTAAAAACTCCCTTTTGTTTTCATGTTGCAGGTAGATCCTCCTTTTTAAGATCTTCACTGTGCTTTTAATTAATACATTCGTCTCTTTCTTGAAGCATAAGTACTCCCTTCATAAAATCATTTGTTTGCTTATTGCAGGGGTGGTATTGTAGGGAAAAGTAGTCTGTGGGTGTTGTTTTGAGGAGTGGGTCTTGCAGGCATTGACTTGCCTTCTTGGGTAAGTCCTTGGTCCTCTATAGCTAAAGAGGGGTTGTCTCTTTTCTTCTAATAAAAGCTTCTTTAATTTCTCTTGTTTCTTTTTCATTAAAACTTGTTTTATCTTGCAGGTGAATGAAAGGCTTGGCTGCCACATTGCTGTCCAAGACTTGGGGTTGCTGCCTTGGGCTCGATGGGCTGTTCGGAACGGGCCGTGATTTGGGCTTGGGAGAAAGAGGCCCAAAGTCCAAGCATAATAAGACTTTAGTTTCTTAAACTCTTTTGGCACATTCATGGGTATTTCGTAATAGTATAGTATCACATATTCTTTTCTTTCCATTCAAAATTCATACGTAAGATGATCACGTAAGTTAATGTATTATTCGAGATGTAAGCGAACACTTTAGTTCGGAAGGGACGTCTTCACATTCTTTTTTAAATGTTCATTTTATCTCATAACATACATTAGATTGTTTTAGTTCGTTCGATTATCTCTTTAACTTTTGTTTTTGCGAACTAACAATACTGAGTGTCAACAAAGGAGTAACGAGTTCCATTTAAAACAACGAAGCAAAAGAGTGACATTTCTCTAGTTCGACATTTAAACATATAGGAAAAGGGTAACAAAAGAAGCGGGTATTACAGAACAGCTGAAACTATAGACTACCTCTACTGACTAACATGCAAGTGGTGATCACAGTGCAGAACAGGAAACTCATGCACGAAAAAAACTTAGACTGAAACATAACTACAAAATTCGATCAACAACCACAAATCTAGCTTACTCGAAGGAAAATACATGCACGCACTTAAAAGTTAAAGGCGATAACTAAATCTAACTATTCTAGGCAGAACGAAGCAAACTCAAACCAAAGAGACATTCGGAATAGAAATTTCATAACTTAAACGTTTGGATCTTCACCAAGTACTTCAAAAGGCAACAAAGATAAATTTTTGCAACATATCCAACAAAGTAAACAGGTAAAATTAAACTAGAAAGCAAATAACGATTGTTTTGCCACTCCGGGCGGTGATACTGCTATACTACTACGGCAACTGGCTAGAACGGTAGATCAATGACTTCTCCGGCAGACTCTTGGACGTCAAGTGACCGTAGTTGTGGCGAGGAACGAGAGATTGGACAATGCTGAAGGATTGATCTTCTAGAGAGAATTCTACTAAGTGTGTATGAGAACCGAACTTGCGAACTCCAAAGAACGAACTCCCTTTCTCTCTCCAAGTGGCTTCTTTTATAGGGAGGCTTGCCCTTGCTTTTAGGGTAGACTTCCTTCACGATTTGACTTTTCTGCCCTTGTTAATGATTATCCCAGCTATCCTTCTTCTCCATCTCGAGCCTTTTCTCTGGCAGGCATCCTGGTCAATATTGCACCCTTCTAGCGCTCTTTTCACTTGCGTCACCTGAATCGTCTCCTACTGACTTGGATCCCTTAATCCTGCACACTTGAGCAACTGTTTTGCAGATAATACATGCATTTCACGACATACTGACCAGTGACCAAGGCTTAGAATACGACTTATCACTCTACATATCATTCCACTAACACTACTTCTCACTTACTTTTTCTCCTTCTCTCTTACTTTTTTTCCTTCTCTCTTACTTTACCAATTCTACATTAAAACCCGTGTGATACACCAATTGCCCAATTTTTTTGTGGACGGAAGGAATATCTTTTATGGAATAAACTATAAAAGAAAATGTGACATCTATTACGATACAGGAGGAGTACGACATTAAGGGGGTGTTTGGTAACAATAATACAATAAGTTACAAACTCTTTTTTGGCTTTAAACCATAGTAAATAAGTTCTGAAAAATAAGTCCATCATCAAACTGAAAAAGAGAGAAAATGACAGCTCTACTACTTCTCTTCTGTTTCATCTTCCTAGTCCTTTTCTTCTTCAAGAAAAGCCCCTCAACAAAGAGGCTACCGCCGTCTCCATTAAAGCTTCCAATAATCGGAAACGTCTACCTAGCCGGAAACCTACCCCACCGCTCCTTCCACTCTCTATCTAAGCGCTACGGCGAGGTGATGCTACTCCAATTCGGCAGCAAGCCTGTCGTCGTCGCCTCCTCGGCCAACGCAGCCCGAGAGATAATGAAAAACCAAGTCCTAATCTTCGCAAGCAGGCCGAGGTTGAGCATCCCCCACAGGCTACTGTACGGCGGCAGAGACGCGGTTTCGCTGCCTACAGTGATCACTGGCGTCAGAGGCGGAGCATGTGCGTGCTCCGTCTCTTCAGCAACAAGAGGGTCCAATCCTTTCGTCCCATTCGAGAAGAAGAGACGTCGCTGATGATAGAGAAGATCAAGCGATCTTCGCCGGGGGTTGTGAACTTGAGCAAGGTCTTCGTGGAACTGTCGAATGATGTAGTCAGCAGGGCGGTGTTAGGGAGGAGCTACGGCGGAGAGAGTGATTTTAATCGGATTTTGGTGAAGTTTATTGAGATGATGGGGAGATTTGATGTGGGAGATTTCGTGCCATGGTTGGGTTGGATTAACCGTGTGAATGGTGTTGAAGCACAAGTTGAAAAGATTTTTAAAACGATGGATGAATTTATGGAGGGTGTGCTTCGAGAATATAGAATGAAGAAATTGAGTGATGATGCAGTTGTGAATTTTGCAGATGCATTGCTTGAGTTGCGGAGAGAGAGTAAGGATAGTGATCCGGTTGAGGATGATGTGATTAAAGCTCTAATGTTAGTAAGTACCTCATCACTATTACTACTACATGTGTTTCATTTTATTATAGTAGTACTATCATAAAATATTTTAGAAACCAGACTTGTAACTGGAATATAGAAGCTATTGGTTCATGGTTCAGTTGATCATCCTAGTTTGATCAATGTTTTCAACCAGCCAAAATTTGTTTCTAAAAATTCTTATAAAAAAATCTCTGAACCATAGATATTGTGCTACAATAGCAATGTTAAAGGACCAATTGCCGAATCAAGAAAAACTATTATAGCAAAATCTTAAACTCCAAATTTAGAGTGGACGATATTATTGCAGGACATGTTTGTGGCAGGAACGGATACAACATCCACAGCGTTAGAGTGGACGATGACAGAGCTTATAAGAAATCCAAGAACTATGAAGCTTCTTCAAAAGGAAGTGAGAGAAGTAGCTAGAAACAAGAACGGGAAAGATATCACCGAGGATGACTTGGACAAAATGCCCTATTTGAAAGCAGTATCCAAAGAGAGTCTAAGGTTGCATCCACCTTTACCACTAGCCCTCCCTCGTGAATTATCTCGAGACACAAATTTAATGGGCTACAACATCCCAAGTGGTGCACTTGTGTTGGTTATTAGTTGGACCATTTCAAGGGACCCTTTGTTATGGGAGAATCCTGATGAATTTCGTCCTGAAAGGTTCTTTGATATAGATATAGACTATAAAGGTTTGCATTTTGAGATGATTCCCTTTGGAGCTGGCCGAAGAGGTTGCCCCGGTATAACGTTTGCGATGTCTTTGTACGAGCTTGCTATATCAAGATTGGTAAACGAATTCAACTATGGATTGCTTGATGGAGATAGATTGGAGGATTTGGACATAACTGAAGCGTCTGGAATTATTGTACATAAGGAATGTCCTCTACTTGTGGTTCCTACTCCATGTGCTTGATGTGTAATTTGGGTAGGATTTTATTTCAATGCATATGTATCAATCAAGATTAATAAATAATCTTTAGTATTGCAATTTTTCTGCAAGCATCCATCTGTAATTATAATAAATAGATTGTCGATCCACGTGAAGAAAAAGTTAATTTAATCGCTAAACAAAGATTTTTAAAAGAGAATTGATCTTATAGGAACTAAATCAAAGTTAATTTAATCGCTAAACAAAGATTTTTAAAGAGAATTTATCTTACAGGAACTAAATCACAACACTGAAAGAATGGTGAATTTATCAGAAGGCTTTAGACAACTTAAGTCATTATATTGCAATCATTCACAAAAATAACGAAATATTTAAAATTATGATCACCAACCACAGAGACAGGACCGTCAACATCAACATCAATATGGAAAAGGGAAACAATAGATCTCAAAGTATTGTTCGGTTTAAAAGATTGTTTGTAGCTCGTTGCCAAAGCAATTCTCACAGTAAAAATCTCTACAATGGTAATGTTTAGGAAACATGAGTTAAAGGTAACCTAAGGAAGGAATAGGGGTGGATCGGTACGGTATACCGTACAAAGAGTGTCATACCGCATACCGTACCGAAAGTAGCGGTACGACAAAATTCTATACCGATACCTTACCGTATTTTCGTTATACCGGACTTCGGTGTACCGAAAATTCGGTATGATAATTTTCAATACCATTATCATACCATTAATGCGGTATACCGTACCGTAATATACCATACTTTTACGGTATACTGTAATACCGTTATACATGCTACAAAAAAATCTATTATAATTTTATATTTAAAATAAAATTTCTAAGTGTTCAACTATTTAAAAAAAATCCAAAACAATAAAACTTCAACAATTCAAATCCAAAAACAAAACAACCAAACCTATACCCAAAATATTTAAAATAACAATTAAACTTAAACTTGTTGAAACCACCATAACCTAACTAATGATATTAATATTAAATATAAAAAGAGACACTGTTTAGGTTACTGTTCAAATATGTGCCAAATAAAACTAAAGTAGAATAATGGCAATATGTACTAAATGAATCTGCGTGAGATGTGGGGGCGGAGGGATTACCCCTAAAAGTAATGTTTGAGGTTTTTTTATATAGTATTTAATTAAATTATGTATATTAAATATTTTAAGTTTATACATATAACGTATATACCGAAGATTCGGTATACCACGGTATGGGACATTTGATACCGTTATCGTACCGAAAACTTTCGGTACATTTAAAAACTATGGTATACCGAAAAATCGGTATTTTCGATATGGTAAGTCCGGTATTTCGGTATGTCGGTATATTTTCCCACCCCTAGGAAGAATGTACTAATTGACGGTACCAAAGCCAAGTTTCTTGATTTGTGGTTCTGTGAGCGAACGTCACGTTGCCTCTATATAGTAGAGACCTTTGTTAGGATTGGTATACTGAAAAGCATATTTCGAGCATGTTGCACGGATAGAATTGCTTGTATACAATAAATTTTACAATCCACTTTTAACCCAAAGCGAGAAGAAGTAATTTTATCGCATTGATGTTTGCTTGTGCATTTATAAGATGTTTCTCAAACATTTAAATGTATAAGAAGCAAACAGGTCTAATTTTTCTACATAGTAGACTGGTCGTGAACGACGTTCACAGAAGGTGACACAGTCGGTTCTTTGTAGAAGAGAGATAGAATTTAACCTAGATAGGCTTTGACTACCTATCGTGAAAGGTTGCAGTGACAGTCCGCATGTTTCCTTACCTTAGGAAATAAACGACACTGGTGTGGTATAGCACTGAAGGATCTAACAGTTGAGATAAGTCTTTCTTGCTATTTACTGAAAGACGAGGTCTCGGTGATTGTTATTTCTTAATCATTTTTTATATAACATTGAGCATACGATATAGATTATACACTACTTTGATTTATCAAATGATGCGGATTTTTCGCAATCCAATAATCCTGATATCTTGGGTAGTGGTGATCAATGTCTAGAGGTGCTAGTATTGTTATTGCAATGAATCATGTGCTGGGTGAGTCCAGTTTGATAATATCCTCAAGAGGTGTTCGGAAAAGGTTTTATTATTCAGAAACCCGGCCGGTTGGAATTTATTCCAGAATAATAAATAAAGATTTTGAACTAGACAACTCTTGGAAAAAGATATTAATTAATTAAAGTCAAATAGCATACTTAAATTGATTAATGGATATTTATATCTTTAACACGGGAAATAATAAATTAAAGAGGTAAAAGCCCGGATTACTCGTACTTTGGGATTGGATGGGCAGTCAATATTATTATTCTATAGTGGATGATAATAATATTTTGTTTGGACTTGTATTAAATTGGGGCTCAATTTAATTAGTAAAAGTCCAACAGGTTTGGCCCAAGTCCAACCTCCATGGATTCCTAATCTGGCCCATTATAACTCAATATAAAAGGAGATTAGAAAGGAGATTTAAAGTGTTTTTTTTACACTAAAGTTTCGTGCTCCCATCTGGGAGTGGACGAAAAGTCAGTTTTCTCAGTTTTCTCAAAAACTGATATTCTGTCTTCTTTCTGTTCAAGCCTTTTTCGATTCTGACAAGCTTTGCCCACCCAAAGGTCATTATCTGAGTTCGGGATACAGATTAGAAGATTCGTGGTCGAGTACAAAGATCTTCATGTAGAGAAGGAGCAAGAAATCGTCGATTCTTTGGAGAATCAGATCGGTAACCCTAATCCGTAGAATATCATGAATTATGGTTTTGATTCCTTATTTGTGAATTATATGTGTTCTAGCATGCAATTGATTGTTTAACATGTGGTTAATTGATCCCATAATCTGTCAAATAGATCCATATGTATAATTTATTTGTGAATGCATGACTTCCGCTGTGAAGGGGGCACCAATCCCCAGCAACCTTGACGTGCAATGTCACACCTCATAATCACCCATCCTGATGCAGTTTCAACGTAGAAATCGGGCAAAAACTTCTTGTGTCAGATTGATTTGAAATTCACACAGTACATGCGAAACGCAATTTTGGCCATTTGACATCGTTTAGGGGGCGAAAACTGCAATTTACTGTTTTTGGGGCTTATTTTTAATTTTTAATTTTATGTTTTATTTCCTTATGAACTTCTAGGGTTTTTTAGACGCTTATAAATAACGTTGCTTTTGTTTTGGGCCGCAGTTGAATTTTGATAATAATATTTCGTTTTTCATTGAAACTAGGATTTTCTCTGAATTTCTTCTCCGTCCAGTCAATTTCTCTATACGTTTTGCATCAATTGGTATCACGATCCAGGTTGTTATCAATGGCTGAACGTAGACGTGGCGGTGGACGTGGCGGTGCTCGTGGAGGCGGTCGTGGTGCAGGACGTGGGGAGATTCCTCAACACGAAGGGGCTGCACGGGAACACGATCTGCGTGACGTTGAGAACGACGAACTGAGACAACAGGTGCGAGATCTCCAGCGATGTCTGGGGCAACTGGAGACCACCACCACCGAGACAAACTCGGATTCGGACCTTTCCCATCCCGACGATGATGACGGCGAGAACCCTTTTGGCTGTGCAAGGGAGCATGGTGGGAACGGGTACTATGGGGTTGACCCATCGCGTGATATCGGCATGAGGATTGAGATTCCAGAGTTTGAGGGTAAGGCTCTTCCTGATGAGTTCATTGATTGGTTAAATACTGTAGAGCGTGTTTTCAATATCAAGAACATCAGTGATAGCAATAAGGTGAAATTGGTTGCCATTAAATTGAAGAAAAATGCTTCAATCTGGTGGGAACATGTTAAGAAACAACGAGCACGGGAAAGGAAGTCCAAAATTCAGTCTTGGGAAAAGATGAAGAAGTTACTTAGGGGGAAATTTCTTCCTGCACACTATCGACAAGATGCATTCATTGAATACCATGTCTGTAAGCAGGGTGCTTTGTCTGTGGAGGAGTTTACCAATGAATTTGATCGTCTACTGATGCGTTATGATGATGAGGAAGAGGAGGGACAGACGACCGCTCGCTACTTTGAGGCGCTTCGTACTGAGATCGCTGAGGTGGTCCAATTGCAACAATATTTCAGTTATGAGGATGTATGCAGGCTTGCTCTTAAGGTTGAGAAGCAGTTGAAAGGAAAGAAAGTCTCGAGTCGTTGGTCGTCGGGCAGGGAGTCGACGGATTTTCGTGGCGGTTAAGGGTCGTCACTACCAACTGCACCGGTGGCAGCGAAACAATAGGTCACGACGAAACCTGGGCAGTCTGTTGAGCCTGGTCCGAGGGCGCGGCATCCCGTACGGTGTTTTAAGTGTCAGGGTTTTGGGCATATGCAAGCTGATTGCCCCAATAGGCAGATGGTCACATTCGTTGGGGAAGATGATGCGCCTGTTTTTGATGAATCTACTAACTAGTGTTTTGATGAATTTCTTCTCCGTTCAGTCAATTTCTCTATACGTTTTGCATCACATCCCAATATGTTTGTGAGACAAAGTAGAAATATATAGACAACTAAAGATTCGTAATGAGGGGGGAATCTCTATAGACCCTCTCCTATAGTCATCAATTCGCCATATTCAGATTAGACATGATAATTACCTTGTGTCATTGTGTTAATACACAACAGTCAGTGATCCATTCATTAACCTTTAAAAATATACACAGTACATTAATAGCCCAACGATTAATTATATTTCTAAAAATTATAAATTTATATTTTAACTATAAACCCTAATTAGGTCAGACAATGCAGTTGTTGTGTATCGAACACTGTGTTTGCGAGCATGGCACGTAATCAATGGAATAACCAACAGAAGCCATTTTATTTATTTTTCTGATAACTGAGTCGATTCGAATCTGATAGCATTCACTAACCAGAAGCACCATTGACTTACACTTCATCGAACAGTTTCGTATAATAAAACGTATATTTTTAATTAATCATGTGGTCTACAAGGACAATTTTTTGACCAAATAAATATACTGAAATGAAATTATATCTATGTAAATAAAACTATTGAAATAATATCCCTTTCTTACTACTCCCTCTGTTCCATAGTAATAGAGGCGAAACTTTTCTGCACGAATATTAAGAAAAATGTGTTGGGTGAGTTAAGTAAAGAGAGAATAAAGTGAAAAATGAAAAAGGTAGAGAGATGAAGAGAGAAAAAAAATAAGAGAGAGTAAAGTAAGTATGGAAAAATGTGTTAACTTTACTAAAAAGGGAAATGACTCTATTACTATGGAATGTACCAAAATGACAAAATGACTCTATTACTATGGAATGGAGGGAGTACTATTTTGCTTTTACACGCTTGCACGATTTATATGAATTTGTAAATTTGTGTAATATATAGTTGCACATAGTAGTAAATTTTTATATACATTACAATAGAGTAAAAAAAGTACTACTCCCTCCATCCCACAAAAGATGTCACACTTGTGGGACGACACGAGATTTTAGGATGTTTTATTTTGTGTGAATGGAGAGAGAAAATATTATTTTTATATTCATGTGAGAGAGAACTTTTCCAGAAATGGAAATGTGACATCTTTTGTGGGATAAACTAAAAGAGAGAAAATGACATATTCATGTGAGAGAGAACTTTTTTCCAGAAATGGAAATATGACATCTTTTGTGGGACAAACTAAAAGAGAAAGTGTGAAATCTTTTGGGGGACGGAGGGAGTAATATATTCTTCTCCATTGTCAAATGTCTCATATTTTCATTTTGTGATTTCCTCCTGATTTCACTTTTCTTAATTTTGATAATGATCTTAATTCTTAATCTTTTGTTTTGACTGGACACTTCCATTTTCATTAATTGCATTAAAGGGCTCATACTAAGAAGTAGGTATTGCAGTTAATATATATTGTTGCTTACACATTTTCTAATTTTTTGACGTGGGATGGTTTGAACTTTGAAGTTTGAACCCAACAGTCATGTTCATTGTACTCCCTCCGTCCCATAAAAGATGTCACACTTTCCTTTTTAATTTGTCCCATAAAATATGTCACATTTCTCTTTTTGGAAAAAATTCTATCTCACATAAATATAAAAATTATATTTTCTCTCTCCATTTAACACACAAAACAAAACCTCTTAAAATCACGTGCCGTCCCACAAGTGTGATATCTTTTGTGAGACGGAGGGAGTACTAAGCAAGCATGTGCATGCTATAAGAACGGAGCTTTCGATGCTATGTATCATATATTTATTTCTTAATAATTTAATATGAAAATAGTGATTGTGATCAAGAATAAATCTATATTTAATTATTTTATGATAGATTAAAGAACTTGTAATATTAGATATCGTTTAAATAAATAAGCTGTTAAATTTGGATCATGCGTGAGAGTTTAACTGTAACAGCCCGCCCTCCTAGGGTACAATAAATGCGGCGGCTGTTACCCAAACCGACTCCAAACAATCAATACATAGGCTAGGGTTTCGTTCAAAGAGTACCGACCAAAGGAAACGAAAGAAATATCCGAGTATTTAATGCAACAACCTGACCTAGAAACTTAAATAGGTAAACAAAAGGGAGTTTTATAAATGACGATCAAAACTGAAGAGAATGACATAGGTTACAAGATAATGTCACGAGAAAAGTATAAGGCCTCAAAAACGAAGAAGAGTGCCAATCAACCAAATCAATATCAGAGTATTAGCATAAGCGGAAAACGACCAAGAGAAAAAGACATAGCTATGTATGGAGACACAACTACACTTAGAGTTCGACATATCCATTAATTAATTGAGCTGCTCAACACCCGCCACCGCTCGTCATCATTCAACCTGCACATAGGGAAAACACATGCAGGGCTGAGTATTTTGAAATACTCAGTGAGCTCGTTGCCAAAACATTTTATTCAAAAGTTATGCCACCCTTACCAAGTGAACTCGAGTTTTAAGCAGTTAAGAGAAATATCACGAGTATCACAAAATATTTTCCATAGACTGGCCAGTCAAAATAACTCCTCATTTTCTCATCAGATTCCACAATTACATATCACAATCTTTCCATGGTGCGACGAAAGCGTAGCCACGCTTTTCGCCCACAAGACCGGCCGACTAGCTAGGACGGCTCCCGATCCTCTCGTGTACACAACCTGGTAGGGTTTGCGGCCCATACTCAGACCCGAATTCGTATATCATATCCATAGCCCTATAGCCCAATGGAGCGAACTCACAAACTAGGCATCAGGCACACAATCTCACAATAAAACAAACATAGGCATGGCATAACAGTTAAACCACCCTTATAGCTCCGATAATTATCTTTGACAAAATAAAAGAGAGTTTTTGAGAGTAAAGCCCACCTCGACTGCTTAGATTTCAAGTAGTTTCGCTTTTCCGTTATCTGGCTTCGCAACCGAGGTTTCACCTTTAAATTCACATAGGCACATATTCACAAATTAGGTTCAATTATAACTCTTAACTTATGCATGTCTCGTTACTTCCCTCTTTCCCATCGATTCACCTAAATCTTCATAACTTATAATTTCAAGTCACACTCATCATAAATTACTAATTTCAAATCACGCTTAGCATACATATATTTCTTAGCATCTCAACCCTAGATCTATCATCATATGTCATACAAAAGTATTTAGCCATCAAGCACACACTACACAACACACACTCACACGCATAACACACACACACGGCACACACACCTCACACACTCTCGGCACACACACACATACACACACACATGTTCCCGTATCCCTTCTTATCCCATTTTCACTCAATTAATATGCATGAAGGTTCAAGAACACCGATTAAATCGGTTGGAAGAAAAAGAAAAGAAGAGGTAGAAGAAGAATAAACATAACTCTTAAGCAAAAATACCTTTTAGAGAAAAATCAATCGGTAGAAACAAAGTAGAGACTTGGTTCTTCAATATCCTCGGATTAAAGTGGAAGAAAATTGAGAGAGTGAATGGGGGTGAGGGGGCCGAAAATTATGGGGTTTAGGGTTGGGGGTTTCTCTTATTTATAGTACTCAACAAGATCTTTAGGTAATTAGAATAGAATATTTGGTAAGATCTCATTCTCCCAATTAAATAAATAAATGAAATAATATTGTGAAGTAGGGAAGAAGAATTAACAAAAATAGAGTATGGTAATATTCTCAAATTTTCGAAAATATGGCTAGGGGATTAGCCATGGTTTTGTTTTTGGTATTTTTCCATATATAATAAAATATCATGGAGCAAAATAAAATAAGGAAAATCCTCCATGAGCAAGGCAAGGGGCCGATTTCTAGCCTTTTAAATAAGGCATGGATTTTTGAATATTGACTAAAATAAAGTAAGGCAAGATCTCTTGAAGTATGGAAAGATTTGGTTGAATAATTAAATTCTAGGTATGGAACGAAATCAAGTAAGGAATCAAATAAATAAAACAATTCCTTCCTTCCCAAATATAGTGATTCTCGAAAATCACTAGAAAAATAAGGGGCTCGATTTTCCATCTCTAAATAAGGAAATAATTGGCTCTTGGAATTTAATTTGGATAAATATCCCAAGGATTAAATAAATTCCGGAAGAAAATAGAAATTCTTTCTCCAAGGAGTCTAGGGTTCGAAAATCATAAGAATGAGGGTGATAAGTATTTATGGAAATTTTCTCTAATATTCTCACTCACCCATAAACAATTAAATTGCCACATAGACTCACAAATAAATAAATCACATGCCACATCATAAAGTCAATAAGTTTGACTTTTCAAACTTTCACACAAACCCTAAATTTAATTCGACCATATCACCTTGTGAAATAACTGCATTCTCGATGCCACGTCATCAACAATAAATTCTAGGGCTCAAGAATTAGGGTTCTAAAATCCGGGATGTTACATTAACTTAAAAGATTATTACTAACTCCGTCTCCTAAATTTTGACACAGATTACCATTTCGATCCGTCCTGAAAGTTTAACACACTTCACTTTTTACCATTTTTGGTAGTGGACCTCATATTCCACTAACTCATTCCTACTCACATTTTATTATAAACTATACTTTAAAAGTAGGACCAACATCCCACCAACTTTTTCAACACACTTTCCATTACATTTCTTAAAACCCGTGCCGGGTCAAACCGTGTCAAAATTTGGGGTGGAGGTAGTAGTATTTATTAATTAGTGCGCAATCGGCAGCTATATATGAAATAAGGGTAGTGATAAAATGCAAACTTATATATTGTACAAACTCAAAACTCCTTAACACAGCGTCAACACAGTTTCAATTCAATATCAACACAGTGTAAAATTTCAAGATTTTAATGTCAACACAGTATCAACACAAAATCAACACAAAATCAACACAGCATCAATCATTGAATACTGTTGAAATTCTATTGACATTTTCCCATTGATGTTTTTTTGTGATCTGTTGACATTTTTCAATGATCCAGATTATAGTTTTGAGTTTGTACAATATTTAGAGTTTTCATCACGTCCCTATGAAATAAAATATACAAATGTAATTAGTTAGTATATGTAGCCCGGTTGAAGTTGGCACCATTTACTAAGTATTGTTTTAGGTTTTTATTAGCCCAAATATATAGCTAATATTGTTGAAATTCATTGATTAGTATTGAATTTAAAAAGCACGTAGCCATAACTTATCTTCAATACCGCTTGAAAATATGAATAATTAACTAATTGCCCCATACTTACACACGTACTCTAAATATGAATAATTAATTAATTGCCCTAGTATACAGTCATTACATACTCTATAAAAGGGGATCTAAAAATTAAGATGATGAATGACAAAAAAAAAGAGTAGTAGAAAAAACCAAAAATCACAATGGAAGTAATTAGCATTGAGAAAATAAAGCCATCTTCCCCAACCCCCAATCACCTTCGAATTTACAACCTTTCCCTGTTAGATCAGATGATTCCTAGTGTCTACGTCCCCTTAGTTTTATACTTTTGCAGCGACGACGACAACAACAACAATGATGACAGAATACAACATCTAAAGGAGTCACTCTGAGATGCCCTCATACTCTGGTAACCTTCTATCCCTTTGCCGGAGTCATCAGAGATGCCCTCTCCGTCGATTGCAGCGATCAAGGCCTTCAATTCTACGTCACCAAGGTGAAATCCCAAATGAAAGATTTTTTAAAAACGTAATGCTGATTCAGGTGAACTGTTTCGACTGTTGAGGCATTGCCATGTCCAGTGACGGATCTATAGTATAGTGAGAAGGGGCAAATGCCCCACCTCATTTTTCTATAGCCATGTAGATATATATATTATAAAACTTAAGTATATACATATTTAACTAAATTGCCCCCTCTCATTTAGATAAAAATATATTTTACTTGCCCCTCTCCTTAGATATGCATAGGCTTACCCTCCTCTAAAATAATATACTATATTATTTTAATATATTTATATTATTTTTATATTTATTTATCTGTATGTTAATATTTTTGCCCCTCCTAGTATAATTTCCTGGCTCCGTCCCTGGCCATGTCTATTACCTTTTCTCATTATATTGCAGATATGGCTTCGGTCTCCACATTTCTCCGATGCTGGGCTGCCAATGCACGGGGATTTGGGTTTTCTCAACCTTCACCCTTACTTTGCACCGCACAATCTTCCTTCCCACATAATCCCTCGCTCCCAAACAAGCTGGTACCTATGTTAAATTATCTTAAATACTCGAGTCGTGGGAAGTTTGTGACGAGAAGATACGTATTCGATGCCTCTGCTCTGTCCTTTCTCAAGGCTCAACTGAGTAGCACGCGCGTGAACGTGGTGACGGCCTTGGTGTGGAAATGCTTCATGGAGGCTGTGGCGGAAGAGGAATCCGGGATGGACGAGAAACCCTTCATGCTGACTCCAGCGGTCAACCTCTGGAAACGGCCTCTGCCCCCGTTTCCGGAGGATAGTTTTGGTAATATGGTGTGGGTACCAAAGATTGTTTGCAACAGCCCTCAAGAAAAGGGGTTGGCAAATTTGGTGTGGGAGGTGAAAAGAGGGATAGCAAATATCGATGGTGAGTTTGTGAGACGTTTGGGGAATGATGGTTTGAATGAATATTTGGAGAAGTTGAGGAATGAGATGCCTCAACAAGCTAATTGGCTTTGTTTTAGTAGTTGGGTTAATATGGGTTTTTATGAGGTTGATTTTGGGTGGGGGAAACCTGTTTGGCTATCAGGCTTCTTTATGCAACACTCGGAATCAGAGACTATGGTTCTCTGTAATGGCGTGACGTTGATGGATAGTAGAGACGGAGAAATTGAAGCGTTTGCTCTTTTTGATCAAAAATATGTTGCAGGATTTGAGAAAAATGACCTGATTCGTAATTATGCTCGTGTTAACCCTAATGTGATATGAATATCTTTACTAGTAGAATATGTTTTCAATTTGATGTTACTTGTTGTGAGATTGTAGTTCCAATAGGGGAAAGAAATTATGCAGTTGATGTTTTTGTTTGATCCAAGTTTTATCTTCTTTGTTTGACGTGACAAAATGAATTCTAAAATAGGAAGTTGGGTCATGTATAGCCCAAAACATGGGAAAAAACTTCGTGATGAGCCATATTTAACAGATCAAATCATTAATAGTCCTATAGGTATTTAAAATTTTATTAACAAAATGTTATTATCTCGAAAGCACAAACCAAATTTTTAAGTAATACTACATGGTTTATTAAAATGAACGTTTTTCTTCAATAAATAACAACTTCCTAACTATTTCTAATCATGATTTGGTGATCAAAACGAGAACAAGTACTAACAATTTATCTGAACACCTTTTAGTCTTTCTTCAAATTAACAGACAAATTTAGTTTGAGCATTCTATATACATAAAAGCGATATAAAATTTATTCGTCATTTCATCGAATACTGGAGTTTTTGTACACGGAACTTCATCAAAGAAATAACAATCAACATGAGGTGCCATTTTATTTATACCCCTGACTGAATCACTTCGCAACATAAACTAGATATGCAATTCTTGTATTTTCTATATAACAAACAAAATTATATTCATGTACAAAATATGAAAATAATAGCCACTTCTTACTATTTTTCCTTTTTTTATGAATTTGTTATTTTGTCTTACCTTGTTGCTCCCTCCACCCCATTCAACTTGTTTATCTTTCCTTTACAATTTGTCCATGTCGATCCTAAGATATTGTTATCTTGAATAGGATGGAGGAAGTATTTTGTCAATAACACTATTACATAAAATTGTAAATATGTAATTCTGTTACACATTTACGCATAGATAAAATATTTACCCTAATCATTCAATTTTTCGTTTTAGAATATTAAAGTAAAACATAACTTCAATTTCATTATATATGCCTGATTACAGTTTGCTTTTACTATAATCCATAGGCTACTATATACTCCCTCTGTCCCAGCTAATGTGACACGTTTCTTAGTCGGCACGAGATTTTAGGAGCTATTGGTTAATGTGATTAATTTGAGTTAAAAAAGAGTAGGTGTAAGTATTAAATTAAAAGAGAAAGAAAGTTGAATATTGATACAGACCTAGACCAGCCCGCGCCGGAAACCCAGTTAGCCGAGGAGGCGTCGCCGGAAGTAGGACAGACCCACCGCGAGCAGTGTCAACAGCAGCCTTCCATTGCGACGACCAAGCCCAAGAGGAACGTGCGCCCGCCCGAGAAGTTGGGCGACTTCGTTCCCAAGTAGTCTGTCGGAAGTTATCTATTTTTATTTTATTTAATTTTGGTTATTAGGTTATTTTTTGGATATTTGTTTTTGTCCTTTTAATTATTTTTGCAGTAAGAGTCGAGCATATCTATAAGCTCCGTCTTGGGTTTTCTTTGTTGATTCTTTCCCAGGATGAATAGGATTAGGTCGAATCAAGCCTAGGGTTCACAATTATGAATGAAATATTATTTTGCCCTCAAAATCGTGAATTATTCTCTCTACCTTAGTTTGACCGCTGCCCGACGGAGGAGTTCCGCGCACAGAAGAATCTAGAACCACCGACAATCCTAGACCAGGACGCCAGAAAATCGTTGATCACTGAGCAAGCCGCCACCGATCATCCTTAGGGAATTGTCTCCCTAACAACTGGTGCTTTCATCCGTGAACTCATCAAGCGTTACAACACCGACAAAGGGAAACCGACGTGGGAGGGGGGGGCGACATGACACCTACCCCACGAACAGCAACCGGAGGCCGCTACGATGGCGGAGGGTTCCCACGCGCGACATTGGACGACGGCGAATTTGAGAATCGTTTGACGGACGACCCGCTCCACGATGACCCCATTCAGTCCAAACTCAATCGGATAATGGAGAAAATCAACAAGATCAATTTATGGAAGGATGAGACCGATTGGAGACTAGAATTTCGTGAACCGCAACCCGCGTGCGAGACCGAGTCACCATGGGGTCTCGACGAAGCTGATGATTTGGAGTATGACGATTATCTTCGTCGTAAATTGGCGGAGAAAGGATACCGTGACAGAAACCCTAATTATGGGCAACGCAACGACCCGTCGGAGGAGAGGGGCCGCCGCGACCTGAGAGGACCACGTTGGGATTCACCGGGGGTCCGACAGCCGGGGTTCTACACTAGCAGGAACGACCGACCTCTGGATCGTCCGTCGTCTTGCTGGGAAGGCCGCACGGTTGGATAAGCCGGAGAGAGTGAAGATGCAACCGCCTAGGTTTGACGGTTCGGATGCCTCGAACTAGGTGTCCAGAGTGCAGTATTACTTTGATCATCTCATGATGCCCGAAGCACAATGCCTTCATTACGCCATGATGTTATTTGACCCACCAGCGGCAGAATGGGTATTTAATTACTGTGCGAACACAAATTTCGTCACTTGGCAGGAGTTTCTGGAGGACGTACGACACTGTTTTAACATGCAGAGCTTTAAGAATTATTATGGTCTAATTGCCAAGCTGACCCAAACAGGCACAGTACTGGAGTACCACAACACTTTTGAAAAGTACCTCAACAGGGTCAGGGGGATCCCAGAATCCGAACTATTCACATTGTTCGTCGCAGGCCTCAAACCGGACATGCAAGAACGTCTATGGCTGCTTCGCCGGCATCGTTGGCGGAGGCGATGGCCTTGTCCCTGGAGTTCACAGACATGGAGGCCGACCGTAAACAGCAGCCGGGGACGAACTCGCGGCGATCATGGCTGGGCCGCGATAACCGACAGCCTGTTTCCGGATCGACGCAGCCCCCGGATCAGCCGGCATATGGCACGGCGCAACAACCGATAACCAATATTTGGGTCTCTCGGGCGGAAAAATCTGAACGGTCCAGACTTGGCTTTTGCTGGCACTGCCCGGAGAAGTGGGTGATTGGACACGTTTGTAAGTAGCGCATTCTTTGCTATGTCGATGAGGAGGACGACTTCGAGGAGACAGAGACGGAAACTTATGAACACAAAGAACCTATAGTTGCGGACGTCTCCCATATTCATAGTATGGAAGGGGGGCGCGGGTCTCGACCTCTAAAGGTTGTGGGTGTAATCCAAAACCACGAAGTCAACATTCTCACAGAGATTTTATGCATTCATACATAACCGAAAAACTTCACTTACCCCTATCTGAGATTCGCCCCTTCAGAGAGTATGTGGGAAATGGAGAAGCCTTGCTATGCACACATGTGTCAAAACTAACAAAGATTGAAGTGAAGGGGTCGATTTTCTTGGTAGATTTACACATTCTGCCAGTCCACGGTCCGGATGTGATTTTGGGTATGGACTGGCTCGAGTCCTTGGGATCAATCTACACTCATTGGCTTCCCTTACCCCGGACAACCATATGCTGGAATGCTACAAGATTATGTTGCTAGAACCAGCTTCAGAGTCGGATACAGCCCTGGGGAAGGAGGATTTTACCGCAACACTACCACAAGACATGAGGGCAGTTCTGGAGCGGTTTCGCCCGGTATTCGACCCACCGATGGGAATGCCACCGGTATGCGCGTATGACCACCGTGTCCATCTATTACCTGCCGCGAAACCGATAAATGTCAGACCATATCGCTACCCATATTTTCAGAAAAACGAGATCGAGCGGCAGGTCTAGGACATGTTGGATCAATGAATTATTCAGTGGAGCAGCAGTCCATTCTCCTCTCCGGTCCTTCTTATTAGGAAAAAGGATGACACATTCCGTTTCTGCATTGACTATCGCACATTGAACAATGCAACAGTGCCAAACCACTTTCCAATACCTAAGGCAGATGAGCTTTTTGATGAATTGGGCAAAGCTCGTGTTTTCACCAAACTGGATCTGCGATCGGGTTATCACCAGATCCGGATGAACGAGCAGGATGTGTTCAAGACAGCTTTCCGTACCCATGATGCCCATTTCGAGTTTTTAGTTATGCCATTCAGCTTGACAAACGCACCGTCAACTTTTCAGGTGGCTATTAATTCGATCTTTGAGCCCTTACTGCGGATATTCGTGATTGTGTTCTTTGATGACATTCTGGCGTAGAACTCTTAGCTGGAAACTCACGCCCAACATTTGGCCGCGGTTTTGGGAATTCTGCAGGAACATAGTTTCTTTGTAAAGTTGTCCAAGTGCTCATTTGGTAGCTCTACGGTTGAGTACCTCGGCCATCTTATCGGTGACGAGTTGCTTAAGGTAGACCTAGCTAAGATCGAGGCTATGAAGGCATGGCCCAAACCAAAAAATGTTAAGCAGCTGCGGAGAGTTTTGGGGCTAACGGGTTATTACCGCTGGTTTGTAGCGCAATATGCTTTGATCGCGGCCCCTCTGACAGACTTACTGAAGAAGGACGCTTTCGCGTGGTCGGCCGCGGCGGAGTCAAGCTTCGGCAATTAGAAGAAACCTATGACCAGCACCCCTGTCCTCCACCTCCCAGATTTCGATCGGCCTTTTTGTGTAGAGACTGGCGCTTCTGACATAGGCATCAGCGTGGTTCTACTACGGGATAACCACCCGATCGCTTATTTCAGTAAGAAGTTGGGTCCGCGTTGCAAGGTGGTTTCTTCTTATTATAAGGAATTATATGCCATTGTGAAGGCAGTTCAGAAATGGCGTCAGTACTTACATGGGCGCGAGTTCGTTATTCGGAGCGATCAGAAAAGTTTGAAGGAGTTACTGATGCACTATTTTTTAGCACTATAAATACCTGCAAGTATACAGAGTAGGAATAGTATAGCTAAAGGTTAGTACTGGGATATCGAACACGGGGAATATACTTGCAACTGGATATTATGTACTAAGCGTCAAATACTATCTAGAGAAACAAGAGAAGTTTTGGTTTTTGAAAGTAAAAACAATTAAAAGCAATCAAACAAGTAAATGCAATTAAATCACAAAGATAAAATATGAGAGATAAGAGAATTCCATGGATGTGCGTTCACAGTTATGGTTATACAAATTCCAACTACAATACCCTAGCACAGTTTATACTTTGAAAGGACGAGTCACCTAGCTTATGCTAATGCGATGCAAACGTTGATTACAAGATTAGGGTTGTCAATCCTAACACGTAACTCCATAAAGCTCCTAAGACCCTTAAAAAGTCCTCACTCTCAATTAACAGTGCCGTTTTAAGGGAAGCTAAATGTAGCGTCTACTAAGTGGATCTAACTCGCTAGAACTCTCTCACAGTTATGAAGCAAGCTATATGAAATCATACACGATTGTGTCACTCAATCATGAAGCATCAAGATTAACTTAGGGAAGAAACAAAGTAAAAACAAAATGGATATTAAATAGAAAAAGGAATTGTATAACCAAAGTCGTTACTAACACATCCCTAGAATCCTATGAGTTTAGTTACACATAATGGAATAAGCTAAACACATAGATTAAAGGGAAGAAAATTCGAACATAAAACAAAAGCAAATAAAACCCGTAGGTTGAATCCTTGTCGTTCTTGATGTTCTTGAAATCCTTCTCCAACCCCTTGCACAATGAAGAACTCTCAAATTTATGCTATTGAAGTAATTGGAAAAAAGATGATGAAGAATTAGGGTTGGAGGAGGATCTATAAAAGCTCCCCTTTTGGGCGCTAAGGAAGGGTTGAATTCTACGAATGAGGTTATGGGGTATATATAGGCTTGAGAAGGATTTCAATTTGGTAATAAGTTTCCTCCAAGCATTAGGAAAGATGTAATTTTCGTTCCCCATAATAGAAGGAAAAGATTTGGCTTCACTAGGTAATATCTTCTTTCCTTCTTCAAATTTCCACCTAGACTGCAGCTGGCAGTTTTGTGCGACTTTGGTAGAACGGCCATAACTCTCTCCACAAATTTCTGCCTAGACTGCAGCTGCCAGTTTTCGTTCCCCATAGTAGAAGGAAAAGATTTGGCTTCACTAGGTGATTATTGTACCGTCTTAAATCTCTTTTCATGATGAAGAAAATGGTGTATAGAACGCCCTGATCGGACTTCGGGATCGCCGGAAAATTGAGTTTGAAGACAGTTGTTGCGCGCCGTGTTTTTGTGGCGGGCCGCCGCACCATGGCTGGCGGTCGCCGCACGCAGTCCAGAAGCTTTTGACTCTTTGTGGCGGTCGCCAGGCACTTCCCGGCGGTCGCCGGGCGTGTCTTTGCCAGCCTTTGAGATCCGCCTGTCGCCGGAAGTGTTGCGGCGGTCGCCGGACGCCACCTGAAGCTCCAGATTTCCTACTTTCGGGTTTTGATTCCCTTTTTAGGCTCAAATATGCACATTTCTTACAAACATATCAAAATACCAAAATAGATAAAATATGCAAATAATGGACATGTAATGCAACTTTGACCTTAAAAACGGGCCAAATAATGGCCTTAAAACCGTGCAAAATCCGAGCGTATCGGTTACTTCAGCAAGTGGTGCAAACGCCGGATCACCAGTTGTACGTTCGCAAACTCATGGGGTACAAGTTCGTCATTGAATACAAGAAGGCAGTACGAACCAGGCAGCAGATGCACTCTCTCGCCGCGAGGAAGCGCAGGCCGGTGCCGAGGACAAAGCTGTCGAGTCGGCGGCAGTCGCTGGGGCCGAGGCAAAACGCGACATTGCACTCTTGACGGTAGTCGCCCATCCGGTACCACAACTGCTCGAGTTACTCCACAAGGAGACGAGATCGTCGCCTCACATGCGTGAGATTATGAACGAAATTCACGAGGGAAGGGCAGCCCCCCATCTGTCATTAGTTGATGGGCTGGTATTATCGACGCAGGATTTTTGTGGGTTCGTGTTCGTCAGCACGGGTGCCTATACTGACGGAATATCACAGTTCCCAATCTGCGGGCCATCCCGTATTCGAACGAACGCTTTGCCGAGTGTCAGCCGGATTCTACTGGCCAGGTATGAAGAAAGACGTGAAAAAATTTGTAGAGGCTTGTGTGGTTTGTCAGACGACCAAGTACTCGACCCAGAAGCCGGCTGGCTGGGTTGCTGCAGTCGTTGCCAATCCCGACACAAGTGTGGGAAGATGGATCCAGCCTTCCACAGTCCAAGGGATATACAACAATCATGGTCGTAGTGGATCGATTATCGAAGTATGCTCACTTCGCTCCACTGCCAAGCCGGTTCGATGCTCTAAGAGTGGCTCATTTATTCATCAACACAGTGGTCCGACACCATGGGTTTCCCAAAACGTTGATTTCCGATCGCGATTCGGTGTTTTTGAATCAAGTGTGGGAGGATTTGTTGCGCCTCAGTGGCACAAAGCTTAATTTCTCAACTGCAGAGCATCCGCAATCCGATGGTCAACCAGAGGTACGCAATTGGGAATTGGAACAGTATTTACGTGCATTCACCGCGGATCGAGCGTCGAAGTGAGCTAATTTCTTACCCTTGGGCGGAGTTGGCCCTAAATTGCTTCCATCATGCTGGGTTGGGCATGTCTCCTTGTAAGGCACTATATGATCGCGAACCACCAAGTTCAATATTTGCCCAGCCTTCCGCTTCGACTCCACCGTCCGTCGCTGAGTTGATCACACAGCGGAGCGAGCTCAGCAGCGGATGCGGGACTCGGCAAACAAGCATCGTCACCATGTGGAGTTCACGGTGGGCGACAAGGTTTTGCTTAAGTTACAACCTTACAGGAAACACTCGGTCGCTCGCCCGCAATATGCCAAGCTGGCCCGACGTTATTATGGTCCGTTCGAGGTATTGGAGCGTATAGGCCAGGTTGCTTACCGATTGCGCCTGCCCGAATGGAGTAGAATTCACAATGTGTTCCATGTAAGTCTGTTATGGGCATTTATAGCAGGGGCTGACGCGGGCACGAGAGTGGCGTTGCCGTCGGAATTTTTTAGGGTTAAACCGGTGGTGTACCTGGTGCGTGTGTTAGAGCGAAGAGTACTGTGGCACAAAGGTCAACCGACGGACCATGTTTTGGTCCGATGATCGGATGGAACGGAGTCTCCGACGTGGGAGCCTTTGGAGATAATTCAGAAACAGTTTCCGAACGTGCTCCTTGAGGACAAGGATTTTGTTATCGGAGCGGGGGGTTGATACCGGCGCAGACCAGCCCGCGCCAAAAACCCAGTTAGCCGAGGAGGCATCACCAGAAGTAGGACAGACTCGCCGCGAGCAGCGTCTCAGCAGCCTTCCATTGCGACGACCAAGCCCAAGAGGAACGTGCGCTCGCCCGAGAAGTTGGGCCACTTTGTTCCCAAGTAGTCCGTCGGAAGTTATCTATTTTTATTTTATTTATTTTTGGTTATTAGGTTATTTTTTGGATATTTGTTTTTGTCCTTTTAATTATTTTTGCAGTAAGAGTCGATCATATCTATAAGCTCCGACTTGGATTTTCTTTGTTGATTCTTTCCCAGGATGAATAGGATTAGGTTGAATCAACCCTAAGGTCCTTAGTCTATAAATAGGGCTTTTGTTCATACTTCACAATTATGAATAAAATACTATTTTCCCACAAAATCGTGAATTATTCTCTCTACCCTTGTTTGACCGCTGCCCGACAGAGGAGTTCCGCGCACATCAGAAACTAGAACCACCGACGATCCTAGACCAGGACGCCGGAAAATCGTTGATCGCCGAGCAAGCCGCCGCCGATCATCGTTAGGGAATTGTGTCCCTAACAAATATATAATAGGAGAAAGAAATAGGTGATTGAATGTATTAATTAGAAAGAGAAAGTTAAGAAAAATAGAAATATGTTATCATAATTGGGACAAACTATTAAGGAAAGTGTGTCATCTTAGTTGGATCGGATGGAGTAGTATTAAGCTTAAAATACACTTCTCGTGGATGCTTTGAACGGATACAAGGATGAAAACAAATGCTTATTTTAGGTGCTACCTCTTCATTTAATATACTAGTGTTACTTATTTTCGTAAGGAAAGAAATTAAAAGTGCAGTTATGTAATTTGAATATATACACTACCCTATCCATCTATCTATCTATATATAGGTTAGGTGTAATAATAAATTACGAAAATTAACTATATGACTGTCAAATCAAAAGTTAACAGCTTTGTGCACCTATGTTTATAGTATTCATTTATACATTTATTTCATGTCAATTACTATTAATTAAGTTTAATTACATAAATTTGTGATTTAATTAATACTCCATTCGTCCTCAAACAATATTTATTTTGGGTTCAGTACGAATTTTAATACAAAATTGATAAAGTAAGAAAGAGTTTTCAAAAAGGAAAGAGTACATATCCTTATAGACGGAACGAGTAATAAAATAATACAACTCGTATAGTGCTAGCAATACAGGTGATATGAACAGTTATATGGTTAGATAAACTTCATATTAATATTCCCACACCTAACTCGTAATTGCGTAGTGTATTTTTCTAATAGTGTAACATACAAATGTAATTAGTTAATATTGGTAGCTCGGTTAAAGTTGGTACCATTTACTAAGTAGTGTTTCTACGTTTTATTAATATATATATATATATATATATATATATATATATATTATAAACCCTATATAGGGGAGTGATCAAAACAAGTATGTCCTTAAATCAAGAAATGCAGCCCAAATCTTAGCCCTAGGATTAGATGATCTAATGGTCAATAATTAACCAAAAATACGGAAGGTCATAATTAAGCAGTTTTAGGTCATATTATAAAATTCGGGTTTATGCCATGTTAAGATCATTTTAGGTCATGCTTTGTTAGCATGACCTAAAAATAAACTAACTATGACCTAAAAATTCTCTACGTATGATTGTGTTCTGCGTTTCTGTATTTAAATCTAGTTTTCATTGATCAAAACCCTATATATATATATATATAGGGGTGCGTTATAATGATGACCCCAATTTGTGTGATAACCCTATAACTAAATCTCCACCACACATTTTTAAAATATGTGGTCTAGATTTAATCTAACAAAACTATCATTTTATCAAATAAAACTATCATTTTCGGATATTAAGGGCAAAATTGTCATTTCATTTTAAAATTTGGTGGGAAAGAAGAAAACTTGAGTCAAACGCTCCATTCAATTTCTCTCACACTCAAACCCTGCATTCAATTTCTCTCACACTAAAACCCTCTGAATCGCGTTTCAAACCCTACGAATCGAAGGAAAAATCATCAAAATTCTAGAATATGTCGAAGTAAAACGCTCGAGCATCATCGAAGAAAGGTTGGATGAAGTTTATTACTTATTTCACTTTTGATTTTGCTCTATTTATCATTTTGCTGGAGATTTTCTCGATTTTTTTTAGATTCTGTAGTTTTTTAGTGTAGATATTTCTTATATTTATACAATATCGTTCATGCATGAAAATATTGAGAACAATCTATATATTTAGATTTACATTTTGCTGTGTGTGCTGCTGCTGTGTGTTTTTCTGTGTTTGTGTATGTGTTTTGCTGTGTGTGTGTGTGTGTTTGTGTTTGGATGATCTGTTTAAATGTAGAAATTGTGCTTTTGCTTGATAAAATGATACTTTGGGTGCATAAAATGATAGTTTCTGAAAAAATGATAAAATGATACTTTGTGAATAGTGTTTTGTTCTACTTAAGTGACAAGTTATGCCCTCTCTGCTTTTTTGAACTCATTGAAATTTAGAAAATGATAGTTTCAGAAGATAAAATGATAATTGCCCTTGATAAAATGATTGTTTCAGATTATAAAATGATGGTTTTACATTATAAAATGATAGTTTCATGGGATAAAATGATACTTTATGTTTGTGTGTGTGTGTGTCCGCTGCTGCTGTGTTTGTGTGTGTTGTTGTGTGTGTCTTTGTGTTTTTTTGTGTGTGTGTGTTGCTATGTCTTTGGTTGATCTGTTTAAATGTAGAAATTGTGCTTTTGCTTGATAAAATGATACTTTGGGTGCATAAAATGATAGTTTCTGAAAATGATAAAATGATACTTTGTGAATAGTGTTTTGTTCTACTCAAGTGACAAGTTATGCCCTCTCTGGGGGGGGGGATTGTTAGAGATCACTTGGGGGAGGCTGTGGAGGCCTTTTGCGTCCCGTTGAAGGCAGCCTCGAGCTTTGAAGCTGAGCTTAAGGCCTTGCTTGAAGGAGTGATAATCGCCAAGTCTTACTGCAGCAACCTGTGGCTGGAAACTGATGCAGAAATGGTCAGCCTTCTTCCAAGGCTTCTGGGGAAGAGATAGCTGGGTCCGGCAGAAACTAGACATACTATGACAAGGATCATGATGGAGCTCCGTGGGGTCCTTTGGAAGATCTCACACATCCGGAGAGAAGGTAACAAGATAGCAGATTTCCTGGCCTCGAGAGGGAAAAACAAGCAGGCTTTGGAGAGAATGGAGGGGAGCACAATCCCAGTTTGGGTGAGAGCTATGGTTACATTGGATCAGCTTGGCATGCCCAATTTTAGATTTTGAGGATAGCTAGTGGTTTTCTCTAGTCTAACTTCCTTTGTTCATTGAGGTTGTCTTTTGTTTTGATTTTGTTGTTCCGGATCATCCACTTTTGGGAATGGTCTATGTACAAACTTTGCTTTGCATGATATATATGGGATGAGGGACCTACTCAACCCTCCACCGTGAAGGTGTTTATCCAAAAAAAAAAAAAAAAAGTTATGCCCTCTCTGCTTTTTTGAACTCATTGAAATTTAGAAAATGATAATTGCCCTTGATAAAATGATTGTTTCAGATTATAAAATGATGGTTTTACATTATAAAATGATAGTTTCATGGGATAAAATGATACTTTGACTTTATATAATGACATAAACTGTTTAACACACTGAAATCTTTTGTTTATTAGGAAAGAACATTCGTGATGATGATGATGAACATAGAACATTAGCAGAAGAAGTAGAACACATAAGAAATAAGAAGAAAAGAAAGAATGATGATGCAACTGATGGTAAGACAGCTTCAAAGATGGGCAAGGAAAAAGTTGTTGAAGATAGTACAGTCATTAAGACAACAACTTTGGCAGGAAGAAGGAATACTGAATTCTTCGTTGACATGCTTGAATCTCTAAACAAGAATCAAAGAAGAGCTGTTCGAGAGATTGGGTTTAGCGCACTCCTAAACTTCAATATAAGAAGTTTCCCAAGAGCATTAGCGTATTATCTGATCTACAACTTTAACCATAAAAGTTCATCAATTGAGTTGAACAGTGGGGAATCACTGTTTTTAGATGATGAAGATGTTCACATAACTCTTGGGTTCCCGATTGGATCTTTACCTATCAATAAAACCAAATTTCAGAAAAATATCCACATCAAAACTGAAATTGCTAGATTCTGTAAAGGTGGAGAGAGAAAAATGGTGCCAAAGTATGTTGTAGAGCATATGGAGAGAGACAAAGAAGGTGGTGAGTTGTTTCAATGGACTTTTATGGTTCTCATGGAGTATGCCTTGATTAACACTCCTGTTGATGGAAATATGAGGCCAAAAATTTTAGATTACATAGCTGATGTTGAGAAGATCAAACAATAAAATTGGTGTAGCTATGTCATATCTAGATTGCATGAAACACAAAAGAGGTGAAAAAAAAACACAACAAAGATATTTACCGGGCCAGTTATCTTTGTAGTGGTAATAATATATTTGTTTTCCATTGTCTATGAATCTGTTTACAGAAAAACTAATATTTAGTTTTTGTTTAATGTAGGCTTGTTACGTGAACAGGATTGTCTTTGAAAAAAAAAATGGTGCCAAGATGTTATCCAACAGTTAAAGGATGGACTGCCGAACTGTTGAAAGAAAGACAAAGAGCAGAAATGGAGAATTCAGCTTTTGGTCTGGGTCATAAGTATGACCAATATAAAAAGAAGCCACATGAAGAAAATGATGAAGATGACGAAGATGATGAATCTCATGATGTAGAAGGTTTGAAGACAAATGATCATGATGAAGTGGGGACAACCAGTGAATGGGAGGATTTCATAAATGAATGGAAGGGAGCTGCAAAGGATGTTAAAGCCTCAATGTTGAAGATTGTTGATGTCCTTGAAGCAGCGCCGGATAAACTCAGGAATCTCAATAGCTTTAAGATAATCTGTGATACAACGAGAAATGCAATGGGATTGAGAGAGGAAGGTGTGCAGCATGTTATAGAAAGTCAGAATACAATGACACAGGCTATAAACAATGATGAAATTGATGATCCTGAATGGATTGATATCATGATTGAGTTAACTAAAGCTGCTGAGAGGACATATATACTGAAAAATAGGAATGAGTTCCCTACCTTTTCTCTGATACCTGAATGTGACGACAGTCCTAATGAGAATGAAGAATGTAATCAGGAAAAGGATATGGAGAAGGAAAAAGATGATGAGGTGGAAAACAAGCAAGAGAAACAGAATGAAAGCGAAAAGGAAATGGCTAATAAAGCCGCTGGAAAAGAAAAGGAAAAACTTTCAGAGAAAGAAGTTCAGAATGAAGAATATGAGGTAACTTTTAAAAATGATAGTTTAAGTACATAAAATGATTGTTTATATGGTTAAAATGATATAGGTTTGATGATGTTTTTTGGTGGTTCTGTTTTATTTGAAAACTGATACTTTTGCATCATAAAATGATAGTTTAAGCGGATAAAATGATACTTTTGCATGATAAAATGATAAAATGATAGTTTCGGGGAATAAAATGATAGGTTCTGTGAATAAAATGATACTTTTGTTTCATAGTGATAGTTTTAGATTTTTGGCTAATAATGTGATAGTTCTTGTGGGTAAAATAGTATCCCTTCTGTCAATAACAATTTATATTTTTTTAAAATGAAAGCATGACAGAGTTGATACCATAATATCCACTGTCATGGAGGATATAAATGGTGAAACAAGAGAGGATGAAGTTTTAAAACAGAGAGAAGAAAATTTGAATAAGGACAAAGGGAAGAAGATGGTTTCTCAAGATCCTCCAGTCGAAAAGGAGAAAGTGGTCAGAACAACAAAGAAAATTGTTGAAGCAATGTGCTCTCCCAGCAGTAAATCCGAAAGGAAAACTGAATAAAGAAGAGAGAGAAATAATGTACTGGTTGATGACAGATGAAGAAAGTGAATAGTAAGTTTTGAATTACATAATTATATTCTTATTCAGTTCTTTTAACTAACATTAAATATGAATTTGAAATCAGTTATGAGGTAGTTTATGAGAACGACATGATCAGAATGTTCAAGATTGATTTCCACAGCCTTGCTCCACGTACATACGTCAGGATCAACATCATAGATGCATGGGTTGTGTTCCTCAACTCCAATGAAAAATTCAAATCAAAGGCATCACCGAGTCGTCTTTTCATCAACACCGCACCTACGGTACAGTAAACGAGTAAATAAATAATAGTATTACATTAAAAGTTAAATATATTTACAAAAATGTAAATATGACAGATTTACAACATTACTGCAAGGAGATCTGGTTGGACTGAAGCAGAGAGTCGAGAAAGATTTTGCTCAAACTTGAATGAATTTGTGTCAAAGATTGAAAATTTCAAATGGGAAAATTATGACATGGTAAGTCATAATTACATATACATTACAGAACAGGGGTGCGTTATAATGTTCACTCATATTTATGTTATAAGTTAATAACCCTATCATTTTATGGGTCAAAAGTATCATTTTTACTAAAAATGATATTTGTACACGATAAAATGATATTTTTTCAACATGCATAAAATGATACTTTTAATCCATAAATGATATTATGTTCTATAAAATGATACTTTTCGTCCATAAAATGAGGGTTATTAGGTTATCACCATAAATATGGGTTATGATATGATCACATCCCTCACAGAACAACATACCTATATTTTTGAAAACGACATTTGTATATAATGTTTTGAAAAATAGATATTCTTTCCGATCTGGGCGTACGAGTCTTTTGAATCAGAGATCCAATTTGCATCACTTTACCCTTCAAGTACTTGGGGATAGTTTGTGTACTGCAGCTCAAAGTTAAGAGTATACTTCAAGTATCTCAAAACCCTACGCAGAGCTTTCCATTGTTCCCTGCTTGGGTTGCTCGTAAATCGGCTCAACTTATTCACCGTGCACGCAAGATCTGGTCGGGTGCAGTTTGTAATAAACATCAAACTCCCTATGATCCTTGCATATTCTTCTTGAGCTACAGGCTCACCCATGTGCTTACTCAAATGCACGTTGGGTTCCAATGGAGTCTTAGCTGGCTCACAGTTAAAGGAGTGAAACTTTTAAAGCACTTTCTCAATGTAATGAGATTGTGTCAATGCAATTCCCTCATAATTCCTTATAATCTTGATTCCGAGAATCACATCAGCTAGACCCATATCTTTCATGTCGAAATTACTCTTCAACATATTTTTGGTTTCGTTGATAATGACACTATTACTGCCCATAATCAACATATCATCTACATAAAGAAACACAATAACAAAACCGTTATCTGTGTTCTTAATGTAAACACACTTATCACACTCATTGATAGTGAACCCATTGGACAACATCACATTGTCAAACTTCAAGTGTCATTGCAAAGGCGCTTGTTTTAATCCATATAGAGACCTCACTAATTTGCATACCTTCCTTTCTTGGCCAGGTACTACAAACCCTTCAGGTTGCTCCATATAAATTTCTTCCTCCAATTCACCATTAAGAAATGCAGTTTTCACATCCATTTGGTGAATTTCAAGATTGTGGAAAGCAGCAATCGCAAGAAGCACCCGAATGGAAGTGATTCTTGTAACGGGTGAATACGTGCCGAAGAAGTCATATCCTTCTTGCTGCTTAAAGCCTTTCACAACTAGGCGAGCCTTGTACGTTTCAATAGTACCATCAGTTTTATATTTCCTTCTCAGGATCCACTTGCACCCTAAGGTCTTACAACCTTCTGGCAAGTCTACTAACACCCATGTGTTATTTCTCATAATTGATTCAATTTCACTATTGATTGCTTCTTGCCAGAATGGCGCACCTGGGCCAGACAACGCTTCCGCCAACGACTTTGGTTCATCATCCAACATAAAGGTTATGAAGTCGGGACCAAAAGTCTTAGCAATTTTAACTCTTTCACCACGTCTTGGTTCTACATCCTCAGGACTTAACCTCGTCCTTTTTTGGAGGATTAGAACTAGTGGATTCATCTATCATTCTTTCACTAGAACGATCCTCCTGCCTCTTGCAAGGGTAAACATTCTCAAAGAACATAGCATTCCTTGACTCTATCGTTGATCCTTCAGCCACGCCAGGCACAACTGACTTATGGACTAGGAAACGATATGCACTACTATTAAGTGCATGGCCAATAAAGATGCAATCGACTGTTTTAGGGCCAATAGCAACTTGTTTCGGAGGCGGCACTTCTACCTTTGCTAAACACCCCCACACTTTGAGGTATGAATACGAAGGTTTCTTGCCTTTCCGTAACTCATAGGTTGTCACATCCCTATTTTTCAGTGGAATCTTATTCAGGATATAATTTGCCGTTAACACAGCCTCCCCCCACATGTTCTGGGGTAAACCTGAACTAATCAACAGAGCATTCATCATCTCTTTAAGTGTTGGATTTTTGCGTTCAGCAGCACCATTGGACTGAGAATATGGAGCCGTGGTTTGGTGAATTATACCACTTGCATGACATAATTCTGCAAACGGCGCCACATATTCACCACCTCTATCACTTCGAACACACTTAATTCGACAATTAAGTTGATTTTCGGCTTCATTTTTGAAGTCTTTAAACGCTTCAATTGCCTCATCTTTACTTCTTAATAAGTAAAGGTAACAATATCTTGTGCAATCATCTATAAATGTGATGAAATACTTTTTACCACCTCTTGTTTGCACAAATTTCAAATCACATACGTCTGTATGGATCAACTCAAGAGGTTTTGTGCTCCGCTCTACCGAATGGAACGGTAGCTTAGCCATTTTGGCTTCAACACACACTTCACATCTTTCTTGTGAGTTAAACTTATCAACTTTTAGTAAATTAAGATTTACTAATCTTTTTATAGCATTTAGATTTACATGTCCCAATCTATTATGACATAAATCAGAGCTCTCAAACAAATAAGAGGATGTGTCATCTTCTTTATTGCATATTCCTTTTCCACGGTGAATGACCGTAACATTCAGCTCAAAAAGCCCATTCACTAGGTGGCCTTCACCTATGAATTTTCCATTCTTGGTCAATATAACCTTTTCACACTCAAATTCTAGTGAGAATCCATGATTTACTAGAAATGAGCCTGACACCAAATTATTTCGGATGTCTGGGACATGCAGCACATCCTTAAGGGTAAGAACCTTTCCAGATCCTAGTTTTAGGAACACATTACCCACACCAACTACCTCAGAAGAGGCTTGGTTTTCCATGCGTACTTTTCTACCTCCAACAGATCTGCAAGTAGAAAAAATGTCTCTCAGAGCACACATGACATGTTGCACCCGTATCAATAAACCATTCATTTGGATTATTACCATGGTCCACGTTGGTGACATTTGCGACCGCCTCGTGATCTTTGTTGTTTATAACAACACGTTCAAATAATTTGCACAATATTATCTCCATCAATAAGTACACAATTATATTGAACCATATGTGCATTGGTATATTCAACACCCCATGCATCCCAATTATTACTACCAAGTCAAAATTGGTCTTGCTTGTCAAATGACAAACGATAAACATCATTCTCAAGAGAATAGCTCTCAAGGAATTAACCACTTCATTGCACATCAACATTGCGACTGTTCGTTTCTTCATTCCAGCTTTGGAACTCATGTTTCCTCCAACTTCGATTGGTATAACCCTGTCTTAGAAGAGTACACTAATTTGTCTTGCGATTGTCCGAAATAATGGGATAAAATTTCCAAGCCGTGTACAGACGGTACTCTAATTATTACAATCGAAGGAAGATAACAACAATAAAAGTGGAATGAAAATTACAACAGAATTAATAAAACAAACCGAACTATAAGTCGAGTCGAGGGAAGCCCTCTTTCCGCAAGACAAACTACGCCCCGGCTAGTGCTCACGGAATGGCGCATTGCCCCCAAAGATAAAACGACTTCCTCCTAGCGTGTAGAAGCACCTCAAACCCGCTAGGCACCGGCGAACTTGATGGAGTTCTGAGAATCGAGCTATGCAATGCTTCTAAGATGCACACTATGATGTAGAGAACTTGAGAGAAGAAAGAATAGAAAGAATGCTTTTTGTTGGTGTATGTTCCCTCTTCCAAACTCCACCTATTTATAGGATAGGGGAGGCCACCTCAAAGGTCTTAGCATTAAGGGACATCATAAACCAAATGGAGGTTACAAGAACATGAAAGGCCAAAGGACTTAGCCACATGAAAGGCCAAAAGCCTCTTATTTATCACACGTTTGCATGACTTAAAACCAACTAACAATGTCTTATAATGACCTAAAACAAGCTAATCATGACGAGTTCAACAGTTCGACAATAAAAATTGGTTCGACATCGATTATAACCCCTTAGATTAATGCATATATTCTTTACAATATATCTAAAATATATCGGCCATTCCATAAAACGAATATACGGGTAAAACTTTATCGTTCTATTTTTACTTTAGTACTATATAGAATTGAAATTAATAACTAAATATATGTTAAAAAATAAAAATGATACATTGAGTGTGGAACAAAGATAGATACTAGAAAGTCTTATGATGGGGTAACTTCAAGTCCTCATTATATTAGGTCGTCTAACAAATCATTTAAAATTTTCTAAAGATTTGGCTAGTTTTTTTTTAGAGTTGAGATTTAAGAAATCAAAGTTCAGATTAATTTTTCGAAATAAAAAAGAGAGGGAAGGTGACTCCAAGAGTCTATCATTCTATATGCATATAACTTGAATTTAATACACACGAATTAATCAATATTTTACACTCTATTTCACCTATTTTTTTCTAACTTTCATATATTGTCTTATTAAAAATTTAAAACTACGCTATAGAGTGAAATAGACAACACTAAAATAATTATATTTCTCTAGAAAAATATATAGTGGAGGATGGGTGCTATATATATTGTAGGGATCAGATTAGTCTAGATTCACTAATTACCGAGACCTCTTTCATTGCCTCAGTGATGGCAATATACTCTGACTCAGTGGTGGACAAAGCCATAATGTGCTGCAGCTGTGATTTCCAACTTATGCAAGACCTACACACTGAAAATACATAGGAGGTTGTTGACTTCCTCTTATCTCTGTCATTAGCATAATTGGAATCCACAAAACCAGTTAGCAAAACACCATCATCACATTTAGAATAGCATAAACCATACTTAGCAGTTTGCTTCAAGTATCTAAGAAGCCATTTCAAAGCTTCCCAATGAACAGGACCTGGATTAGACATGTATCTACTAGGACATGACACAGCATAGGCAATGTCAGGCCTAGTGCTAACCATCAAGTACATAACAGATCCAATAGCATTAGCATAGGGAATTCTCTTCATAGCATCAATTTCAGATTGAGACTTAGGGCACAGATCTTTACTCAACATAAAATGAGCAGCTAAAGGCACAGAAGCAGGCTTAGCATCAAACATGTTAAACTTTTTCAGAATTTTGTACACATAGGGTTCTTGATGCAACACAAGGGTGGATGTATTTCTATCTCTATAGATATTAATCCCTAAAATTTTCTGAGCATCACCTAGATCCTTCATGTCAAAATTCTCACTCAAGGCAGCTTGCATACCCTTAATGGTTTTCAAACAAGGACCCATTATAAGCATATCATCAACATATAAAAGCAAGAACACAGGCACAGTATCAAGGTTCTTAACATACAAGCATGCATCAAAGGTACTTCTGACAAAACCTAACTTTTGCATACATGTATTAAACTTGATGTTCCACTGCCTAGGGGACTGTTTTAAACCATAAAGGGCCTTTTTCAACAAGCACACATGATTGGGAAACTTGGGATCAACAAAGCCCTCAGGCTGTTTCATGTAAATAGGCTTATCAAGATCACCATGTAAGAAAGCAGTTTTAACATCCATCTGCTTCAATTCCCAATTAAAATGAGCACACAAAGCCAACATCATTCTAACACTTGTGAATTTAACAACAGGGGCAAAGATTTTTGTGTAATCCACCCCCTCTTGTTGAGTAAACCCTTTTGCCACTAATCTGGCCTTGTACCTAAGGCTCTCCACCTCATTTTTCAATTTATAAAGCCACCTGCAATCATCCACAGATGCACCAGGAGGCAAAGGTACAAGTATCCAAGTAAGATTGATTTTTAGGGAATACATCTCCTCCAACATGGCTTTATGCCACTGATCCCAAAACTTTGATTTTGTAGCCTGCTTGTAAGTTTGGGATTCATCCCCATCAGACTCATGCACATTGAAAGCTAAGTTTATAAGAGCAACCAAACCAACAAAGCCATCAAAATTAACAGGCTTCTTCACATTAGTTCTTCTAGCCCTATCTCTAGCAAGCACATAATCCTGTAAATTAGGAGCATCAATAGCATTCTGAATACCAGCGGGACTATTAATCACATTTTGAACAGGGACGGGAGGAATATTCCTTCCAGGACTATCATGCAAGTTGGGCACATTGTCAGCAACATTTTGGGCAGGATTATTGTGCAACACATTTAGAGTCCCTTCATCAGGTGTCTCATTAGACTAGATAAGTGTTCCAAAATGGCTGCTCCACCTCACTTGGAGCACCACTGGGATGCTCCACTCCAGTGAGTGTTTCTGAGGACTCCACCTCAGTGAGAGGTTCATTGTCCACATCTATAGGATCTGGGCTCATTGTCAGTCTTAAGCAGGGGAATTCATCTTCATTGAAGACAACATCCCTACTTATTATGACCTTGAACCCAGGTTCATCCCTTAGCCAGACTCTATACCCTTTGACACCCTCAGGGTAACCTAGAAAAACACCTTTCCTAGATCTAGGCTCAAGTTTATCAGACTTATTATGCACAAAAGCAGTACAGCCAAAAACCATTAGGTGAGAAAAAACAAGAGGCTTGCCATAGAACACATATTCAGGACACTGACCAACCAGAGGCACAGAAGGAGACCTATTTACCAAATAAGTAGCAGTTAATAAAGCCTCACCCCAAAACTTTTTTGACAATCCAGACTTAGAAAGCATGCATCTCACTTTTTCAAGTAAAGTCCTATTCATTCTCTCAGCAACCCCATTTTGTTGTGGGGTATAAGGCACTGTAACGACCCGCCCATTTAGGGTATAATAAATGCGGCGTTCGTTAACTAGGTAGACATAAATGCAACAACAAACAAAGGCTAGGGTTCCATTTTAAAAAGGGATTTTTGACTGGAGCATTTAAAGAGCAATTAAGTAGAGATAGAATAATGCCTTAGCAAAAGAACTTTTAATAAAAGATTTATCGAAATGAAAGCTTGTAAACATTTCCCAAAAATAACTGTTTCTAACTGTTCATAATCCAAGCCATACCCACGAACGTAATAGTATTAATCCCAAACAAAAGATCATAAGTTTTCATAAAAATACAGCGGAAGCGACCAAGAAAAGAAGTGAGGCTATGTGTGAAGACACAACGACACTTTAAGTACCAACATTTCATCTTTACTATATTTCCCGCTCAACACCGCCGCCGCTCGTCACCACTCAACCTGCACATAAGGAAAACACATGCAGGGCTGAGTACGACAAATCATACTCAATGGGCTCATTGCCGAAAACAGTTTTTATCACAAATATAGTAGTTATCATGCCATTTCCAGATGTCCATCGGGGTTTTAACTTTAGAAAGACCCAAGGCATCAAAATATCTTTCTTTCTCAAATATCACGGTCGCGCAACCATTTTTCTCATAGACGTTTACCATATCCTCATTCTACATGACAAGGACTGCGGCCGCAATCCAGGTCACTAGACCGGCCAACCCGTACGCTGACTCTCGGTCTAACATTGGTGTACACTAACCCAAGTAGAGTTTGCGGCTCTACAAGGATCCGAATTCGATTATAACAATAGTGGCATAGCCACGAGGGATAGGCACGACAAAACAAATCAAGGCATGATAACACATCTTTCATTTTCATCAATATCATTTTAGGACAATGTCCTTATTTTAAAAGAAAGCCCACCTCGTAGGTTTAGCTCGATAGTATTCTTTTCTCCTTGCTTATCACGCTGAGAGCGCGAAGGATCACCTTTAAATTAGGCGCATCACAAATCAGTTTCAATCATGGATTTCAAATCATGCATGTCTCTCATATTTCCCTTTTTCCCATTGATTACTTTCAAAATCATCAATCAAAATCAAAGTATGATTAGCATATCATTTTTTTATTCAAATAACAACTCCAAAATCACCATTAAAATCGTGTCACGCATGAGTGTTCCACACACACAACACATGCACACGAACACAACCATTGTGCACGCCGATCGAGGCGTGCACACACACACACACACGATCGCACATACACACACACAATTTCACACACATCCTTGTTTTCCCAAAATTCACCGATTAAAACCCCTTTCACTCGTTCTAGATGCATGTGGATTCAAGAATCACCGATTAATCGGTAGAAGAAGAGAAGATCAATAATTAAAGTACCTTTTTCACAAAAACGAACGGTAGAAACAATGAACTAGTCTTGATTCTTCGAAATCTCTTGAATTTGACTTGAATTCTTCTCAATTGATGAAGAAATCTTGAAGAAACTTGAAGAAAATATGGAGAGAGTGGGGAGAGTAAATTTTCGAAAATTTAGAGGAGTGGGGCGCCGGTATTTGTGAATTAGGGTTAGGGTTTTCTTCTCCTATTTATAGAGTTCCAAATAATAATATCCAAATAATTAAATAAATAATTATTTGGAAGATATGGTAGAGATTTGAGGAGAAGTGGCGTTGAATTAGTTGAGGAGAATGAGGATTTCGAATTTTGTAGGCTATTTTAATAGCCTATGATTAAATTTGAATATTTCACGGAGTAGAATAATATATCACGGAGCAAGAATAAAATAAAATACTCCCCAATTAAAATAGGAAAAGTGGCGTGAATTACTTCTCTCCACAAAGGATTAAATTCAAATCCTAATTTAATTAGGATATGGCAAGATATGCTAGGATATTTTAGCATATTTATATTTATTCATGGAATAGAATAAATAAGGGATCAATAAAATAATAAAAAAAATCCCTCTCCCTTCTAGATGAGATTTTCGAAAATCTCATAATTATCAAGGTAAATATTTCGAGAATTCCATGTAGGAATTAGAGTATTTGGACTTTGGATTTAATTTGGATAATTATCCCAAACAATAATTAAATCCAAGAATAATATTATTTCTTCTCCAATAATGAAAGGGCCGAAAATTCCACATGCTTTTAAAATAATATTCCTATTATTTTTCTCACTCATCCCTTAGGAAAATAAATAATTATTCTCCCACAATTATATTTCTCCACCTCAAATATCCACATATTCAATTCAATCAATTCTCCACTTCCACATCATTTTCTCATCGTATTGACCTTTCAACGGCCACGTCATTTTTTTCCACATCTTTGACTATTCAATAGCCACGTCAACATTTCAACAAGTTGACTATTCAACTCAATAAATATCCACATATGCAATTAGGTCACATAGACACTATGTAATTAATCAATCATCAAATAATTCACATATCATAGCATTTAAGGCATTTAATGCAAAAATTTTATAACCCGAAAATTAGGGTTTGAAAAAGTGGGGCGTTACATTCCACCACCCTTAAAAGAAATTTCGTCCCGAAATTTTGGTACCTCATGGAAACAGTTCCGGGTACAGTTCCTTCATCTTGTCCTCAAGCTCCCATGTGGCTTCTTCATACTCGTGGTTCCTCCAGAGCACTTTCACGCTAGCAATGGATTTATTTCTCAAATTCTGAACCTTCCGGTCCAAGATCATTTGGGGTTTCTCTTCATAGCTTAAGTCGGAATTCAACGCGACTTCTTCGTAGTGGATCACATGCTTTGGATCAAACACATATTTTCGCAACTGCGATACATGAAAGACGTTGTGCACATTTGCAAGACTTGGCGGTAAAGCCAATCGATAGGCTACGGGTCCTATTCCTTCTAGAATCTCGTAAGGCCCGATAAAACGTGGTTTCAACTTTCCTTTAACACCAAAACGTGTTATCCCTTTCGATGGGGACACTTTAAGAAAAACTTTATCACCGATTTGGAATTGTAAGTCGGTCCGTCTGACGTCAGCGTATGACTTTTGTCTGTCCTGAGCTTCCTTTATCCTCGCACGAATTTGTCGTACGACTTCTATCATTTCCTCGACTGCATCGGGTCCTAGCACCCGTCGCTCGCCAACTTCATCCCAGTAGAGCGGCGATCTACATTTTCTTCCATATAAGGCTTCATAAGGCGCCATGTTGATTGTTGCTTGGAAGCTGTTATTGTATGCAAATTCGATTAGCGGTAGTACGGTCTCCCAACTTCCACCGCGGTCGAGTATTACGGCTCTCAACATGTCCTCGAGAGTTTGAATCGTCCTCTCGGATTGCCCGTCAGATTGCGGGTGAAAAGCCGTACTAAAATTCAATTGCGTTCCCAACTCGCGCTGTAGACTAATCCAAAATTTCGATGTGAACTTCGGGTCACGATCGGATGTAATTGTCTTTGGAATCCCGTGCAATCGCACAATCTCCTTTATGTAGATACGAGCCAACTTGCTCGATCCATGAGTTACCGGAATCGGTATGAAATGCGCACTCTTCGTGAGTCGATCTATAATCACCCAAATTGCGGTATTCCCACTTAGGGTCTTTGGCAAGGCCGTCACAAAATCCATGGCGATATGCTCCCATTTCCACTCGGGTATCTCCAGTGGTTGTAATTTTCCATGCGGTCGTTGATGTAGTGCTTTCACCTGTTGGCAGGCTAAGCAACGTTCCACAAATGCCGCGATATCTCTCTTCATGCCATTCCACCAAAAGGACTTTTTCAAGTCTTGGTACATCTTCGTACTTCCAGGGTGAGCAGTATATGGAGTTTCATGAGCTTCACTCATAATCTCGTTCTTGAGTTCCTCGTTGTTTGGCACGCACAACCTTTCTTCAAAAGTGAGGGCGTTGTCGGACTCCTTACTAAATTTTCCGGATTCGCCGGTTCTCACTTCAACTCGGATTTCCTCGAGTTCCGCATCCATTCGTTGCGCTGCAACGATTCTCGTCTTCAGATCTGGTTTAACCACCAAAGTGGGAACTCTTCCTTCCACTGTTTCAGGTGCTCTTATCACTTCTAATCGCATTTTACTAAACTCTCTTATCAAGCTCTCATCTTCCGTTAGGAAGGTAGCTATTTGCGAATGATCTCTTCGGCTCAAAGCATCTGCCACCACATTTGCTTTGCCGGGGTGGTAGTTGATACCACAATCATAATCCTTCACTAGTTCGAGCCATCTTCGTTGTCGCATATTCAAGTCTCTCTGCTCGAAGAAATACTTTAAGCTTTTGTGGTCCGTAAAGATTTCACATCTCACTCCGTAGAGATGATGTCTCCAAATCTTTAGGGCATGTACCACTGCTGCTAACTCCAAATCGTGCGTTGGGTAGTTCAACTCGTGTGGTCTTAATTGTCGTGACGCGTAGGCGATCACTTTGTTATTTTGCATCAACACGCATCCTAGTCCAACCTTCGAAGCGTCGGTGTAGACTACGTAATTCACTCCAGATTCGGGCACAGCTAACACTGGCGCGGTTGTCAATTTCTCCTTCAAGAGTTGAAAGCTTGCTTCACACTCTGGGGTCCAATTCACTTTGACTCCTTTCTTGAGTTGTTGCGTCATTGGTCTCGCTATCTTGGAGAATCCCTCAATGAATCTTCGGTAGTATCCTGCCAACCCTAGGAAACTCCAAATTTCATTTGGTGTAGAAGGCGACTTCCATCGTTGTACTGCCTCAACCTTGGCGGGGTCCACTCGGATTCCTTCTGCCGACACAATGTGTCCTAGAAAGTTCACTTCTTTAAGCCAAAATTCACATTTGCTAAATTTGGCGTATAGCTTCTCGTTTCTCAAGGTCTCTAAAGCGATCCGTAGATGCTCCTCGTGCTCCTTCTCATTCTTCGAGTAGACTAGAACGTCATCGATGAATACTAAAACGAGCTTATCCAAGTACGGATGGAATATCCGATTCATCAAGTCCATGAATACTGCTGGGGCGTTCGTTAAGCCAAATGGCATCACCACGAACTCGTAGTGTCCATATCTCGTACGAAAAGCAGTCTTCGGTATATCCTCTCTTCGAACTCGTAGCTGATGATATCCGGACCTCAAGTCCATCTTTGAAAAGACTCCTGCTCCTCGAAGTTGATCAAATAAGTCATCTATCCTTGGCAACGGATACTTGTTCTTAAGAGTCAACTTGTTTAGCTCCCTATAATCGATGCACATCCTCATCGATCCGTCCTTCTTCTTCACAAAAAGTACTGGTGCGCCCCATGGCGAAACACTAGGTCTAATGAAACCTAAATCCATAAGCTCCTGGAGTTGTATCTTTAACTCCTCCAACTCTTTTGGCGCCATTCTATATGGTGCTTTGGATATGGGTGCAGTTCCCGGTTCAAGGTCAATTGTGAACTCCAATTGCCTATCTGGCGGCGGTCCAGGTAACACTTCCGGAAAAACGTCGGGAAATTCGTTCACAACAGCAACATCTTCCATCCTCTCCTCGTTCTTCTCCTCTCCATGGAGGTAGACAAGATAGGCAGTTCGCCCTTTTCTTATCATTGCAGTCGCCTGTAGCGCGGATATGATAGCGGTTCGCCGGTTCATCGCGATTCCGTGGTATATGGTGGGTTCCCTTCCCGGAGCTTGTAGAGATATCTGTCTCTCTTTACAACGAATCGTCGCAAAGTTCGTTGCCAACCAGTCCATTCCCAAGATTATATCGATATCCTCCAACTTTATGACTCGCAAGTCATGAGCAGCTATCTTAAGTTCTCCCATAGCAATTTCTACGTTTGAGCACGTTCTATATATTTCTATCATTCCTCCTACTGGTGAGGACACCATCATTCTACGTTCAGATTCGCTAGTAGGCAAGCTCAAAGTATGCACACATAGTTCAGATATAAACGAGTGCGACGCACCCGTGTCAAACAACACAACAACAGAGGTGTTGAGAATTTCGCCCATACCTGTCAAATTTCCTTTCTCACGTTCCTCTTGCTCTTTCTTCGGCTTCTTTTGCTCCAACGCGAATACTCTAGCTTGGGGAGGAAGTCTGGGGCGTTGAGGTTGTGGTTGTCGCGATGATGAATCGCGATTCCCTCCAGATTCATTTTGCGGTGCCCTAGCCGGCTGACGGGATCCCTGATCGTTCTGCCTTGAACCCGATCCTCTCCTGTTATTGGGACACTCTCTAGAGAAGTGACCGTTTCCTCCGCAAGTGTAACACTTGATCACATTCTGATATCGGCATTCTCCGAAATGGTACTTAGAGCACACATTGCATTGTGGTGCCTTAGGTCGATAATCTCCTCTCTGGCTAGACGCCTGCTGTCCTCCTCCGTGCTGGGATCGATGCTGACTCGACTGGTGTCGCTTTCCATCATGCGAACTTCGATGTTCATCCCACTTCCGTTTCTCTCTCGAGTAGTGTGGTGGGGGTAACGATGAGGTAGCGGTCTCCTTAGCTTTCTCCTTAGGCATTGCTGCCTCAATATCCAACGCGAGTGCCAGTGCTTTGGCGTAAGTGAGTCTTCCTCGACTAGCCAATGACATCTTTATCTCGGACCTTAGTCCCTCACGGAACTTGTCCGACAGCTTCTCGTCTGTGTCAACTTGTTCAGGGGCGTATCGGGTCATGCTGTTGAGCGCTCGATCATACTCAGTCACCGTCATGCGTCCTTGCGTCAGATTGTTGAACTCGGAGGCCTTCGCTTTCCGATAGCTTTTCGGCACATACTTGTTGTACAGCTCGGTCTTGAAATCGTTCCACGTCATTGCTTCCACTTGGCCTTGTGTCAAGGTCTTTACTCTTGTATCCCACCAAAAGTCGGCTGCCTCGGTTAGTTGATGAGTAACGCAACTCATCCGTTCCCTATCATTGCATCCTAAGATTGCGAAGATACGCTCTATCGCGCGGATCCAAGATTCGGCTTTTGCTGGTTCTCCAAGTCCATCAAACACTGGCGGTTTCTGTTCCAAGAACAGCTTCACTACTTCCCTATTAACCGGGGGTGGGGGAGGCGGTGGTGTCGGAATCGACTGCGTCACACTCTCCTCACTCGAAGGTGGAGGCGTTGGTTGACGGTTTCGGCGTCTTGGCGGCATTCTGATTTATCAATACACGAATTATTTCTATGATTCTAACAATTATCACGTGGTATAGTTGAATAACAAGGTTCATGGGTCAATTGTCTTTGAGTATATGGTCAATCACAAGATATCAAATATTCGTCACGTAGACGGATTCCAAAGAGTAGTGTCAATCATGACTACAAAAATTGGTTGTATCAAGGTCAATCAAAAGTTCAATGTTTCATATCATCAAGGTAATGGCACTTATGAAATAGCGGTACAATTTTAAGTGGCAGATACTGGGCATCATAAGGTATTCAAAAATGGTGGTACTATAGGGGCATGATGATCATAGTGATAGATAATTTGTACCATGTACGAAAGGCGATCCATTGAATCAAAATAAATATCTCCCCATGGCATAAAAAAAAAACGTTGCCTCATAGAGGACTTAGTATCGAAGCAGCAGAAATAAAAGAGTAGCGAAAATTGTATGGTAGCAAAATCAACAGATCAATCCAAAAACATGGGGGAAAGCAAAACAAATATCCCACGACCATCAGTTCTAGTCGATGTCGTTCATGTTCTCCTCGGGATCATCGTCCTCATCCATCTCCAAAGCGGGTCCTTCCTCGTCCGGTTCCTCATTCTCGCCATATTCACCAACATCCGGCGGTGGCGGGGTGATCGCACGCATATCTTCCATGTTTCCATGGATAACCAAAGGGTGAGCCACATTAGCCTTAAGTCTTGGCCTATTAGGGACACGGTCCACGTGCGGCTCCTTATCGCGTCGATACCTCCATCGGCGAGCTTGGCCTGGCGGATACTTGTGCGCCGGGGGACTAAGCGGCGGTCCATCCCTAGCAAGTGCCATGGCAGGGAGTAGCACCCCAATCAACCCGATTATATCGCCTCGCGGCTTGTATTCCGGCGGACTAAACCATGTATATGGCAAGCAGCTTGGGCAGTCCATTCGCTCCAAGGACTCGGCAGAGTGTGGATCAGTCTAGAGATCCCCGCGTGATGAGTAACCCCTCCATACGCGTACGCATCCATCCACCGGTCGTAGAACTCGGTGACGTAGGTTAGGAGAAAGGACTTGCCGTCCCATTCGAACTCTTGGTAGGTTTCAACGGGGAAAACCTTATTCTTAGCATAGCGATCGCGCATCGGTGCGTAGTAATGATTAGGCATCTACAAAAGAAATCTCAGCATCAGAACAAGGATCGAAGAAATATCAATAGTGTATAGGATTTCAAACTGATGCTGAGAGTACGATGGATATATATATATATATATATATATATGTGTGTATGCGTCGAACGACGAAAGTGTGGAGATAATATCATATCAAGAAATAACGGAATCTTCTTTCCGTGACAAAAGGTGTGTATATATATATATATTCTCGCGTTTCAACGCTTCGTAATTCGTTCTCATAAATCGCTCGCCTCGTATCCGGCGTTTGGTATCTCCAAGTTCGATATTATCACAAAATTTTCATTCGCGACACGTCTTACAACTAAGTATAGTAGCGTGCTCAAGTTCATTCTTATAGATGTCGTTCATCACATATCACGCAAAATCACAATCACATAGAATTTTTTTTTTCATAGAGTTTTATTGTTCAACTCATAACAATCTCAACATATAATCACTTGCATAACAACATTTATTTCGCATAATCACATTTTGCAAGTTCACATGTAAGCATAATCATCACATTTTCTTCAAATATATATCAACAATCTCCCATTCGCTTCAACTTCCAATATTTCATATTTCAAATCAATATTCAAGAGATACTTGTTACCTCATTCATCGTGGTTGAGCGGAGACGAGTTGCGGTGTTGAGTCTTCGACGATTATCCATTAATCAATTTATACAACTTTCAAATTTTATTTCAACAAGACTCTTGGGTCCAGAGCGAAAAGAACTGAGGCTCTGATACCAACTGTAACGACCCGCCCATTTAGGGTATAATAAATGCGGCGTTCGTTAACTAGGTAGACATAAATGCAACAACAAACAAAGGCTAGGGTTCCATTTTAAAAAGGGATTTTTGACTGGAGCATTTAAAGAGCAATTAAGTAGAGATAGAATAATGCCTTAGCAAAAGAACTTTTAATAAAAGATTTATCGAAATGAAAGCTTGTAAACATTTCCCAAAAATAACTGTTTCTAACTGTTCATAATCCAAGCCATACCCACGAACGTAATAGTATTAATCCCAAACAAAAGATCATAAGTTTTCATAAAAATACAGCGGAAGCGACCAAGAAAAGAAGTGAGGCTATGTGTGAAGACACAACGACACTTTAAGTACCAACATTTCATCTTTACTATATTTCCCGCTCAACACCGCCGCCGCTCGTCACCACTCAACCTGCACATAAGGAAAACACATGCAGGGCTGAGTACGACAAATCATACTCAATGGGCTCATTGCCGAAAACAGTTTTTATCACAAATATAGTAGTTATCATGCCATTTCCAGATGTCCATCGGGGTTTTAACTTTAGAAAGACCCAAGGCATCAAAATATCTTTCTTTCTCAAATATCACGGTCGCGCAACCATTTTTCTCATAGACGTTTACCATATCCTCATTCTACATGACAAGGACTGCGGCCGCAATCCAGGTCACTAGACCGGCCAACCCGTACGCTGACTCTCGGTCTAACATTGGTGTACACTAACCCAAGTAGAGTTTGCGGCTCTACAAGGATCCGAATTCGATTATAACAATAGTGGCATAGCCACGAGGGATAGGCACGACAAAACAAATCAAGGCATGATAACACATCTTTCATTTTCATCAATATCATTTTAGGACAATGTCCTTATTTTAAAAGAAAGCCCACCTCGTAGGTTTAGCTCGATAGTATTCTTTTCTCCTTGCTTATCACGCTGAGAGCGCGAAGGATCACCTTTAAATTAGGCGCATCACAAATCAGTTTCAATCATGGATTTCAAATCATGCATGTCTCTCATATTTCCCTTTTTCCCATTGATTACTTTCAAAATCATCAATCAAAATCAAAGTATGATTAGCATATCATTTTTTTATTCAAATAACAACTCCAAAATCACCATTAAAATCGTGTCACGCATGAGTGTTCCACACACACAACACATGCACACGAACACAACCATTGTGCACGCCGATCGAGGCGTGCACACACACACACACGATCGCACATACACACACACAATTTCACACACATCCTTGTTTTCCCAAAATTCACCGATTAAAACCCCTTTCACTCGTTCTAGATGCATGTGGATTCAAGAATCACCGATTAATCGGTAGAAGAAGAGAAGATCAATAATTAAAGTACCTTTTTCACAAAAACGAACGGTAGAAACAATGAACTAGTCTTGATTCTTCGAAATCTCTTGAATTTGACTTGAATTCTTCTCAATTGATGAAGAAATCTTGAAGAAACTTGAAGAAAATATGGAGAGAGTGGGGAGAGTAAATTTTCGAAAATTTAGAGGAGTGGGGCGCCGGTATTTGTGAATTAGGGTTAGGGTTTTCTTCTCCTATTTATAGAGTTCCAAATAATAATATCCAAATAATTAAATAAATAATTATTTGGAAGATATGGTAGAGATTTGAGGAGAAGTGGCGTTGAATTAGTTGAGGAGAATGAGGATTTCGAATTTTGTAGGCTATTTTAATAGCCTATGATTAAATTTGAATATTTCACGGAGTAGAATAATATATCACGGAGCAAGAATAAAATAAAATACTCCCCAATTAAAATAGGAAAAGTGGCGTGAATTACTTCTCTCCACAAAGGATTAAATTCAAATCCTAATTTAATTAGGATATGGCAAGATATGCTAGGATATTTTAGCATATTTATATTTATTCATGGAATAGAATAAATAAGGGATCAATAAAATAATAAAAAAAAATCCCTCTCCCTTCTAGATGAGATTTTCGAAAATCTCATAATTATCAAGGTAAATATTTCGAGAATTCCATGTAGGAATTAGAGTATTTGGACTTTGGATTTAATTTGGATAATTATCCCAAACAATAATTAAATCCAAGAATAATATTATTTCTTCTCCAATAATGAAAGGGCCGAAAATTCCACATGCTTTTAAAATAATATTCCTATTATTTTTCTCACTCATCCCTTAGGAAAATAAATAATTATTCTCCCACAATTATATTTCTCCACCTCAAATATCCACATATTCAATTCAATCAATTCTCCACTTCCACATCATTTTCTCATCGTATTGACCTTTCAACGGCCACGTCATTTTTTTCCACATCTTTGACTATTCAATAGCCACGTCAACATTTCAACAAGTTGACTATTCAACTCAATAAATATCCACATATGCAATTAGGTCACATAGACACTATGTAATTAATCAATCATCAAATAATTCACATATCATAGCATTTAAGGCATTTAATGCAAAAATTTTATAACCCGAAAATTAGGGTTTGAAAAAGTGGGGCGTTACATTCCACCACCCTTAAAAGAAATTTCGTCCCGAAATTTTGGTACCTCATGGAAACAGTTCCGGGTACAGTTCCTTCATCTTGTCCTCAAGCTCCCATGTGGCTTCTTCATACTCGTGGTTCCTCCAGAGCACTTTCACGCTAGCAATGGATTTATTTCTCAAATTCTGAACCTTCCGGTCCAAGATCATTTGGGGTTTCTCTTCATAGCTTAAGTCGGAATTCAACGCGACTTCTTCGTAGTGGATCACATGCTTTGGATCAAACACATATTTTCGCAACTGCGATACATGAAAGACGTTGTGCACATTTGCAAGACTTGGCGGTAAAGCCAATCGATAGGCTACGGGTCCTATTCCTTCTAGAATCTCGTAAGGCCCGATAAAACGTGGTTTCAACTTTCCTTTAACACCAAAACGTGTTATCCCTTTCGATGGGGACACTTTAAGAAAAACTTTATCACCGATTTGGAATTGTAAGTCGGTCCGTCTGACGTCAGCGTATGACTTTTGTCTGTCCTGAGCTTCCTTTATCCTCGCACGAATTTGTCGTACGACTTCTATCATTTCCTCGACTGCATCGGGTCCTAGCACCCGTCGCTCGCCAACTTCATCCCAGTAGAGCGGCGATCTACATTTTCTTCCATATAAGGCTTCATAAGGCGCCATGTTGATTGTTGCTTGGAAGCTGTTATTGTATGCAAATTCGATTAGCGGTAGTACGGTCTCCCAACTTCCACCGCGGTCGAGTATTACGGCTCTCAACATGTCCTCGAGAGTTTGAATCGTCCTCTCGGATTGCCCGTCAGATTGCGGGTGAAAAGCCGTACTAAAATTCAATTGCGTTCCCAACTCGCGCTGTAGACTAATCCAAAATTTCGATGTGAACTTCGGGTCACGATCGGATGTAATTGTCTTTGGAATCCCGTGCAATCGCACAATCTCCTTTATGTAGATACGAGCCAACTTGCTCGATCCATGAGTTACCGGAATCGGTATGAAATGCGCACTCTTCGTGAGTCGATCTATAATCACCCAAATTGCGGTATTCCCACTTAGGGTCTTTGGCAAGGCCGTCACAAAATCCATGGCGATATGCTCCCATTTCCACTCGGGTATCTCCAGTGGTTGTAATTTTCCATGCGGTCGTTGATGTAGTGCTTTCACCTGTTGGCAGGCTAAGCAACGTTCCACAAATGCCGCGATATCTCTCTTCATGCCATTCCACCAAAAGGACTTTTTCAAGTCTTGGTACATCTTCGTACTTCCAGGGTGAGCAGTATATGGAGTTTCATGAGCTTCACTCATAATCTCGTTCTTGAGTTCCTCGTTGTTTGGCACGCACAACCTTTCTTCAAAAGTGAGGGCGTTGTCGGACTCCTTACTAAATTTTCCGGATTCGCCGGTTCTCACTTCAACTCGGATTTCCTCGAGTTCCGCATCCATTCGTTGCGCTGCAACGATTCTCGTCTTCAGATCTGGTTTAACCACCAAAGTGGGAACTCTTCCTTCCACTGTTTCAGGTGCTCTTATCACTTCTAATCGCATTTTACTAAACTCTCTTATCAAGCTCTCATCTTCCGTTAGGAAGGTAGCTATTTGCGAATGATCTCTTCGGCTCAAAGCATCTGCCACCACATTTGCTTTGCCGGGGTGGTAGTTGATACCACAATCATAATCCTTCACTAGTTCGAGCCATCTTCGTTGTCGCATATTCAAGTCTCTCTGCTCGAAGAAATACTTTAAGCTCTTGTGGTCCGTAAAGATTTCACATCTCACTCCGTAGAGATGATGTCTCCAAATCTTTAGGGCATGTACCACTGCTGCTAACTCCAAATCGTGCGTTGGGTAGTTCAACTCGTGTGGTCTTAATTGTCGTGACGCGTAGGCGATCACTTTGTTATTTTGCATCAACACGCATCCTAGTCCAACCTTCGAAGCGTCGGTGTAGACTACGTAATTCACTCCAGATTCGGGCACAGCTAACACTGGCGCGGTTGTCAATTTCTCCTTCAAGAGTTGAAAGCTTGCTTCACACTCTGGGGTCCAATTCACTTTGACTCCTTTCTTGAGTTGTTGCGTCATTGGTCTCGCTATCTTGGAGAATCCCTCAATGAATCTTCGGTAGTATCCTGCCAACCCTAGGAAACTCCAAATTTCATTTGGTGTAGAAGGCGACTTCCATCGTTGTACTGCCTCAACCTTGGCGGGGTCCACTCGGATTCCTTCTGCCGACACAATGTGTCCTAGAAAGTTCACTTCTTTAAGCCAAAATTCACATTTGCTAAATTTGGCGTATAGCTTCTCGTTTCTCAAGGTCTCTAAAGCGATCCGTAGATGCTCCTCGTGCTCCTTCTCATTCTTCGAGTAGACTAGAACGTCATCGATGAATACTAAAACGAACTTATCCAAGTACGGATGGAATATCCGATTCATCAAGTCCATGAATACTGCTGGGGCGTTCGTTAAGCCAAATGGCATCACCACGAACTCGTAGTGTCCATATCTCGTACGAAAAGCAGTCTTCGGTATATCCTCTCTTCGAACTCGTAGCTGATGATATCCGGACCTCAAGTCCATCTTTGAAAAGACTCCTGCTCCTCGAAGTTGATCAAATAAGTCATCTATCCTTGGCAACGGATACTTGTTCTTAAGAGTCAACTTGTTTAGCTCCCTATAATCGATGCACATCCTCATCGATCCGTCCTTCTTCTTCACAAAAAGTACTGGTGCGCCCCATGGCGAAACACTAGGTCTAATGAAACCTAAATCCATAAGCTCCTGGAGTTGTATCTTTAACTCCTCCAACTCTTTTGGCGCCATTCTATATGGTGCTTTGGATATGGGTGCAGTTCCCGGTTCAAGGTCAATTGTGAACTCCAATTGCCTATCTGGCGGCGGTCCAGGTAACACTTCCGGAAAAACGTCGGGAAATTCGTTCACAACAGCAACATCTTCCATCCTCTCCTCGTTCTTCTCCTCTCCATGGAGGTAGACAAGATAGGCAGTTCGCCCTTTTCTTATCATTGCAGTCGCCTGTAGCGCGGATATGATAGCGGTTCGCCGGTTCATCGCGATTCCGTGGTATATGGTGGGTTCCCTTCCCGGAGCTTGTAGAGATATCTGTCTCTCTTTACAACGAATCGTCGCAAAGTTCGTTGCCAACCAGTCCATTCCCAAGATTATATCGATATCCTCCAACTTTATGACTCGCAAGTCATGAGCAGCTATCTTAAGTTCTCCCATAGCAATTTCTACGTTTGAGCACGTTCTATATATTTCTATCATTCCTCCTACTGGTGAGGACACCATCATTCTACGTTCAGATTCGCTAGTAGGCAAGCTCAAAGTATGCACACATAGTTCAGATATAAACGAGTGCGACGCACCCGTGTCAAACAACACAACAACAGGGGTGTTGAGAATTTCGCCCATACCTGTCAAATTTCCTTTCTCACGTTCCTCTTGCTCTTTCTTCGGCTTCTTTTGCTCCAACGCGAATACTCTAGCTTGGGGAGGAAGTCTGGGGCGTTGAGGTTGTGGTTGTCGCGATGATGAATCGCGATTCCCTCCAGATTCATTTTGCGGTGCCCTAGCCGGCTGACGGGATCCCTGATCGTTCTGCCTTGAACCCGATCCTCTCCTGTTATTGGGACACTCTCTAGAGAAGTGACCGTTTCCTCCGCAAGTGTAACACTTGATCACATTCTGATATCGGCATTCTCCGAAATGGTACTTAGAGCACACATTGCATTGTGGTGCCTTAGGTCGATAATCTCCTCTCTGGCTAGACGCCTGCTGTCCTCCTCCGTGCTGGGATCGATGCTGACTCGACTGGTGTCGCTTTCCATCATGCGAACTTCGATGTTCATCCCACTTCCGTTTCTCTCTCGAGTAGTGTGGTGGGGGTAACGATGAGGTAGCGGTCTCCTTAGCTTTCTCCTTAGGCATTGCTGCCTCAATATCCAACGCGAGTGCCAGTGCTTTGGCGTAAGTGAGTCTTCCTCGACTAGCCAATGACATCTTTATCTCGGACCTTAGTCCCTCACGGAACTTGTCCGACAGCTTCTCGTCTGTGTCAACTTGTTCAGGGGCGTATCGGGTCATGCTGTTGAGCGCTCGATCATACTCAGTCACCGTCATGCGTCCTTGCGTCAGATTGTTGAACTCGGAGGCCTTCGCTTTCCGATAGCTTTTCGGCACATACTTGTTGTACAGCTCGGTCTTGAAATCGTTCCACGTCATTGCTTCCACTTGGCCTTGTGTCAAGGTCTTTACTCTTGTATCCCACCAAAAGTCGGCTGCCTCGGTTAGTTGATGAGTAACGCAACTCATCCGTTCCCTATCATTGCATCCTAAGATTGCGAAGATACGCTCTATCGCGCGGATCCAAGATTCGGCTTTTGCTGGTTCTCCAAGTCCATCAAACACTGGCGGTTTCTGTTCCAAGAACAGCTTCACTACTTCCCTATTAACCGGGGGTGGGGGAGGCGGTGGTGTCGGAATCGACTGCGTCACACTCTCCTCACTCGAAGGTGGAGGCGTTGGTTGACGGTTTCGGCGTCTTGGCGGCATTCTGATTTATCAATACACGAATTATTTCTATGATTCTAACAATTATCACGTGGTATAGTTGAATAACAAGGTTCATGGGTCAATTGTCTTTGAGTATATGGTCAATCACAAGATATCAAATATTCGTCACGTAGACGGATTCCAAAGAGTAGTGTCAATCATGACTACAAAAATTGGTTGTATCAAGGTCAATCAAAAGTTCAATGTTTCATATCATCAAGGTAATGGCACTTATGAAATAGCGGTACAATTTTAAGTGGCAGATACTGGGCATCATAAGGTATTCAAAAATGGTGGTACTATAGGGGCATGATGATCATAGTGATAGATAATTTGTACCATGTACGAAAGGCGATCCATTGAATCAAAATAAATATCTCCCCATGGCATAAAAAAAAAACGTTGCCTCATAGAGGACTTAGTATCGAAGCAGCAGAAATAAAAGAGTAGCGAAAATTGTATGGTAGCAAAATCAACAGATCAATCCAAAAACATGGGGGAAAGCAAAACAAATATCCCACGACCATCACTTCTAGTCGATGTCGTTCATGTTCTCCTCGGGATCATCGTCCTCATCCATCTCCAAAGCGGGTCCTTCCTCGTCCGGTTCCTCATTCTCGCCATATTCACCAACATCCGGCGGTGGCGGGGTGATCGCACGCATATCTTCCACGTTTCCATGGATAACCAAAGGGTGAGCCACATTAGCCTTAAGTCTTGGCCTATTAGGGACACGGTCCACGTGCGGCTCCTTATCGCGTCGATACCTCCATCGGCGAGCTTGGCCTGGCGGATACTTGTGCGCCGGGGGACTAAGCGGCGGTCCATCCCTAGCAAGTGCCATGGCAGGGAGTAGCACCCCAATCAACCCGATTATATCGCCTCGCGGCTTGTATTCCGGCGGACTAAACCATGTATATGGCAAGCAGCTTGGGCAGTCCATTCGCTCCAAGGACTCGGTAGAGTGTGGATCAGTCTAGAGATCCCCGCGTGATGAGTAACCCCTCCATACGCGTACGCATCCATCCACCGGTCGTAGAACTCGGTGACGTAGGTTAGGAGAAAGGACTTGCCGTCCCATTCGAACTCTTGGTAGGTTTCAACGGGGAAAACCTTATTCTTAGCATAGCGATCGCGCATCGGTGCGTAGTAATGATTAGGCATCTACAAAAGAAATCTCAGCATCAGAACAAGGATCGAAGAAATATCAATAGTGTATAGGATTTCAAACTGATGCTGAGAGTACGATGGATATATATATATATATATATATATATGTGTGTATGCGTCGAACGACGAAAGTGTGGAGATAATATCATATCAAGAAATAACGGAATCTTCTTTCCGTGACAAAAGGTGTGTATATATATATATATTCTCGCGTTTCAACGCTTCGTAATTCGTTCTCATAAATCGCTCGCCTCGTATCCGGCGTTTGGTATCTCCAAGTTCGATATTATCACAAAATTTTCATTCGCGACACGTCTTACAACTAAGTATAGTAGCGTGCTCAAGTTCATTCTTATAGATGTCGTTCATCACATATCACGCAAAATCACAATCACATAGAATTTTTTTTTTCATAGAGTTTTATTGTTCAACTCATAACAATCTCAACATATAATCACTTGCATAACAACATTTATTTCGCATAATCACATTTTGCAAGTTCACATGTAAGCATAATCATCACATTTTCTTCAAATATATATCAACAATCTCCCATTCGCTTCAACTTCCAATATTTCATATTTCAAATCAATATTCAAGAGATACTTGTTACCTCATTCATCGTGGTTGAGCGGAGACGAGTTGCGGTGTTGAGTCTTCGACGATTATCCATTAATCAATTTATACAACTTTCAAATTTTATTTCAACAAGACTCTTGGGTCCAGAGCGAAAAGAACTGAGGCTCTGATACCAACTGTAACGACCCGCCCATTTAGGGTATAATAAATGCGGCGTTCGTTAACTAGGTAGACATAAATGCAACAACAAACAAAGGCTAGGGTTCCATTTTAAAAAGGGATTTTTGACTGGAGCATTTAAAGAGCAATTAAGTAGAGATAGAATAATGCCTTAGCAAAAGAACTTTTAATAAAAGATTTATCGAAATGAAAGCTTGTAAACATTTCCCAAAAATAACTGTTTCTAACTGTTCATAATCCAAGCCATACCCACGAACGTAATAGTATTAATCCCAAACAAAAGATCATAAGTTTTCATAAAAATACAGCGGAAGCGACCAAGAAAAGAAGTGAGGCTATGTGTGAAGACACAACGACACTTTAAGTACCAACATTTCATCTTTACTATATTTCCCGCTCAACACCGCCGCCGCTCGTCACCACTCAACCTGCACATAAGGAAAACACATGCAGGGCTGAGTACGACAAATCATACTCAATGGGCTCATTGCCGAAAACAGTTTTTATCACAAATATAGTAGTTATCATGCCATTTCCAGATGTCCATCGGGGTTTTAACTTTAGAAAGACCCAAGGCATCAAAATATCTTTCTTTCTCAAATATCACGGTCGCGCAACCATTTTTCTCATAGACGTTTACCATATCCTCATTCTACATGACAAGGACTGCGGCCGCAATCCAGGTCACTAGACCGGCCAACCCGTACGCTGACTCTCGGTCTAACATTGGTGTACACTAACCCAAGTAGAGTTTGCGGCTCTACAAGGATCCGAATTCGATTATAACAATAGTGGCATAGCCACGAGGGATAGGCACGACAAAACAAATCAAGGCATGATAACACATCTTTCATTTTCATCAATATCATTTTAGGACAATGTCCTTATTTTAAAAGAAAGCCCACCTCGTAGGTTTAGCTCGATAGTATTCTTTTCTCCTTGCTTATCACGCTGAGAGCGCGAAGGATCACCTTTAAATTAGGCGCATCACAAATCAGTTTCAATCATGGATTTCAAATCATGCATGTCTCTCATATTTCCCTTTTTCCCATTGATTACTTTCAAAATCATCAATCAAAATCAAAGTATGATTAGCATATCATTTTTTTATTCAAATAACAACTCCAAAATCACCATTAAAATCGTGTCACGCATGAGTGTTCCACACACACAACACATGCACACGAACACAACCATTGTGCACGCCGATCGAGGCGTGCACACACACACACACGATCGCACATACACACACACAATTTCACACACATCCTTGTTTTCCCAAAATTCACCGATTAAAACCCCTTTCACTCGTTCTAGATGCATGTGGATTCAAGAATCACCGATTAATCGGTAGAAGAAGAGAAGATCAATAATTAAAGTACCTTTTTCACAAAAACGAACGGTAGAAACAATGAACTAGTCTTGATTCTTCGAAATCTCTTGAATTTGACTTGAATTCTTCTCAATTGATGAAGAAATCTTGAAGAAACTTGAAGAAAATATGGAGAGAGTGGGGAGAGTAAATTTTCGAAAATTTAGAGGAGTGGGGCGCCGGTATTTGTGAATTAGGGTTAGGGTTTTCTTCTCCTATTTATAGAGTTCCAAATAATAATATCCAAATAATTAAATAAATAATTATTTGGAAGATATGGTAGAGATTTGAGGAGAAGTGGCGTTGAATTAGTTGAGGAGAATGAGGATTTCGAATTTTGTAGGCTATTTTAATAGCCTATGATTAAATTTGAATATTTCACGGAGTAGAATAATATATCACGGAGCAAGAATAAAATAAAATACTCCCCAATTAAAATAGGAAAAGTGGCGTGAATTACTTCTCTCCACAAAGGATTAAATTCAAATCCTAATTTAATTAGGATATGGCAAGATATGCTAGGATATTTTAGCATATTTATATTTATTCATGGAATAGAATAAATAAGGGATCAATAAAATAATAAAAAAAAATCCCTCTCCCTTCTAGATGAGATTTTCGAAAATCTCATAATTATCAAGGTAAATATTTCGAGAATTCCATGTAGGAATTAGAGTATTTGGACTTTGGATTTAATTTGGATAATTATCCCAAACAATAATTAAATCCAAGAATAATATTATTTCTTCTCCAATAATGAAAGGGCCGAAAATTCCACATGCTTTTAAAATAATATTCCTATTATTTTTCTCACTCATCCCTTAGGAAAATAAATAATTATTCTCCCACAATTATATTTCTCCACCTCAAATATCCACATATTCAATTCAATCAATTCTCCACTTCCACATCATTTTCTCATCGTATTGACCTTTCAACGGCCACGTCATTTTTTTCCACATCTTTGACTATTCAATAGCCACGTCAACATTTCAACAAGTTGACTATTCAACTCAATAAATATCCACATATGCAATTGATGGAGCTGGCAGCGGAAGCGGGTGCATAAAACAAATCACATAATTATCAGATCTATTTAGCAGATTATTTAGACAAAAGCTATTCGCGCAAATTTCACATGTATCATGCTCATAACTTGAATCAATCATGTTTTAGAATATAAAAACCTAAAACATGCTTTTCTACGGAGCAGGAAAAATACCTTGTTTAATTCTCCAAAGAATTGAAGATGGCTAGCGACTTCTCCACGTGATGCTTTGAGTACTAGACCACAAATCTTCTCTCTGGTTCCCGAACTGTACTCTAATATCAGTGTGGGCTGATCTTACTAGAATACTAGGACTTAAATAAAGAAGACAGAAGAAATCCTTTTTGAAACAGGAGAGGAATTCGAAAATTCCTACAGCTTGTGAGAGCTGAAATTTTCGAAAATTTTAGCAAATAAAATTGTGTTATTTCTGTCTCCTTTATTCTCCTATTTATATTAAGTTCCTTTTGGGCCCAGACAGGGATCTATGGAAGGCTTTGGATATGGGCTCATCCAATTTACTTTTACTAATTAAATTGAACCCACAATTTAATATAAGTTATAATTGGAATATTACGAGCAGCCACTACAGAAGTAATATTGAACTCTCCCCATCCAAATCCGAAATTACAAGTAATCCGGGTTTCCGTTTATCTTTCATTTCCCGCGCTTAAGATTAAAATGTCCATTAATTAATTAATGTCTGCTATTGACTTAATTAATTAACTTCTTATTAATTCCAAGAGTGGACTTAGCATGAAACACTCATTTATTATTCATAGAGTAATCAAACTCCAACTAGCTAGGTTCCGAATAATAAAACCTTGTTTCGCGCTCCTCTTGAGGACATTATCAAACGAGACTCAGCTCGTGCACGATTCAATATAACAGCAATCCTAGCATCGCTAGGTATCGATCACCACTACCCAATATATCAGGATAATTGGGTTACGAAAAACCCGCACCATTTGATAAGTCAAAGTAATGCATAATCAATACCGTATGCTCAATGCTAACCTACATTGATTAAGAAATAAATATTTATCAAGACCTCGCCTTTCAGTAGATAGCCCAAGGCAAGTCTTGCTGTTAGATCCGTTCAGTGCTATACCACACCAATGTCATCTTATTTCAGTAAGGCTTAGAAATATACGGACTGACATTGCAACCTTTCTCGATGGGTAGTCTAATTCCATCTAGGTTGTGAAATTCATATTTTTCTTTGTTTAGAACTGACCGTATTACCTTAAAGTGGACGACGCCCACAACCGGTCTACTAAAACAAAGACTTAGACTTTGTTAAGTTAACTTATACATTTAAACATGCATTAACATCCATTAAATGTAAAACATAACAACATTATGACAAAAATAATCTGTTTTATTCATTGGAAAATAAAATAAGAGTTTTACAGTATTCAATCACTCGAAACGTGATTTCTAGTATACAAACTCTAACAATCTCCCACTTATACTCAAAACACTTTCGAGTATACAAAATGTGCTAACGTCTAAATCTCCCACTTATACTGAAAGCGGATTGAGGTCTTGAATTAGTCGAACTCCCATTCCTTCAACATGGCTTTCATACGGCTTTACCGCTAACGCCTTCGTGAAAGGATCTGCCAGGTTGTTTTCTGACTCAATCTTGACCACTTGTATGTCTCCTCTCTGCACTATATCTCGAATGATATGATACTTCCTCTCTATGTGCTTGCTCGCCTTATGAGCCCGTGGTTCTCTCGAATTTGCCACAGCACCGGAATTGTCACAATAAACGGTGATGCTCTTGGGCATATTCGAAACCACACCTAAGTCCAGAAGGAAATTCTTAAGCCAAACAGCCTCTTTTGCAGCCTCCGAAGCGGCCACATATTCGGCTTCCATGGTAGAGTCTGCAATGCATTTCTGCTTTACACTCTTCCAAATTACGGCTCCACCTCCTAAGGTAAACACATATCCGGAAGTTGATTTTCTCGAATCTAGATCAGCCTGAAAGTCTGAATCTGTATATCCTAAAGGACAGAGCTCGGCTGCATTGTAAACTAGAACATAGTCCTTAGTCCGATTAAGGTACTTGAGTATGTTCTTTACGGCAGTCCAATGTCCTTGGCCGGGATTTGATTGATATCTTGCTACCATGCCAACAGCAAAGCAGATATCGGGTCTAGTACAAAGCATAGCATACATGAGACTACCAACTGCCGAGGCATATGGTATTCTTCTCATCTCTGCTATCTCAGATGCTGTCTTAGGACACATCTCTTGAGACAACTGGATGCCATGTCTAAAAGGTAGGAAACCTTTCTTGGCATCTTGCATGCTAAAGCGTCTAAGTACCGTTTCGATGTAAGATTCTTGGGATAAGCACAACATTTTCTTACCTCGGTTCCTAAGAACCTTGATACCGAGAATGTGTCCCGCATCACCCATATCTTTCATCTCGAACTGGCTGGACAACCAAGTTCGCACTGATGACAACATCTTTTTATTGTTTCCAATTAGAAGAATGTCATCTACATACAAAACTAAGAACACAACATTTCCTTTTTCAACCTTCTTATACACGCAGCTTTCATTAGGGCATTTTTCGAATCCAAACTTTTGAACAGTTTGATCGAAACACTGGTTCCATGATCTAGATGCTTGCTTGAGACCATAAATGGCCTTCTTAAGCTTCCAAACCATGTGTTCCTTGCCCTTCACTACATAGCCTTCGGGTTGTTCCATGTAGATGGTCTCCTCAAGACTCCCGTTTAGAAACGCAGTCTTAACGTCCATCTGCCATACTTCCCAATCCATGTAAGCTGCTATAGACAAAAGTATACGGATCGATTTGAGCATGGCCACTGGGGAGAAGGTCTCATCGTAATCGATACCTTCCTTTTGGGTATACCCCTTAGCCACTAGTCTTGCCTTGAAGACTTTAACTCGTCCATCGGGTCCACGTTTACGTTTGTATATCCACTTGCTCCCAATGGCAGTACAGCCTTCGGGTAGGACAGACAAATCGTAGACGTCTTTGTCTAACATAGATTGTAGTTCCGAATCCATTGCTTTCACCCATTCGCAATGATCGACATCAGCCTGCGCCTCTGCAAAATTCCAGGGATCCAGTACATTGCTGTCCGAGGAGTGATCCATACACTCACCCAAACCAATGTATCTATCGGGCTCATGAGAGACCCTCCCACTGCGGCGCGGCACTACAATATCTGGAGTATTAGTTGAAGTTTCTGGAATTGTTGTTACACTTGGTAATTGTTCTTGGTTAATGGAAGTTGAAACTTGAGTTAGCTCTTCTAGAGCAATCTCACTGCTGGACTTATGATTCATTACATAGTCTTCCTCTAAGAATGTGGTATGAGTGCTCACAATCACTTTCTGATCTCTGAGACTATAGAATTCATAAGCTTTCGTTCCTCTAGGGTATCCTATAAACACGCAAACCTCAGTCCTTGATTCCAGCTTAGTTGGATCCTTTTCCAATACATGAGCCGGACATCCCCATACTCTGAGATGTTCTAGATTGGGCTTACGCCCATTCCACAACTCATATGGGGTAGTAGGAACAGATTTAGAAGGTAAGACGTCTAAGAGATAGTTTGCAGAAAGCAAAGCATGACCCCAAAACGAAACAGGTAACCGTGCATAACTCATCATCGATCTGACCATATTTAATAAGGTCCTATTCCTTCTTTCAGCCACGCCATTCTGCTGGGGTGTGCCCGGCGCAGTCGTTTGGGATTCAATCCCAGCTACCGATAAATAGTCCAAAAACTCGGCACTTAGGTATTCGCCTCCGCGATCAGATCGCAGGCATTTGATACTCTTACCATGTTGCGTCTCTACTTTAGCCTTAAACTCCTTGAACTTGTCAAAAGTTTCAGACTTGTAGCGCATCAAATAGATGTATCCGATTTTCGAGTAGTCATCTGTAAAGGTGACGAAATATCGAAAACCGCCCTTTGCCTCGGTTGACATTGGTCCACACACATCAGTATGAATGAGCTCAAGTACTTCTTTGGCCCTATTCCCCTTTGATCTAAAAGATCTCTTAGTCATCTTGCCTTCGAGACAGGACTCACACTTCGAAAACGGTTCCTTCTCAAGACCTTTAATAAGATCTTGATCAACCATCGCATGAATCCTTCTTTCGTTGGCATGACCAAGTCTAAGGTGCCATAAGTACGTTTCATTCATTGAAGTTGAAGGTTCTTTTCTTTTCTTAGAAATTTTCGATGTAGCATTGAGTTCTGATTTACGTTGATTAAATTGTGTAGAAGTGATCGTGTACAGATTGTTTTCCATGATACCGCGACAGATATAAGAACCGTCTTTCTTAATAACGCAATTGTCATTAAAAGAAATCGAATATCCATCATAAGACAATTTAGAAACTGAAATTAAATTTCTTCTAAAAGAGGGTATCAACAAAACATTCTTCAAAATCAAAAATCTATCACTAGAAAAACGTAAATAAACGTCTCCCACTGCAACGGCCGCCACTTTCGTAGCGTCGCCCAGCTGGACCTCAATCTCACGATCATGTAGCCGTCTTGTCACCTGCATTAAGTCAGGATCAAAACATATATGATCAGTTGCTCCAGTATCAATAACCCAAGTATGAGTAGATGTCAAAGCCAAACATGACTCGACTACTAGAGCATGGTGCATACCTGTAGCCTTGCCCTTTTTAGGACAATCTGGCTTCCAATGACCTTTCTCTCCACACTTGAAGCATTTTCCAGTTTGCTTCTTGTCACCCCGCTGTTTCTTCTTTCCCTTAGCATTCTTAACTGCCACTTGGTTCGGTGCCTTTTTCTTTCCTCTTCTAGCCTTAGAGCCAGAGGAATTAGGCGCCAAACTCAACATAGCTACTTTGGCTTGAACCATAAGGTCCTCCGCCGACTGAAGTTCAGTCAGCAACTCTGCCAAAGTATAATTCCGCTTGTTCATCTCAAAGTTGAGCTTGAATTGCTGGAAGCTAGGGGGAAGACTCTGAAGGATTATAGTAACCTGGGACTCGGGATCGATCGTCCCTCCCAATACCTCAATCTGGTTGAGGTGACTCATCATCTCGAGGACGTGTTGCCTCACAGACGAGCCTTCCTTCATAGACTTCGTCATGATACTCCGAAAGGCTTGAGACTTAGCCGTTCGATTCTGAGTACCAAAAAGATTTGCGAGATTTGTCATGATCTCGGCGGCAGTTTCCATGGCTGAATGCTGATGCTTGAGTACTGATGACATAGAAGCCAACATATAGCACTTAGCCATCTCATTCGCCTTATGCCACCGTCTATGCGCATCTCGCAATGCTTGCGCGGCATTAGCAGCCGGCACAGCTGGGCGTGGAGTAGTGAGTACGAACTTGTACTCTTCTGCTGTGAGAACGATATCCAAGTTTTGTTTCCATTCGATGTAATTTTGGCCTTCGAGTTTGTTTTCTTTGAGAATGGCAGAAAGAGGATTAAAAGACATCTTGACGAATTTTATTGCACTGCAAACAGAAGATTTTACTATTTGTCATAAACTTATGTAAGGAAATTGAGTAGATTAACCATAAAACTTTTCAAAATCTTACAACAGCCAAATTAATAAATTGTACCCTCCTCAGGAGGTAAATACGCATTAAAATTTTGACAATTTTACTGGTCACAGCACCGACGCATCAATATCTTCCTCCTCTGGAGGTCAACACGCCTAATGTTGCCTAAGCATGACCATCAGATTTAGCATTACAGAATTTTATTTCTACAACACACTCCCATAACAATGTTTATGTGCTGATAATAAAACCAAGCTATCTCATAAATTCTGATTGAACCCTGAAACTTGTAATTCCTTAGGATTATTGTCCCTACTCTGTAGGTGGCGATAATATTAGGAATCACTTTCTAGTTCATTCTATTTATTATTTGAGAAGTCCGCCCTTATGAACTTACTGTTTTCGTAGGATTATTGTCCCTACTCTGTAGGTGGCGATAATATTAGAAAATCAGCTTCACAAAATTTGGCAGTCCAACCGATGGAGACCATATATAAACATTTAGTTCATAATTATCGCTTAGATATTTTAGTTATGGTTTTTCATTAATTATCCTTTAGCCTTAAGGCAGATTAAGACTAATTAAATTCTGTTGGCATTTAATTGACTGGATAATTAAATCTTTCATTATCTTTAGTATCTTAGTTTAGGAATTATTATTCTAGAATTTAATTCTTATTCATGTCATACTATAAGATATATCTAAAATAAAGTACATTATTTATAATCTTAATTAGACATGAAAAATTAAATTCATATAATTTCCAAGTTCAAGATTAGGAAGATGATTAATTATATTATTTAATGTAATCTTACATATATCTTATCTTATTATAGATTCAAGATATATTATATATTTAGGAAACTATTAAATTATTCTTATCTATATCATCTAGGATATAAAATATTCATAGATATAGAAAATAATCCAAATATTCCTAAAATCTAGGGAAATCTTCCCAAAATATTTTATTTCATTAAATAATATTATTTTTAATGATATCTATTAATTAATAAATTAAATAATCATTAAAATAATCTTTCGTCGATATCTAGTGATTCGAGGTTCGCACGAATCAACACGACGAAGATTTGAAGACTCCCACCGGAGACGCTCGCCGGAGCGGCAAGTTCGCCGCCCGACCGCCGCCGGCAGGCCGCGCCCGAAGGCGCGCGCTTCCTCCTTCCCTCGCGGCGAGCGTATGCCGCGACTCCCTCCGTCTTGCCGAGCATCCCGCGGCCACTGACCGCCATGCTCCGGCGAGCTCCCACTCAACCGACGGCCTCGCGCAAACCAGCAGCTGCGGCGCTAGGCGCAGCTGCTCTCGGTCGTGCATCGCCGGTGACGGGCGACTAGGGTTAGGGATTCTAGGGTTAGGGTTTATCCGGTAGAGCTTCGGCACCTCGGTGGTTCTCGGACGAGCCACCGTGCCTCATCTCCTCTCCAGCGACGAAGTCGATTCCGGCCTGGGCATGCGGTCGAGACCGGCGGCGCGCACGAGCCCTTGCTCGTCAGCGCGTCGCCGCTTGATCGTATCCCTTCGGCTCCTTTTTCTGTCGCGTCGAGTTCAATCGGGGCCGGCTAGGGTTTGCACGGGTTTCGCCGGCGGCGCGCGCGAGCCCTTGCTCGCCGGCGCGTCGCCCGATGCCCGACTCCCTCGGCTCCCACTCAATTCGACAACCCTACTTCGATTGCACGTAGTGCGATTCGTCCCGGCGCAAGCGCCGACGAATCGCACATCTCGTACGTTCGAATAATTCAAGTTCTATGATTCGAATGTTCTTGAGTTCAACATGCATAAACATAAATAATAAAACAAGAACACGCTTCGTAATCAAATAAGACATGCATACATGAATTTCGCGAAATTTAAATCCAAATAATCAGAGCCAAAGACTGGCTCTGATACCAATTGATGGAGCTGGCAGCGGAAGCGGGTGCATAAAACAAATCACATAATTATCAGATCTATTTAGCAGATTATTTAGACAAAAGCTATTCGCGCAAATTTCACATGTATCATGCTCATAACTTGAATCAATCATGTTTTAGAATATAAAAACCTAAAACATGCTTTTCTACGGAGCAGGAAAAATACCTTGTTTAATTCTCCAAAGAATTGAAGATGGCTAGCGACTTCTCCACGTGATGCTTTGAGTACTAGACCACAAATCTTCTCTCTGGTTCCCGAACTGTACTCTAATATCAGTGTGGGCTGATCTTACTAGAATACTAGGACTTAAATAAAGAAGACAGAAGAAATCCTTTTTGAAACAGGAGAGGAATTCGAAAATTCCTACAGCTTGTGAGAGCTGAAATTTTCGAAAATTTTAGCAAATAAAATTGTGTTATTTCTGTCTCCTTTATTCTCCTATTTATATTAAGTTCCTTTTGGGCCCAGACAGGGATCTATGGAAGGCTTTGGATATGGGCTCATCCAATTTACTTTTACTAATTAAATTGAACCCACAATTTAATATAAGTTATAATTGGAATATTACGAGCAGCCACTACAGAAGTAATATTGAACTCTCCCCATCCAAATCCGAAATTACAAGTAATCCGGGTTTCCGTTTATCTTTCATTTCCCGCGCTTAAGATTAAAATGTCCATTAATTAATTAATGTCTGCTATTGACTTAATTAATTAACTTCTTATTAATTCCAAGAGTGGACTTAGCATGAAACACTCATTTATTATTCATAGAGTAATCAAACTCCAACTAGCTAGGTTCCGAATAATAAAACCTTGTTTCGCGCTCCTCTTGAGGACATTATCAAACGAGACTCAGCTCGTGCACGATTCAATATAACAGCAATCCTAGCATCGCTAGGTATCGATCACCACTACCCAATATATCAGGATAATTGGGTTACGAAAAACCCGCACCATTTGATAAGTCAAAGTAATGCATAATCAATACCGTATGCTCAATGCTAACCTACATTGATTAAGAAATAAATATTTATCAAGACCTCGCCTTTCAGTAGATAGCCCAAGGCAAGTCTTGCTGTTAGATCCGTTCAGTGCTATACCACACCAATGTCATCTTATTTCAGTAAGGCTTAGAAATATACGGACTGACATTGCAACCTTTCTCGATGGGTAGTCTAATTCCATCTAGGTTGTGAAATTCATATTTTTCTTTGTTTAGAACTGACCGTATTACCTTAAAGTGGACGACGCCCACAACCGGTCTACTAAAACAAAGACTTAGACTTTGTTAAGTTAACTTATACATTTAAACATGCATTAACATCCATTAAATGTAAAACATAACAACATTATGACAAAAATAATCTGTTTTATTCATTGGAAAATAAAATAAGAGTTTTACAGTATTCAATCACTCGAAACGTGATTTCTAGTATACAAACTCTAACAGCAATTAGGTCACATAGACACTATGTAATTAATCAATCATCAAATAATTCACATATCATAGCATTTAAGGCATTTAATGCAAAAATTTTATAACCCGAAAATTAGGGTTTGAAAAAGTGGGGCGTTACAGGCACAGTTCTATGTCTTTTGATTCCAAAGCTATCACATAAATCATCCATCTAATTATTACCAAACTTCAGGCCATTATCAGTTCTAATAGCCTTAATCTTCTTACCAGTTTGAGTCTCAATCAAGGTTTTCCAAGTTTTAAGTTTTTCAAAAACATCAGACTTTTATCTCATCAAAAAACACTAAACTTTTCATGAGAAATCATCAATCACAGACAAGAAGTAAACACATCCAGAGTGAGAAGACACAGAAGCTGGACCCCAGGCATCCATATGCAAATATTCCAAGATACATTTACTCACATTAGCAGGAGCAGGGGTACTAGGAAAAGAAACTCTATGTTGTTTACCCAGCACACAAGAATCACAGAAGGGCAACTCACTTTGAACATCATTATCAGAAAGAATGGCATGCTTTTTCAGGATACTCAAGCCTTTTGCACTCATATGACCTAGCCTATTATGCCACAACATGGTTCTGTCAGTTTTAACTACATTGGCATAAGGTTTTTCACATGCAAGAGGCACAGCATTACACACATACAAGCCACATTTTTTCTGAGCTTTGAAAAGACACATAGAACCTCTGCAAATTTTCATACAGCCTTCCCCCCACTTTCCCCCATACCCTCATTTTCAAGAGCAGTACAAGACATCAAATTATAGCATAGATCAGGAACATATCTGACATCCTTTAGGCTGAGCACATAACCATTTTCAAACTTCATACACACAATGCCAATGCCAAGAATTTCACACTTCTTGTCATCAGCCATTGACACAAAAGACTTAGTTACAGGTTTCAGCTCAGAAAACACTTCTTTAAAAGGACTCACATGATAAGTACATCAAGAATCACACAGCCAATCATTTGAAGTAAAGGGACTTGCAGGAGAAGCATTCACAAATTGCAGGTCATGCACCATGAACACAGAATCATTGACATTGTCATAAGTAGCAACATTAACAAGGGTTTCAACCTGGGGATTGTTATTAAGAAACTTATTCTTCTTAGGTTTAGTGCACTCTCTCTTATAGTGCCCAACATCACCACAGTTGAAACACTTCCTATAGGTTTTAGGATCCTTGCTTCTAGACCTAGACCTAAACTTTTTCCTAGAGTTTGAGGAATTACCAGAACCACTACTGGGCTCATTGCCCCCTCTAGATTTAGATCTTCCTCTAACATTCAACACCTTATTGTAAGCATTCTTATCAGCAGCCCTTTCCCTAAGCTCAAGTTCTTTAGATTTCAGGGAGCTAATAATCAGGTCTAGAGGAGCAGAGTCTCTACCATACTTAATGGCAGCCTTAACATCACTATAGGAGTCAGGTATGGCATTCATCAGGGCTATGCTAGTGTATTCATCTATGGTTTTATCACCTGACCTCTTAATGTCCTGAACTAACTTCTGAAACCTATCCACATTGTCATCAATATCTTTAGCAAGATCAAGCTTAAACTTGAACAATTTTTCAAGCAAATACATTTTGGAAGACATAGAGGTTTCAGTATACAGAGTATCAAGTAATTTCCACATTTCAGCAGCAGATTCCTCATGATCAACTTTCCTAATCACAGAATCAGATAGATTTAACCCAATGGTAGCCCTAGCCAGATCATTCATCTCATCAATTCTATCCTGAGCAGTATCCTCAGGCAGAGTACCATCAACAACTTTGAACACCTTTTGTTGAATCAAAACACATTTCATTTTCTGTTTCCAAATAGCAAAATCATTTTTACCATTATAAGGAACCAAACCAACAGGTTGAGCCATTTTAGCAAGAAATTTTGCAAGAACACAGGAAGCAAGACAGAAACACACAGCCTTACACACCTGAAAGCACAAAGACATACACCAACAACACAAGAACAGACCAAGAGCTTTCACACAACAGAAAGGAACTCAAATCCTTAACTGTCACGAGCAAGACTGGCCAAGGCTATCCCAGCTCGCAATCACTCACTACTAGAGGGCGCAGGGGGTCACTTGGGCAGTACAAGATGCTTGGTGGTCAAGTAACTTGAGATCACAAGATCACAGTGTTGGGACTACCGCAGCAAAAGACACGGAAACCAAACAGGTCCTAGAAAGGATCTATTTAGGTGATTATCCATTCGACTCCAATTTCATGCAATATTCATAGATCTATAGATATAACATCAAATAAACACATAATCATGCAATTTGATGTAGATTCGATTGTTACCTCATTTTGATCCATCATAGGATCGAAGTTGCTAGCTGCACCACCCGGAGATCCTTGGTTTATCGACCGTGAATCTTCCAACCTATTCCCTAGTCCTTGATTCTCCATCCGTGTGGGCGGATCTTAGATAATCAATAATAGTCTTGAAGAGATCTAGGGAAACCCAATCACAAACTCAATATTGTCTTGATCTAATCCTATGAATTAGGATAGAACAAGAACAAAACAAAACCCTAATTCTCCCACGTGCCAAGGCATGAAAACCGAGGCAAGGAGAGAGAGAGAGAGCCGGCGACGGCTTCTAGGGTTTAGGGGAGGAGTGTTGTGAATAATGGTGTGCTAGGGTTTCCACATCTCATCACTATTTATAATGGACTTGTTGGGCTAGGTTGGGGATCCATGGAATGACTTAAGTGTTGGGCTCACCCATTAAATAAATTACTAATTAAATCAAATGACTCATGATTTAATATATTATCAATGCAATATTATTTTGTTCCACTAAAGAATAATATTGCACTCCCACTTAAATCACCAAATTACAAATAACTTGGGTCCATTTTATTTTATAATATTTCCCGCGTTTAAGATTGTCTTGATCCGTCAATTTAATTCTTTTGTCTGCTATGTGACTAGAATTAAATTAATTCTCCAAAGAGTTTTTCTAGTTTGAAACTTTATTTATTATTCGTGGAATAAATTCCAACTGCGCAGATTTCTGAATAATAAATTCTTCTTTCAAACACCTCTTGGGGATCACCCCTTAGGGATTTAATCATACCACACTGGGCACGCGAATTCTATGAAATAATATTCCAATACCTTCATGTTATTCAATTACTACCACCCAAGATATCATGAACTTGAGTTACGTACAAACTCTCACATATTGATAAGTCAAAGTGGCGTTTGATTGAATAAACAATATTGATATTAATATCATAGACTGGAAAATACTAAACTTTCTGAAATATATTCTTTCAGTAGATAGCAATAAAGAATACATTTCGGATTAGATCCTTTCAGTGCTTTACCACACCGGTGTTACTAATCTCTTCTTAGGTAAGAGAGAATTATCACAAACACCGCAACCGTACCAATAGGTAGCCAAAGCCTATCTAGGTTGTGAATACGTTTTTCTTCTTACTAGATCTGGCCAAGTCCCCTACCGGAAAACTCATGAGGAGATTCATCGAATTTTCCTACTTGACCTTCTTAGTAAAAAGTCTTAGACTTGTTTATTATATTTCAATAATAAACCATTATATTATATTATTTATTCTCATAAATAGGTAAACAAGTGGATGTGGCGTTTCTCGTATACATGCACAAGCTGACTGTACAAAGGCATGTACGCTCGAAGCATCTTTTAGTATACAAACCCCAACACACAGAGCACAAGAACCAGCGGAAGCTACACAAAGAAAAGAAAGCACAGAAGTCCTAAGTCCTTGCCAGAGACTGTCTACCAGAAACAAAAGCCCAAGCCTATATTTGGCACTAAACAGAAAACTCAAAACAAGAAGGATAAAGCCAATTTACTAGAGTGAATCCCCTCTCGAAGGAGGATTCCACTTGCCCACCTCCTTAAGCGACTCGGCGTGCTAGACTAATCCCCCCGTGGCTCTGATACCACTGTAGGGATCAGATTAGTCTAGATTCACTAATTACCGAGACCTCTTTGTTCTTGTACAAGAGAGCTCAGCCAAACTTTCACCCACGCGGCTTATATTACACAAGTAATACAAACTAAGATTACAAAGAATCTAGTTCTAACTATTACAAGGTCTTGACGCTATCAACTTAGCCTCGCTAGTAATCGCTTCAACCTGCACACTTAATACACAAGTTAGTAACACTAGGAAGGATCCTCTCGGATCTAAACACAAGAAACCAACCGATAACAGAGAACAAGAACAAAAGATCAAAGTATCTTGGCTTAGAACCCGCCACAACAACACAGATCTATTCTTCCAAAACAAAACCCAAGGGAGCACCAATGGACTGGATAGAGTCAACCCTCAGACCACCAATACCTCCACCAGAGAAACCCCTCGCACCAGATCAAGTTCCACCGAACAAATCTCCACACACGGCCTTCGAGTTCTCACAAACCCTAGTTCGACTCCAGTAACAAGCAATCGAAGAGATTGCCTCACACCAGCACTCACAACAGATCTACCACTCAACAAACCATGGAAGATCACCAAGAGATGGCCGGAAGTTCATCGGAGAAGAAGAAGAGAGAAGAGAGAGATGCTCTGAGTCACAAAGTAGAGAGAGAGAGATGAGAGAACAGTGAATGAAACGGCGCAAGGCCATCTCTCACTTAACACTAACAACCCTGCATCCAACGGCTGTCAAGCAAGATCCAAGAGGGAGGACACGTGGCAGCATCTGGTGAGAGAGGGTAAGTTATTGGGCTCAGCCCAAATTAAAACATCCGAGCTTAATAAATAATACAGCCCAAATAAGAGTCCACCCTAAATATCCAACATATATAATAATCTAATTCATATACAATGACTAAGCACATAAATCTATTTTAGTAAATGCACATAAATTAATAGTTCTAGTCAATATTAAAATACTATTTAATCATTCTATTGTAGTTATTTTTTTATTATTTACGATAGTATAAAATTTTATTGTACAAAATTTAAAATATAAAAAAATAATCGATAAAACTAATTTTCCTCAGTGTTAATAGGCTGTTTAGCCACCCAAAACTGTATCGGCCGGGGTCAAAAGCGTGTGCTAATTGCCAAAAATAAAACAAGTAGGAGTAATTAATTATTGGCTCTTAGAATAGATTTAGCTATTGTGGGGCAGCTATGTAAACTCATATTATGATAGAATAAGATGAAAGTGAGAAATTGAGAAACAAGAAATAAGATGGAAGAGTTCAGCAACAAACATTATATATTTAATTTTCTTTCCACTTAATTTAATCAATACTGCATCATTTTACTTACTCATCCCTTCGTCTATAAAATATTGTCAAGTTTTAACTCGGCACAGGTTTTAAGAAATGTGAAGAAAGTGAGTTGAAAAAATTAGTGGAATGAGAGACTCATATTTATATATTAGTTTTATAATAAAATGTGACTGTAAAGAGTTAGTGGAAATTGGGGTCTATTTACCAAAAATAGAAGAAAAAAAGAAGGCAAAGTGGACAACTTTTTACGGATGGACTAAAATAACAAAATTGGATAATATTTCACGAATGGAGAGAGTATTAATTTGGGTGCTCAAATGAAATCCATCAAGATGGAGCAATTATTATATGTCTAACGAACTGCCTCTATATAAATCCGATCTGATTTCTACTTCTTCAATTCCTCCACAAATGGCGCCGTAGCCATGCTCCCAAATCCCTGAAAAGGCCACCGCCGTCTCCTCCAAAGCTCCCGGGGCACGGGAACCTCCACCAGCTGGGCTCTCCTCACCACAGATCCATCCAGTCACTCTCCCACCGCCACAAAAAATAAAGTTTCCTTCACTTGTAATAGCTACTCCACATGCTTGCTAGGTTCTTCTATATTGAGTCGATTGCAATAATATTGTCAAAATATTATGACTTGATTGTTACAATAATATTGTCGAAAAAAATAAATAAACACTTTTTTTAATACTTTCGGTCTTTCCTCTTGAATTTAATTTATTAGGTATATATTTTTTCGATGAAATAAAATACTAGTTGTCAAGTAAGTACTATTTTCGATTCACCGTTCTTAGTAAATTGAAAGTTTGGGTAAATTATACGATTGAGCCTGTTTAGCTAACTTTTACAAATGTTACTTGGGTGAATGAAATTGATGATTTGAGTAAATAGTTAAATCTACATTAATTCGCTACAATTGGCGACACAATAAATCCAAAAACGAAATAAATACAATTACTTAAAAATACCCGAATTCGAGCAGTTGCTGGTACGAAAAAAGTAGGAAATACAGTCTAAAATATAGATTTAATTACTTAAAAATACTCGAATTCGAGCAGTTGCTGGCTCTTATGGTTTAATTCGAGCAGTTGCTGGTGGGTCAAAGACTTTTGGTTTTGTTATCTTCTGTATGTTATGTTCTCTCAATTAAGAGCTCTCTCTAGTAGTATTTTTTTCTTGTTTAATATGGATAATTAGTTATTGGACTTAGCTTGGAATATCAAAACTCCCAATACCAAAATAAATATTTTTACAAATTGAGTTCTTTTTTATTTGTAAGTACATAATTAGATATACATTAAATACACAATAGTTTTATAATGCTAAATAAAAATTATGATACATTAAATGTACAACACCTTGTTGTCGGCTCAATTTGTTGATGATATTAACTAGCACACTGGAGTGGCGATTACAAGCAAAGGATTTTTTTTGCGGATTGTTAACCCACTAGTTTCATTCATATCCATCCCATTTTCATTCAATCCATCGGGCAATCTAAGGTCGAACTTGTGCACCAACTTGGCAATAGCAAGCTCAGCAATGGCCACTGCGAATGTAATCCCGGGGCAGCCCCTCCGGCCAGATCCAAACGGGATCAACTCGAAATGCAGACCTTTGTAGTCTATGCTCGTATCAAGGAACCTCTCCGGATAAAATTCTTCAGGTTTTTCCCAAAGGCACGGATCCCTAGCAATTGCCCAAGCATTGATCAGTACACGCGTGCCAGATGCAACGTCGTAACCTAGTACTTTTGTGTCGTGAGTTGATTCTCGAGGGATTAGTAATGGGACGGGCAAATGCAGCCTTAGACTCTCCTTGATCACTGCTTTTAGATAAGGCATTTTTTCTATGTCGTCCTCTTCTATTATCCCCTTGCTTTCGACAACCTTTCTTACTTCGTTTTGCAGAGTTTTCATGGTTCTTGGATTCCGTATCAGCTCCACCATTGTCCACTCTATAGTTGTTGCTGATGTATCGGTTCCAGCAACAAACATGTTCTGTAATAATTAAGAATAAAAAGCAATTAATGTTGTAGAAAATAGGCCAATAAGCGAACCAACAAGACTATTGGTTAGTCGAACCTGTCTGGCCATTAGTTGAGACAGAATGTTGTGTAGCAAAGATATATAAAGTAAATAAATTATATAAATTCTACTTTATGATGTAACACACAAAAAGAAAGGTGGAAAATTTATACCAAGATAAGAGCTTTGATAGAATCATCTTCAAAGGGGGAACTACTTTGACTGTCTCTTTGAAACTGAAGCAATATATCCACAAAATCAAACCCTCCATCATCGATGTCCTCTCTCTCCTCTCTATCTCTGTGTTCTTGAATCACAATCTCCAAAAACTCATCAAACGCTTTAGTAACTCGATCGATTCTTCGATCCAAACCATCAAACCGTCTAGTCCAATTCAACCATGGTATGCACTCCCACAGAGGAGACACGCCTATCAACTCCTCAAACTCCGCTAAAAGTTCACTGAAATTTCTTCCTCCGCCGTGCTTTTTCCCCAACGCTACCCTTTATGCAAACAGTGTCGAACGAAGAAAAAAATATTACCAGCAACTCAACTATTTATTCAAGTTTTAAAATAGAAAAGCCACAAATAAATATAAACTATTTCTATAGAATGAACAAAAAAAAAAATTTATTTCTATGGGACGAAGGGAGTATTGATTATTAGAGCTTAAGCCCTTAGAAGGCCCGTTACCAGAGGCTTAAGTTCTATCAAATTTTAAAACTATAAATTATTTTATAAAGGACACTAAATAAGTGCTACTATAAAATTATGTTATTTTGGAAAAAACTTTTAGAAGACATAGCCCCTACTAAACTATATTTAAATATTTTTACCTGCCTCCGCCCCTACCTGCAAATTATATCATTCGTCAATGACATCAAAGCGTCGCTCAAGTTCACAACCGCCGTTGAAGATCCGAGCTGCGTGATCTTCTCGACCATGAGCGATGTCTCCTCCTCTCTGAGGCGGCGGTAGGACTGAACCCTTTTGGCGCTGAGCAGCTGAAGCACGCAGATGCTGCGGGTCCGGCGCCAGTACTCGCCGTAGGGAGCAAACGCCACGTCTTTATAGTTGTAGAGGAGCCTTCCCGGGATGTTTAATCTGGGCCGGTTCGAGAAGGTCAGGTCCTGTGTTTTCATGATCTCACGCGCTGCCTCGGCCGAGGAGGCTACGAGGACGGGCACACGGCCGAAGTGGAGGAGCATGAGCGGGCCGTAGCGGTGGGAGAATGAGTGGAGAGCTTTGTGGGGGAATGAGCCCATCTGGTGGAGGTTTCCGAGCACTGGAAGCTTTGGCGGTGACGGAGGCGGATTTCTCGGGGATGATGGGGCGTGACGGCGGCGCCATGTGCGGAGGAAGAAGAGGAAGAGAGGTGTGGTGAGAAGCGCAATGGATAAGAGTGAGAGAGACACCATTATCTTGTTAGCTAGCGAGAAAAAAACAATGGTGAATGTGTGGTGATATAAGTGCATATAAGTCCAACTTTCATTTAATAAGTTAAATTTTAGATTTAAATGTGAAATTTTAACTATTGAAAGTATATCAGCATTACATTTTTAATGATATAGAGTATGATACATCATATAAAGTCAAATTCTAACTAAAAAATGGAGTTGCACAACAACATTTTTTAACTATTTTTAACTATATTCACCAACCTAACATTATGGATGATATTATAAAATTTTACTCCATCTGTTTCAGAAAAATAACACATATTAAAATGATACAAACTATACATAATTGATAAATTAGAAGAAAAAAATGATTAGATTATTGTTAGTAGATAATGAGGACCACCTCAATAAGACAAAAAAATTACTCTCTACTAAAAATAGAAGAGTAGTATCCCCTCCGTTTCACAGTAATAGAGACATTTCATTTTTTGCCCTCATTTTGAAAAAATTATATTATATAGTTATAGTGAAGAAAGAGTAAAGTAAGAGAGAGGATAATGTAGAGAATAGTCTTATCTACAATATTCTCTATCTTACTTTACCTTTTCTCCACTTTAACTATTTATAATTATTTTTTCAAAATGAGTGCACAAAATGAAATGTCTCTGTTACTATGGAACGCATGGAGTATATTTTTATGGGATGGACCAAAAATCTTGAGACGGGACTACTCCATTCGTCCCATTTCATGTAAGACATTTCTTTTTGGGCACATGTTTTTGGAAGTGAAAAAAAGTAGAGAAAAATATAAAAGAGATGGCAAAGTAAGAGATATATAGTATTCTTTTTAACATGCATCACTTGTAATGGGACGAAGAAAATATTACACTCCATCCGTCTCATTAAATATGCAACATTTGAGAATCGGCACGAGATTTTATGTAATCTTGTTTTGTGAGTTAATAAAGCGAGAGTAAAGTAAGAGAGATGAAAAAGTAGAGATAGAGATGTTTCCATTTTAGGAAACGTTTCATTTTTAATAAGATAAATTAAAAGAAAAACGTCTCATTTTCTAATGGGACAGAGATAGTATTACTCATAATTTACACTGAAGAGGGGCAATGCACAGGCCCCTACATGTATAGAAACTAGGGTGGCCACTATCCCCAAGATAAGACAATAGCCCAGGCCCTAACGGAGGTAGCTGAGCTATCTAGATCAAATTAAACTTAAATTAGTTGTAGCTTCTAATTAAATTTAACAAACGATTTTGGATAAATTTTCATGCTATAAGGAAATGATTCCTAATTAGTTAATTTACACTTAATTCATATGGTCCAATCAATTAAATTAGAGATGTTATTGAAATTTGAATTTTTGATATTATAATTATGAATTCGTCATTCCATATACGGTACCGATATACAGAGTACCCCGATTTGGGCCTTCTCTCAGCTCTATATTTATTTACTAGCTCTTTAAGAGCATTTATAATCCTTGACTCAAAGTTCTAGATAATATACATACAAAATTATTAAAATAATGAATATTAATCTTTTAGATTTGTCTGAATCGAAGGGGAACGTAGAGCAATAACTTGTATCCTTTTCGTCCACGAAATGTTGTTCACATTTGATTTTACGCGTATTTTTAAGAAATGTGAATAAAGTGAATAGAATATAGATCACATATTTATATATTAATTAATAATAGAATGTGAGTGTTATGAGCCGATGGAAAATAAGGTCTATTTATTAAAAATGTAAAAAATCAAAATGGACAATACTTAATTAATATGCTATCTATGTACTCTGGAGAAAATAGATATTCAAATTAAAACTATAAAAAATTGGCTAATGACATTTTTAAATGCAATGAAAGACGGTAATTACCATGCTTTAAATCTTCTTCGGTGCAGGTGTTCTCACTAAAATTAAGGAATGTCAATGGAAGCGTCTTTCGGTTCTAAGTTATTGATATTATTACCAATTGAAACTACATATACAAATATAACTATCTCATATCGGTGTTCATAAAGAACAAAAATCACTATATAAGTCTTATGGACCTTTCTTCCTATCACCTATTGATTTTAGGATGCATTCCATGAATTTCTATCATGGTATCAGAACAGGTGACCAACAATAAACCAAATTTAACTGACCTAACAGTATATCTGATTAAAATTTGGACCAGTGGTCAAATCGATCGGAAAAATTGGGCCAATAAATATTCATTTTCACTTTTAACATATTTGATAAGTGGACCATACATTCCACTAACTCATTCCACTCACATTTTATTATAAAACCAATATATAAAAATAGTCTTCACATTCCACCAACTTTTCTATCCACTTTAATTCATAAAAGACAAACAATTTCTTAAAACTCGTACCATTCAAATACGGGATATTTAATGATAGACGAAGAGAGTAGAGTAGAGTTCTTTGATAAGAGTTCGTCATCCGTCAGAGTTGATCCATTTAAACGTGTGTGTACTAATACAATCACCATCCACTTCTTGAGAATAATCAATAAATAAGATTAGTTACGATTAAACCAAACTTACATCAATGAGTTTTCAGAAACACAAAAATAAAATATATTGATGAAGTAATAAAGTAAAACACAGTAACAGGAATAATTGGCACAATATAACATACATAGTGACGTGATTGAAAAAAAAAGTTAACGTGGTTGTATAGCATTGATGGAGCTGAGTAAGTAATTTTCAAGATAGTGACTAGAGCATTTACGTATTACTGCGTCCGTCCACTAAAATTTGTCTTATTTTTCTATTTCCATCTGTCCCCAAAAATTTATCTCATTTTCACTTTTACTATTTTTTTTGTAGTGGATCTCATATTTCACTAACTCATTCATACTCACATTTTATTATAAAACTAATACTCCATCCGTCCTCCATTAAGAGTCACACTTTTCCATTTCGGTCCGTCCCCAATTAAGAGTCACACTTCATTTTTACCATAAATAGTAAGTAGGTCTCACATTCCACTAACTCAATTCACTCACATTTTATTATAAAACCAATATAAAAAAATGGGTCTCACATTCCACTAACTTTTTCAACCAACTTTTCTTTACATTTCTTAAAATCCGTGCCCGGTCAAAGAATGACTCCTAATAGGGGACGGAGGGAGTATATAATAGTAAGACCCACAAATTACTAACTTTTTCAACTCACTTTCCATTACATTTTTTAAAACCCGTGTCAGGTCAAAGTGAGACAAATTTTGGTGGACAGAGGTAGTATATATATAATTTTCAACTAAATCTTATGGATGTTGGGCACGCCCATCGATCTAATTAATTACTTAATTGATCAAACATAGTAATGTTTAAATCGATATAATGCTTTTGTCTCAATATATACCGCCTTTATGTCGATACATATAATGTTCTTGTTTCAACACCAACTGTCCAACTCTAGCTTGAATTATCCGTCTATCACCTATTTGTCCATTTAAAACATTTGTCATGTTCATTCATTTATAGTAATATCCACCTTACATTTTTCTTTATCACATTATTTACGAAGAATGTGTAAATTTTTGAAATAAATTTTAATTAATAAAAATACAAAAACAATATGTAAATAAAAGTTTAGATCTTATAAAAAAGTATGTACCTATATTATATGTTCATTAGGGTAAGCATGGAATAAAATGTGATATGGATCAACAAATATAAGTACTTTATGATAAATAAAATATACTATAAAAGAGAAAAAAAAATATTTTAATTAATTAAGACATATAAAAATTTCATAGTTTTTCTATCCTCATTTTACCTACAATTAAGACACATAAAAATTATTTGTTGTAGGTGATCCCTTCCAAGTTCCAATTAATAACACGATAAAAAAAGTGGGAAATAAGTGATTACTACTTCCAATTACTCTTCTTCTCACATTTCAGTATAAATATACAACAACAGTTTATACATCAATTGATAAAAATGATGGCTTTCCACGAACTAACAGTTCTTCTCTTTTCCTTCATTCTCCTCGTCCTCTTCCTCAAGAGGCGGCGCACCACCGCCGGAAAAACCCTTCCGCCGTCCCCAAGAAAGCTTCCGATAATCGGAAACCTCCACCAGCTCGGAAAATCCCCGCACCGCTCCCTCCTCTCCCTCTCGAAGCGCCACGGCGAGCTGATGCTGCTCCACCTCGGGAGCAAGCCGGTCCTGGTGGCCTCCTCCGCGGCCGCGGCCCGCGAGATAATGAAAAACCAAGACCTCATCTTCTCGAACCGGCCTAAGCTAAGCGCCCCGGACCGCCTCACCTACGGCTCCCGGGACGTGGCCTTCTCCCCCTACGGCGAGTACTGGCGCCAGGTGCGGAGCATCTGCGTCCTGCAGATGCTCAGCAACAGGCGGGTCCAGTCCTTTCGCCGCGTCAGGGAGGAGGAGACGTCCCTCATGATCGAGCGGATCGCAAGGTCGGAAGGGGAGGCGGTGAACCTAAGTGAGGAGCTGGTGGCGACGACGAACGACGTGATATGCAGGGTAGCGCTGGGGAGGAAGTACGGCGGCGGAGGGGGCGGCGGGGGGGAGGAGAGGAGGTTTAAGAGGTTTTTGAGTGAGTTTGTGGAGCTGCTGGGAGCTTCGCCGGTGGGGGATTTTGTGACGTGGCTGGCGTGGGTGGATCGGGTTGGCGGGTTGGATGCGAAAGTGGAGAGGGTTGCGAGGCTGTTTGATGAATTCTTGGAGCATGTGGTGAGAGAGCATAGGGAGGTGGAGAAATCAGGGAGAGTTGATGATGATGATGAAGAAGTGGATTTTGTGGACATATTGCTACAGTTTCAGAGGGAGAATGAGAAAACATCACCTGTTGAAGATGAAACAATCAAAGCTCTCATCCTGGTAACCATATTCACCAATACATTGTATCATAGAGAGTTTTCCAATACTACAATCGAATTTCACATTCAATTAAATCTAAAAAAACGAAGTTATTGGCCAATGAAAATCGGACTAATGCATGTCAAAGAAAAACATACTCCCTCGTCCCTTATGATTTGCCGTCATTTGACCTGGTACTGATTTTAAGAAATGTGATAAAAAGTGGGTTGAAAAAGTTAGTGGCATGTGAGTCATACTTTATTAGTTTTATAATAAAATGTGAGTGAGAATGAGTTAGTGGAGTATAGTAAAAGTGAAAGATGACAAATTTTAGGGATAAAAAAAGAAGGAAATAGTGACTCGGGGACGGAGGGAGTATTAAAATTTCGTAAATATTTTTATTAAAAAAAAGTTGCTTGAAAACCAAAATTTAGGTTATACTTTGTATATTTATAGGTAATTAATTCATAAGAATATGAGTTTTGGTATTTGAAAAATAAATTTGAGTTGGTGAATTTAGTTTATGTCTTTGATTTCATGAAAAACATTACCAACTATTAATGTCTTCTTGGACCAGCATTAAATGTCTAGCTTCGCCACGGAAACTAAATGATAGACATTTGATATGTTTCAATTATGGTGTGATATTTTTTTGGTCCAAAATCTGACTAACTAATCACGGTACTAGGACATGTTTGCTGGAGGAACTGATACGACGGTTTCTTCTATGGAGTGGACGATGGCCGAGCTTATAAGAAATCCAAGAACCATGAAAACATTGCAAAATGAAGTGAGAGAAGTAGTGAAAAACAAGGTAGAAGTGGATGAGGATGACTTAGAGAAAATGCCATATTTTAAAGCCGTGATGAAAGAGAGTCTTAGGCTTCATTCGCCGGTCCCATTATTAGTCCCTCGAGAATCAACAGAGGACACTAAGGTGCTAGGCTACGATGTCGCATCGGGCACCCGTGTCATGGTCAATGCTTGGGCGATTAGTAGGGACCCGTTGTTGTGGGAGAATCCCGAAGAATTTTGTCCAGAAAGGTTCCTTGACTCAAGCATAGATTATAAAGGGCTTCATTTTGAGCTCATACCATTCGGAGCTGGTCGGAGGGGCTGCCCGGCTGTGGCGTTTGCGATGTCCGTTAATGAACTAGCAATAGCCAAACTGGTGCACAAGTTCAACTTTGGATTGGCTAATGGAGGGAGAGGAGAGGATTTGGATATGAGTGAAACCGTTGGAATTGCAGTCCATAAAAAGCTTCCTCTACTTGTTGTAGTGTAAAATTCTTGTTCAACTATATATTTATAGAACTAATACTTAAAACAATATTGATATACTACAACTCAATACATATCAATTTATTTAAATCTTGATATTTTCTTTCTTGACTTGATATCGTCTTATTCTTTCCTCCATTCTTGCCTCGATCTCCTCTTGATTGCTCGATTCTTAAACAACTTAACATTGAACGGCTATAGCGACAAGAGGAACGCGTCTCCGAATCGCAACCCCCGGCCGTTCCGACATGTCCAATTCTCCATAATTGTTAGGCAATTTCCAGTCGAATCTATGCACAAGATTCGCCAACACGAACTCGTTCGTAGCCATGGCGAACGCCGTCCCAGGGCATCCTCTCCTTCCAGCTCCGAACGGGATCAACTCGAAATCCACACCCTTGTAATCCACAGAAGAATTCAAGAATCTATCAGGATTGAAACTCTCCGGATCATCCCAAGAGGATGGATCTCTTCCGATGGCCCAAGCATTCGTCATCACCATTGTTCCTTTCGCAACATCGTAGCCCATGATCTTCACGTCCTCTCTTGCGACCCGAGGAACAAGCAGTGGAATCGGAGTGTGGAGACGCAGAGTTTCCTTCATCACAGCTTTCATAAAATGCATTCTCTCTATGTCGTTTTCTGTTATGTTTTCGCTGTCTTTCGCCACTTCTCTCACTTCAGTTTGAAGCCTTTTGAGGATGACTGGAAGTCGCAAGAGTTCCTGACATCGCCCATTCGAGCACGGTCGCGGTTGTGTCTGTTCCAGCAGCAAATACATCCTGCAAAAGTAACAAAGGTAGTGTTCATTCGCTTTTGAAACAAATTCTAATAAATTGTTTGAATGAGTTGTGAACGGAAATAAATTGTTATAGTGTGTTGATTAATTTGACTAAATGAGTTGTGAGTGGAATAGTTATCCTAATTTTTTTTATAGTGATAATAATTATACTTGGTCAAAGGTTGAATACAAGAATATATGACGTTATATTACTCTCTCCATTTTTTAAAAATATGGACATTTGAAACGACGAGTTTTAATGCACAATTTGGTAAAATAAGAGAAAGAGAGAGAAAAATTAGTAAAGTAAGAGAGAGAAGATAAAAAAGTATGAAATTAATGTTATTGGATTATGGGACCCGCTTTATTAGGGATGTGTAAATGGCATAAGTGATAAATAAATTGATGTATAATGACGTGAAGATTTTCAAAAACAAAAAGTTTAAAAGTTGTTATGTTTAAAGAATGGACTAAAATAAAAAGAGTTGCTATTTTTAAAAAACGGAGGCATCATGATTATAATTGAGTTAGTGTATAGTAATTTAGTTATTGATTACTGAATAAGATAATGAGGATATAGATGAATCAAAATGACAAAATAAGAGTACTATTTTGTGATCGAATGGAAAAAAGTTATGCTAAAATTATTAGTCATAAATGAGAGAGTTATTTTGATCTAAATCAGACTTTTACCCAAAGATGAGATAGATAACCTATGCACACAAGTCAAATGTAGCATTGAATCTAAAATGCGACGTCTGAAAATATGATCAATTCATTTTGTTTTGTCTATGTTGATTAAAAATTTGACCGAGAAAATTTAGCTTGTGTTAAAAAATCAATCCACGTAATTAGAAAATTGGACGTTCAAAAAATTAAATTAGTATCGCTATCGAAAATCAAAATCGTGACAACTTAAAAACTTACCAATATAATTGCTTTAATACTGTCCCTGTCAATGGACACACCACAGGAATTATTCCGGTAAATATCGAGCAAAATATCAAGAAAATTATCTCCGGCCGCCGCCTTCTCCGCCGGATTATCAAGCCGCTCACGAATCACACTCTCGAGAAATTCGTCAATCTCCTTCGCAACTCGGTCTACTCGTTTATCGAGACCGTTGAATCTCCCGATCCACGACAGCCACGGCACGAAATCTCCGATGCTAATCGTCGACAAAACCTCCAAAAATTCTCTCAAAATCGAGAGAAATCTCTCTCCGTCTCCACCGTCACCGTATTTCCTTCCGATTGCGGATCTGCAGACCACATCATTCGTCAATTGAGTGAATATTCGGCTCAAATCGACGCACTCCGATTTCCCCCCAATTTTACCGATCAGAATCGCCGTCTCCTCCGCCCTAACGGAATGGAATGATTGGACTCTTTTGTTGCTCAGCAGCTGCACCACGCAGATGCTCTTCAGCTGCCGCCAGTACTCGCCGTACGGCGACACCGACACGTCCTTATTGTCGTAGAGGAGCCGGCGGAAGAGGCTCGAATCCGGCCGATCGGCGAAGGCGAGGTCGTGCGTCTTCATGATCTCCGCGGCGGCGGCCGCCGACGAGGCGATCAGCGTCGGCACGCTGCCGAAGTGGATGAGCATGACCGGGCCGTGCTTCGTGGCCATGGAGTGGAGATCGTGGTGAGGCAGTAGGCTGAGGCGGTGTAGGTGGCCGAGTATCGGTAGCCGCCGCGGAGATGGTGGCGAATTTTTGAATTTTGTGGATTTTGAGAGCCATTTTGTGATGGTGAGGAGAAGGATTATGGAAATGAGAGCTTGGAATGCAAAGGGATTTAGAAGAGTTTCATCCATTTGTTTCTGTTATGTGAGAGAAATGTAGATAAGGTGTTCTACATGAACAAAAATGTTGTTGTTTCTCTCTTTAAAGGCAAAATATCCCATTTTTTTGTAATTTTATATTACTCAAAAGATCTTATGAACTTGTCAAACTCAAAATATTGTTTCAAATAAAATTAAACTAGAAATTGTGTTCCAACACATATTTTTTAATCTAATTTGAAGTCATCATCATATCTTTGAAGGATTTTTGTCTTTAAATTTTTAGTTATTTTTTCTACCGTTCAGAAATTAATAATGAGGTGAGCTCTTCTAAAACAAATAAATGCTTAACTTAAATGGTTGATGTAGTGAACCATACAGTTGGATGGTTACGCCTGATCACGTAGCCATAGGGAATATGAATGTGGTGTCACGCAGGGCAGCCAAACCTCCTCCTCGTCGTCGGCATCATCCGGTCGGATTCCAGTAACCAAATTTCGTTTATTTGATCTGTTATTTGCCAGTCTTGAGATCGTCAATTATTTTTTTTCTCTAACTAGCCTTGAAGGGTGATTAATTTGCCAAAAATCAACAATCTTGCAAATAGTCAAAATAATTGACATTTTGTACAAGTCATGTACAAAACCAGTATTTTGATGAAATTTGGTATTCGGGTCTTACATTTTAATTATAAAAAAGGGAAGGAGTACTATTTTAATCATACTAACACTGTCTACAAAAATTAGTCATCTTTTGTAATAATTTTTTCTAGCTAATGATGTGGTTTCATTTTTCACTAATAATAGTATAATAATTTTTTTACTTTATCTTTCAATTTAAGTATTTTATTAATTCTGCATTCAAACTCATATTTTCAAAAAATTGACTGAGCTTGATTTGAAAATGATACATCGACATGAAAGTAAAACTAACTGGACTTTTGAAAGCTAAAAGACGATATAGATATCTAACGAAAGCAAGTGCAAAATTTTAAAACACGTCTGCTGCCAATTAATTGCATTATTATATGTGTTAACAAATGAATAAATACAAACACATATAGACAAACACGTCCGCACCAATTTACAATATGTAGAGTCCAAACTTGATCGTGCGCCATCGTCGTTTTGTCAAAATAATGTGCTGATGAAATAAATCACGAAAACAAAATATTAAGTATATACTTAAAATCGAAATTAGGAAATTTCAAATAATAATATAAATAGGTGGGGAAAAGTGAACACTAGTGATGAAATTGAAATGGACACGTGAGTGAGACCACAATTATATCTCCAAAAGTTAAAAGAAAACTTTAGTATTTTTTTTAATTTTATAGTATACATAGTATTAGTATGAGAAGTGATCAATGTTTAACTAATTTTAAGTCCATAACTATAGAATAAATTCCAGCCACACATTTTAATACTTCAAATTAATCATATGGCTTAAGTTATCCTATTGCTTAAATATAGCCCAAGGGCATTTTTGTAATTCAATATTACTAAATCAAACTTATGATTTCTTCACCATCACCATATTTTCATGATTTTCTTAGCTCTTCGCAATTCACGATTTCTTCCAAAATTCACGATTCCTGATCGTTAATCATCTGGATTTGTTCATCATGATTCGATTCCAGATTTCAGATTCATCACGATTCCAGATTTGTTCATCTCGTTCGTGATTTCCATATTTCTAATCGTTCGTCAAGCATGATTTCCATATTCGATTCCTGATCGATCGTCCTTCGTCAATTCACATGATTCGATTCCATATTTCAGATTCATCACGATTCCATATTTGTTCATCTCGTTCGTGATTTCCAGATTTCTAATCGTTCGTCAATCATGATTTCCAGATTCGATTCCTGATCGATCGTCCTTCGTCGTGAATTCACATGATTCAATTCCAGATTTCAGATTCATCACAATTCCAGATTTGTTCATCCTATTCGTGATTTTCCGATTTCTAATCGATCGTCAAGCATGATTTCCAGATTCGGTTCCTGATTGATCGTCCTTCATCGTGAATCCTTCGAGGTACTGCAAAAAGATGAAAGACAAAACAAAATAGAGGCAGTGAGAATCTGGCAGAAATAGTTCACTTTGTAGAATGTTTAGTTCACTTTTGAATGATTTTTAATATCTGAGTGAAGAATATTGGTTATAGTGTACTGCTTTTTCATAGAGTGAAGTATATTGCCCATAAAGTGAAGTATATTGAGCATATAGTGAACTATTAAATGCTTATAGTGAAGTATTGAGCATACCTTACGGTGTACTGTCTTTTCATTCCGATAAAATAAATATGATTTTTAATATTTCATAAAGTGAAGTATATTGAGCATAAAGTGAAGTATATTATGCATAAAGTGTAATGTTCTAATGATGTACTGTTTTTTTCATATAGTGAAGTATATTGGGCATAAAGTGAAGTATATTGTGCATGTCTTATAGTCTACTATTTTTTTCATTTTCAGGAATATATTGTGCTTATAGTGATGTAAATTGAACATGCCTTATAGTTTACTATTTTTTCACTACAATGAAGTATATTGTGCATATAGTGAACTATTATATGTTTATAGTGAAGTATAATAACTTTACAGTGAATTATAGTGAAGCAAATATGCTCTATAGTGAAACAAATATGCTCTACAGTGAAGTAAATAGTCAACATAATATTTAATTTAATTAAAACGGATGAGCTTTATATAGAATATAATGACAAATATTATGAACTATATCATTTTCATACAAATGGGCATGAACGCTTGAAGTTTACAATAATTTTTCCACATCTATCTCCAAGTTGTTACTTCACTCTAAGCATAATCTGTTCACTCTAAACATAATATTGAATTTAAATGAACTGAATACAGTTTACAATGAACTAAATGAAACATGTTATGAATATATCAAATTGGTACATCTTCGCCTTCATAGACCAAGCTTCCAATCATCATCTTGGCCTCTACTTTCGTTGCTCTAGATCTTTCTCTTCGTCTTTCTTTAAGTATATCAACAACTTTCAAAAGATTAATAGTTGTCCTGCCATTTATAGAAACTATAAGCATGGATCACAAACACTTCACTTTAACCATGAAATACTTCACTCTAAGCACATTTCACTTCACTAAAATGAAAGGTTAATTAAGTGTCACTCTAAATCAATAACAACACTTGTGCCAATATAAAAACTCCTGGAATACTTCACTCTGACCATGTTTTACTTTTGGAAAAACAAAGCACTACAAGCATAGATGACAAACACTTCACTCTAACACTGGAATACTTCACTCTGACCATGTTTTACTTCACTGAAATGGAAAAACAAAGCACTACAAGCATAGATGACAGACACTTCACTCTAACACTGGAATACTTCACTCTAACCATGTTTTACTTCACTGAATTGGAAAAACAAAGCACTACAAGCATAGATCACAGACACTTCACTCTAACACTGGAATACTTCACTCTAACACTGGAATACTTCACTCTAACACTGTTTTACTTCACTGAAATGGAAAAACAAAGCACTACAAGCATAGATGACAGACACTTCACTCTAACACTGGAATACTTCACTCTAACCATGTTTTACTTCACTGAATTGGAAAAACAAAGCACTACAAGCATAGATCACAGACACTTCACTCTAACACTGGAATACTTCACTCTAACACTGGAATACTTCACTCTAACACTGTTTTACTTCACTGAAATGGAAAAACAAAGCACTACAAGCATAGATGACAGACACTTCACTCTAACACTGGAATACTTCACTCTAACCATGTTTTACTTCACTGAATTGGAAAAACAAAGCACTACAAGCATAGATCACAGACACTTCACTCTAACACTAGAATACTTCACTCTAACACTGTATTTACTTCACTGAAATGGAAAAGCAAAGCACTACATGTATAGATGACAGACACTTCACTCTAACACTGGAATACTTCACTCTAACCATGTTTTACTTCACTGAAATGGAAAAACAAAGCACTACAAGCATAGTTCACAGACACTTCACTCTAACACTGGAATACTTCACTCTAACCATGTTTTACTTCACTGAAATGGGAAAACAAAGCACTACAAGCATAGATCACAGACACTTCACTCTAACACTGGAATACTTCACTCTAACCATGTTTTACTTCACTGAATTGGAAAAACAAAGCACTACAAGCATAGATCACAGACACTTCACTCTAATACTGGAATACTTCACTCTGACCATGTTTTACTTCACTGAAATGGAAAAACAAAGCACTACAAGCATAGATCACAGACACTTCACTCTAACACTGGAATACTTCACTCTAACACTGTTTTACTTCACTGAAATGGAAAAACAAAGCACTACAAGCATAGATCACAGACATTTCACTCTAACACTGAAATACTTCACTCTAACCATGTTTTACTTCACTGAAATGGAAAAACAAAGCACTACAAGCATAGATGATAGACACTTTACTCTAACACTGGAATACTTCACTGTAAGCATGTTTTAGTTCACTGAAATGGAAAAAACAGAGCACAATAAGCATAGATCACAAACACTTCACTCTAATAATGTAATACTTCACTAAATGAAAAACAGAGCAGGTAGTTGTTACTCACGATCGGAGTCTACGGTTGTTGTTTTTCTTTTTTTTCTGTCGATCAAAACCTACACAAAACATAGAAGTAGTTAAATGTAAGCTAACATTTGTTTTGTTCAATTTGGATTCCATTATAAACTACTACATATCTCACTTATTAAAAATTCTCGGCGTTTGGATTTGCAGAATTCTCAAAACTATATCTAGATAAGAATGAGAAATCTAAATCAGAAACTAGTAGAACAACTTACATTTTGAAAAATCTTTCTATTTGGATTCATTGTTTGACTATGGATGGAGGCGACGGCGATTGCAGCGATGATAGATGGAAGCGATGGCGACGATGGATGGAAGCGACGACGACTATGGATGGAGGCGACGGGAAGAGCAGTGATGGCGGGAGATGAATTCTGCAAATGAGAAATTAATTCAATTGTTAACCCTAATTTTATTAGTGAAATGTCCATTATACCCCCGCCTTGTATAGTGAAGTAAATTTGTGATAGAGTGAACTGATTTCTCCTTCAAATTCGAAAATCTCATGTGTTAAAACTAGCCCTTGATTTTCTTGATCCTGTGGCTGTGATTTTGTTCTCTAGTTATATACTTAAGGGGCACTTTTCCCATATCACTACTCTACATAGTATAGTACTATATACTACAAATATTTTTATAAAAATATTACGATGCATAAAAATTAACGATATACTATTATGTATCTCATTGATGGTGACACTGACATGTAAATTAATGCAGATAAATAAATCAAATCAGATTCATATGTAATACACCCGTCAGTGTACATTAATGCAGATAAATAAATCAAATCAGACTCATATGTAATACACACCGGTCTCTAAAAATTTGTCATATATTTTTATTTTCGTAGTATACTCTACATTTTACTAACTAATTTTCACTCACATTTTATTATACAAATTAATATCTCAACCCTTATTTTTTATTATATTTCCTAAAATTTGTGCCCACCCTCATTTTTTATTATATTTTCTAAAATTTGTGCCCAACAAATGACAAAATTTAAGTGACACGAGGGAGTAATGAAATGCTTGGACTTTGTCAATCATCCATCCTGACGATTTATTCATAATTTGGTATCGCTTCAAGTCGAAATCATCTATATACGTTAAATAAATAGGATAATTTGACTGTTGTAAATTTTAAAATTTCATTATAAATTTTGCATACAAACCTCTAAATTACAGAATTATTAAGTTGTTCTAATTCTGCAACCAATTAAATATTATGATACTGACATGATTTAATGACTTATTTATACTCTCTCTGTTCCATAAAGATAGGGATTTGGGGACGTGAGTTTTAATTTGAACTTGATAAAATAAAAGTGATGTAGAAAGAAAAAGTGATTGAATTATTGTTAGTGAAGAATTGTCCATCTTGTAAAAGAGAAAAGACTTACTAAAAATAAAAAGCGATAAATTTTTTGAGACAAGGGAGCATAATATTATCAAATGTTTTGTCACATTAATTGACAAGGTTTCAAAGGTTAGCAAGCAAGGGAATCACGTTCATTAAAGTTGGAAGATTTTGATTTCTTTGCTCATTGATAAGGCTAATTTCATGCATTGGTTATGAGATAAATTCTGTGATTTCCTGGGTCTAACAAGTTTTATAAATCAGGTGTGTAGAGAAATCGCCAGCCCCAGGAAGAAAGAAGGGATTACATGAAGGAGGAAGCTGGCGGGAAAAAGTGAGCAGAAAAAGGGAAGAGTTTTACTAGACTAAGGAGCATCCATGAGGAGGGCAAAATGGTAAACACCAGGAAGAGTCTAGAAGCTCCGCCCCTTATAAATAAGAGTACGCGTTCAACATGAAGAGAGTCCTCCTTTCGCATCATCAGCTTTTAGCTTAGCTTTTCCATTTTCTCTATACACACACTTTTAGGAGAATCATCGTAGGGGTTCACGTTCCAGTTCAGTTGTGGTGTAACACCGTCTCCAAGGGAGGCGAAGATACAATCCTTTATTTGCTTTTGTTTGTTTTTCGGATTCCCTGAGTCTTCGTTGTTCAAAGCTCGGTCTTGTTTTGCTACTTTCTCGTTGGATATTGCGTATTTTGCTATGGAATTTGCTACTTTGGTTTCGGTTATGTTATTGTTGCATTATCTGTTTGATTTTGGTGGATATTGTTGATTGATCTGAGGTGGAGTTTGAATTGTATGGAGATATGTAGTTGATCGGTTGAATCGGTTGAATCTGCGAAGATCGGAGATGGAAATTGTGTTGGATTGTTGTGGATGGCTTGGATCCGGACTGGATGAAACATCTAGCGTGTGGATCTGTTCATGTTTGCATGGTTGTGACATTTAAATTTGGTTTACTTGTTTACCTTGTCTAGTAACCATATATCTGCTTTAGTTTTAGTAGTTCCTTGTGTTAATCGGTTTAATTTCGTTTGCCCTGTTTCGATCCTTGCTTTGCTCTGTTTTTCATTTGTTATTTCGTGATAAAAGTTAGATAAGATGATGTCGTTGTTAGTTAGTCATGTAGTTGGTTAATCTGCAGCTTTTTCCGTCGTACTATGCCGTTTAGGGAAATGGTCCCCACGTGCTGTTCTTTCCTGTGTCTAGGTTAGTTTAGGAAGCCATTTACCTCGTCTAGTAGTAATTTCAAGATCATTTGGTCACCATTATGCATGTTCTTTATCTCTGCCTAGATGTAGCTGTTAGATAGGATATTTCATTTACAGAGTCTAGGAATTAAATCTCAACCTCGAGAAAATTGCGTGGCAGCAGCCAAAAATAGTTTCCAGATCTTTTAGCATGTTTACTTACGCATCTGTCTCTGTGGATTCGATCCCTGCTTCCCTGTACTAATCTTTTTAGCATAGCGGGTTGAGGGTTTTGAAGGGAGAAGGAAGTGATTGTGTGCCCAACGACAGATAACCCGAGAATTCTCTGAGTTCCTAGACCCAGTGTCTAGTGGATTCTCTGGATCGGAGAAATTCCATTTTATAAAACAACACACTCACCACACTTTTCGACTCTTCACTCATACGCATCCAAACATTAAAACAGTTTAAAGTTGGTATTGAGTTTTATAGTATTATTGCTTTTTTGTTAGTAAACGTCTAGCTGAATTTTTGTGGTTGGACCGTTGGACTATGGATATTCAAAGCGGCAAGTGGATTAGAATCGACAAGGAAATGATGCTACTTAAGTTCAGGTAGCATTTGGGCTTTTGTTTTGGGCCTTATATACGGGGCCTAAAGCAATACAGTTTATCTATCTCACTAGTTGCAATTATAGATGAAGTGTCTTCATATTGCCAACCCTATAGCCGCAATTGTATATGAGAGTTTTAAAGTTGGCGGCTTACAATAAATTGGCTGCAAATCTACAATACCATCGTCCCTTCTATTAGTCTGTAGAGCTTAATTGTCCTTTTTCTCATCATGCTCAAAGATATTTTGTCAATCTTCCTATTAGTACATATATTGTTGTTTAATATACTCTCGGTCCTATAACAAATGACATACTTGGGTAAAGGTATACTCCCTCCATTTCATAGTAATAGAAGTAAAACTTTTCAGCACGGAGATTAAGAAAAAATTGTGTTAGGTGAGTTAAGTAAAGAGAGAAAAAAGTGGAAAATGAAAAAGGTAGAGAGATGAAGAGAGAAAAAAGTAAGAGAGAGTAAAGTATGTGTGAAAAAATGTGTTGACTTTTACAAAAAGGGAAATGATTCTATTACTA